>NC_137974.1:8380759-8657613 GCF_963924665.1 Micromys minutus
ACACTATCATGTCATAGGCAAAGAGTGATGTTTTTTATCTCTTCCTTTCTGATTTGTATCCCCTTGACCTCTTTTTGCTGTCTAATTGCTCCAGCCAGGACTTCCAGTACTATGTTGAATAGGTAGGGGAGAGTGGGCAGCCTTGTCGAGTCTCTGATTTTAGTGGGATTGCTTCAAGTTTCCCTCCAGTAAGCTTGATGTTGGCTGTTGGTTTGCTGTATATTGCTTTTATTATGTTTAAGTATGGGCCTTGGATTCCTGTTCTTTCCAGGACTTTTAACATGAAGGGGTGTTGAATTTTGTCAAATGCTTTCTCAGCATCTAGTGAGATGACCATGTGGTTTTGTTCTTTGAGTTTGTTTATATGGTGGGAAGGTCATGAATCTTAAAAACTTCTTTAAGGCAAATGACACTGTCAATAGGACAAAGCAACAGCCTATGTATTCAGAAAAGATCTTCTCAAATCCTACATCTTACAAAAGGCAAACATCCAAAACGTATACAGATCTCAAGAAATTAGATTCTAGAAAACAGGAAAACAACCAAAATAAACCAATTTAAAATAACTAGGAACAGAGCTAACCAGAGTATTTCCAACAGATGACTCTTAAATGGCCTAGAAGTACTTAAAGAACTGTTCAAAGTTCTTAGTCTTCAGAGTAATACAAATCAAAATGACCCTGAAATTCTACCTTACACCAATCAGAGTGGCTAAGATCATAAACTCAAGAGATAACACATGCTGGTGAGGATGTAGAAAAAGGGGAGTACTCCTCCATTGCTGAGAATGGCGGGTGAGTGTGTTTGGGGGGGTAATGCATTTGCAAACATGTACAGCCAATCTGAGAGTCAATCTAGCAGTTTCTCAAATAGTTGGAAATAGTTGTATCTGAAGACACAGATATGCCACTCCTGGGCATATATCCAACAGATGCTCCACCACATCACAAGGACATGGGATTCACTATCCTCATAGAAGCCTCATTTATAAGAGCCAGAAAGTAGAACAACCCAGATTTCCTGCAGCTGAAGAATGGATACATAAAATAGTTTTCATTTACACAGTTGAATACTATTTAGCTATTAAAAAAGACTTCATGAATTTTGAATCCCTCAACACTGGACAGAGACTTAAAGATAACCCAGAAATGCTGAAAGAGCAATACATATTCTTAACTGGATATAAATTCTCCACTGGATATTCAATAAAAAGGGTCCAGAATGAAGAACATATATCTGAGTAATATTATAGACTGAATTTTATAGATGAAATGTATTTGACTATATGTTTTCACTAACAATTTGTGAAAGATGAGGTCATGAATTAAACATAAAGAAGAAAAGGTGTATGGGAAATTTCAGAGGGAGGAAAAGGAAAGGAGATATACATAATATCATAGTCTAAAAACCAAAATGAAAAACACCTCATATTTCTTATTGCTGTGGCCCTTAATTGCTTCCCAGCATTGGTAAGTATGTCTAATCTGCTAAGATAAAACACATATGGGGCACATATTTAAACTCTATCTAACCTGATGACATCTTCTCTAAAGTCTTGGTTTTATGGTACAAGAAAATACTATACAATATGTAAATAGAAAAAATCAATTAATAAAAGTCCCATATAATGATTACATCTATGAACAACAGTGATGACCAGGATGCAAGATAAAGACATTATGATGGCATATACATACTATTAGAGACAAAACGGCAGACAACAGAGTGGAAAAAGATCTTTATCAACCCCACATCAGGTAGAGGCCTAATATCCAAGGTATACAAAGAACTCAAAAACCTAGACACCAGAGATTAAAAAACCCTATTAAAAAATAGGGTACAGACTTAAACAAAAAGTTCTCGATCGAGGAATACCAAATGGCTGAGAAACATATAAGGAAATGTTCAATATCTTTAGCCATCAAGAAATGTAAATCAAAACTACACTGTGATTCCACCTCACACCAGTCAGATTGGCCAAGATCCAAAACTCAGAAGACAACAGATGCTGGCAATGATGTAGAGAAAGAGGAATACTTCTCCACTGCTAATGGGGTTGTAAACTGATACAACCACTCTAAAATCATTCTGGCAGTTCCTCAGTAAAATGGACATAGTACTACCTGAAGACCCAGTTATTCCACTTCTGGGCATTTACCCCAGAGACGCTTCAACACACAACAAAGATACATGCACAACAATGTTCATAGCAGCTCTATTTATAATAGCCAGAAGCTGGAAAGAACCCAGATGTCATTCAGTAGATGAATGGATACAAAAATTGTGGTACATTTACATAATGGAGTACTATTCAGCATTCAGAAACAATGACTTAATGAAATTATTAAGAAAATGGATGCATCTATAGAATATCATCCTCATAATATCAACCCAGTAACAAAAGAACAGACATAATATGCAGTCACTGATAATGGGATACTAACCCCAGAAAGCTCTGAACACCCCAGAAAAAATTCACAGACTGTGTGAGGCCCCCCCAAAAATCAATATATTTTAATCATATTAGAACTGTATCACATTCCCCTTTCCCCCCTACAGTCCCTTCTAATTTCTCTCCTGTCTGCACAAATTAATTGCCTCTTTTCCTATATTATTGTTACATATATACCTATGTGTATGTATATGTACCCACAAATACTTAAATACAACCTTAAACAATATATTTGTCTAATTTTATGCTAAAATGCTGAAAATTTTTACATTTATCTTTGTTTTTTAAAATAAAGTAAAAAACAAACATTTCTAGATATATAATTACTATTAATAGTTTTAATAACTCACTATATTGATGATACAAAAAAATAGAGAGACAAACTATATTTTAAGTAGACCTAATGGACACTCAACTAAAGAAAATTTGTGTTGCGTTCTAGAAGCCTACCCACATTCAATGGCTAGTAAAGTTCCAGATACTAGCTTTTAAAAGGCATAGAGAAAAGTTCAAAATTACAAGGATAACATGGGCAATATAACAACAGAAACTGAAAAAAATCCAAAAAACGTTTTCATCTACTTGGTAAACATAAAAAGACTGGATAATTTTTTTTTTAATATACCACCGAGTCAAAATCAATCAAAGTCAGATAAGTAATTTAAATAATCCAAAAGTCCTAGTGAAATAAAAACTTAAAATACATTTTCCGATTAAAAATTTTAGGATCAGAGGGTTAATAACACAGATTATATATCCCATTAATTGTTCACTACTATGACCTAGAGTTTATGATAATAGAAAGAACTCTAGGTGCTGCTAGATAATAATGGTAAACCACAATCCATATATAAACCCTGCAATCTACAATGCAAATGTGACTAGAGTTGCGGCCCATTATAGGAGATGGAATCATTAAATAACGTTGTTCATCCATTTTCAGAGTTTTTGTTTGTTTTTTTAATTTATTTTTTATTATTTATTTATTTATTTATTTTGTTGTTGATGTTTTCAGTTCTGAAAAATGTGGGAAGAAATTCAGAGACCCACAAAGGAACAAAGTGCAGAGAGTGAAAAACCTTAAAATGTTTAGTCCTGGAAGCTAGGTCTTCATCAAATACATGTATTCATGCTCACGGACTCATGAGGGAGAGATGCAGAAATGCCGCAACAGACGTAAGGTAAAGAGGAAAGCTATTAAGCACAGATTGGTTGGTGAACTCTCAGACCATGGCTGCGTGCATAGGGCCTGCAAAGGACTAAACAGATGTGATTCTAGCACGAAGCAGAAGGACTTTTCCTACTAGTCTTCATTCTGTAACTGCTCACAAAGAAAGAATTAGGTGTTTTGTTTTGTTTGGTTTGGTTTGGTTTGTTGTTTTTTTTTTTTGGTTTTTGGTTTTTGGTTTTTTTTTTTTTTTTTTTTTGGCTACTCACTGGGTATACAGACCATTCTTAAATATCCTCTCCCCTCTCTCTCTCTCTTGCACACAGAAGCACATGCACACACACACACACACTTCTCTCATAAAATACATCCCATCCATAGTTCCCTCTCCCTTCACTCATCTTAGTTCCCTCCCAACTTCCTTTCTGCCTAGATCCACTCCCCTGCGAACCTCCAGTAAAGAGCAGGGACATCAACTGAACAAGGACACAACAAGATACAAGATGTACAGGCCCAATCTCTTATCATAAAGACTGGACAAGGAAACCCACTAGGAAGAAAAGGGTTGCAAGAACAGGAAAAAGTGTGGAGGCATCCCTACTCTCACTGTCAGGAGTCCTAAAAACACAAAGCCAACAACTTCATCATACATGGAGCAGAACTAGCATGGACTGACATAGGCTGACAGCTAAGTCAAGCAATGGGAGGCCACGTGAGCCCTGCTCAGTTGACTCAGGGGACTGTGCTTATGTGAGCTCTTTCTCCCTAAATGACAAACCATTCCTAAGCACAGACCCTGCTCAACAGTGCATAGTCAACACAAAACCAACACAATTGCACTTTTAGAGGTTCCTTTTCTCATTATGCTTTTCTAGGCATCGTTTCTCTCTCCCTCACCTTCTCCCTTCCCACACACTCCCCCTCCCTCCCTCTCTCGCTTTTTCTTTCCATCTTTCACTCTGCCCTTTGCTTTTTCCTTTTCTTTTTCAATTTTGCCTGTAATTCTTTTCCATATGTAACTGTATGTGTATATGTGTAAGATGATTTCATATTTCTCTGTGTGTGAACATGTGAGTCACATGTTCGTATGTTTATTCTGTTTTTCCTTTGCCCTTCTCTCCTGTTTTCTTCATTGAATTTCTTGTGTTTGCTTGCTTTTTATCAGATTATATTATATTTTCATTGTTTATTTGTTCATTAATTTTTTATTTATTTATATTTTATTTGTTCATGACTGATATGAAAGCATGGAAAAAGGATGTTGATTAAAATGGATGAGGATTTGGAAAAGTTGTGGAAGGGAAATGGTGATCAGAAAATATTGCATGAAACGATCTCTTTTTAGTTAAAAAAAAAAAACACTTTCTTGAAATTTTCAATGAATAAAAGAGGTACAAGAGTCCAAGTCACAAAAGGTCTCCCGTATATATTCAACTTTTTATTCAAGCAAGCTTATACCACTAGAAATTTACTTTGAATCATTCCTGTTGGTATAATTCACTGAAAGATTGCAATGTTTAGTGTACCAATTGGTCTTGTGGGCAGAGAAGTGGATCTGTAGAATTAATTTCAGTATTTGAAATAATTTCCTCAGACCGTCTATCCTATGTATCATAGATCTCTGCTTATGTGACCATGAGTTTGTCTGAGAATTGTAGATGACTGACAGGAAAAAGTACAGAGCGTCGTGTGCTATAAATGTAGATGCATTATCATAAGCATTTCTGATTAGGAAACAGTTTTCTGTACGATCAGTTTTTGGATTCTACTAGAAAACTTTGTATCACAGTCAACAAACATGACGGAAAAGATAAACTATGTGGCTGTTCTCCCCAGATGTTTCCACCAACATCTTCTTTTAAGAATAAGTACACATGAGGACATTTGTTATTCTTACAAAACAGATCCTTGGAGCCTCACGTAATAATTTGCTTGGGTGAGGAGCTCTCATAAAATCACAATTGTCTCTCCATCTGCAGAACACCTGTCTTATTTACCAAAAGAATAAGATCACAGACATGCAATCGAATTCCATGATGAAAGAGACCTTGTTCATGTTTCTACAAAATACTTTAGTAATCTTACTTTGAAATTTTTGTTCTAATTCTAATGAAGTGTGAGGAAGTGACTATTTTGAAACACAAAACTGGAAAGTTTACAGTTTTTCTCAGTATGCCTCCGTGCCAAGTTGCTTATTTTCAAAAGGAAGGTAGTATTTCCCTACTCTTTACTTTGGAGCTTGTAAATGGAGTAAAGAATGTAGTTGAAACTATAGACACAGTTTCCAATAAGTGTGAAGATAGCTGCAGAGTAAGACAATGAAGTAATTGTAACAGCAAGTATTAATATTTAACAATGCATCTTAGCATGTAATAAAAGGAACAGTGCCATGGGGAAACTGAGTCTCTCTGATTTTGTGTGAAATATTTTGCCCACGGACAAGACAAATTCAGTGAAAAGTCATCAAACATCTCATCTAGAGTGGAGTTTCTCTTCCTTAGCTCTTTTTCAGACTTGGATTGTTTATCTTCAGATTCTGTCAGTCCCCTGAGATTGCTGATGGGACGACAAGGTTGGTCAACCAGTGGAATTGCTGATCAGAACATCCAAAGACTTGGCAGTGATGAGACTGCTTGTTTTTCATGTCAACTCAAGTCTTTTAGGCACACAGAGAATGCCATGCACAGTAGGCCTCTATCATCAATAATCATTTAAGTATTAGGAGGGTGCCAATACTAAATAATTTTTAAATAAAACAGCTTAATTTGTAAAATCTACATATAAAATATAAAAATCTTGTAAATGTTCTTCTTAAGGAAAAAGGAGGAAAAATTTCCATATTTGAATTAAATTTATTTACTATTTAAAGAAAACAATACAGTCTCACAGGCTCTTTTCTACCTAGACCAGCAGAGAGCCTGGCGCACAAGCCTGCTGAGGTACCAACTGAGTATCCAGAGTTCAAAGGATACTTGTGAGAAGTGCTTGTGGAAAAGGGTCTTTCCTACCCACAGTGAAGGCCAGGCCTCTGTCAGCAGGAATCAGTATTTTTCCTGAAAGGCTGTGCTTGCAGACCAGACTCTCAGGCCCTTTTCCACCTGGACAGGTAGAGAGCCTGGAGCATCGGCAAGGTGAGGTTGTGCCAGGAGTTCTCAGAGCCAAGAGAGTGTTGTGCTCTCAAAAAAAGAATCCTTTCCTGCCCATAGTGAAAGTCTAGCCTCTGTCATCTGGTCTCAGGATCTGCCTGGGAAAGGCAGTGCTCTAAGATCACCTCATCAGGTGCTTTTGCACCTGAACCAGAGGTGAGCCTGAAGTATAGGTCCAGGGAGCACATACCTGGAGTTCTCAGAAAGGAGAGAGTGCTGTGCTCTCTGGAAAAGGGTCCTTTTTGGCCTACAGAAAAAGCAAGGTCTCTGCCAGTAGGACTCAGGATCTGTGGTCAGAGAACTGCACTCCCAGAACAGCCTCAGAAGAACTTCCACACTTGAGCCCACAAAGACAGAATTAAGTCATTGCCTTCAGAACACACTGCTTGCCCACCAAGAGCCAATCACTCAGAAGCAATTTTCTTTCTCATCCAACAGGCCCTCAGATCCACAGGAGAGACAGACACCAGTCACTGACAACAGGATCACCTATAATCACAGATACTAAGATGGAAAAAGGAAAGCAAAATAACTTAAGCAACAAAAACCAAGACAACCTGGGAACATCAAAACCTAGCTCTCCCACAACAGCAAGTAGTAGACTGCCAAACACACCAGAAAAATATGGCTTAGACTGGAAATCATACTTCACAATGATGATATAGATCTTCAAGAAGCTTGTGAATTACTCCCTTAAACAGTCACAGGAGAACCAGGAGAAATCACTCAAAGAACTACAGAAAACACAACCAAACAGATGATGGAATTGAAAACGGACATAGGAACAATAAGGAAAACACAAAAAGAGACAACCCTGGAAATAGAAAATCTAAAAAAAAAAAAAAAAAAAAAAATCAGGAGTCACAGATGCAAGCATCAACAACAGACTATAAGAGATAAAAGAGAGGATTTCAGGGGCCGAAGACAACATAGAAAACATAGACAAAACTGTAGAAGAAGATACAAAACCCAAAAAGCTCCTAATCCAAAATGCCTAGGAGATCCAGGACACAATGAAAAGACCAAACCTAAGGACAATAGGAGTAGAAGAGGGAGAAGGATATAAACAATAAATATCTTCAACAAAATTGTAGAAGAAAATTTTCGTACTCTTAAGAACCAGATGACCATGAGCATAAGAAACCTACAGAACTCCAAAATGATTGGACCAAAAAAGAAATTCGAGACGCATAGTAGTGAAAACACTAAGTGTTCAAAAAAAAAAAAAAAAAAAAAAAAAAGAAAGAAAGAAAGAAAGAAAGAAAGAAAGAAAGAAAAAAGGAAGGAAGGAGTACTAAAAGCACAATGGGAAAAAGGAGAAGTAATATATAAAGACAGACCAATCAGAATTACACCGGATGTCTCAACAGAGACTATGAAAGCTAGAAAGTCCTGGAGAGACATAATATAGAATCTAAGACAATACAAACGCCAGGCCTGGATAGTATATCCAGCAAAACATCAATTACAATAGATGAAGAGAGCAAGATATTCCAGGACAAAACTAAATTTACACAATATCTGAACACAAATCCAGGATTTCAGAGGATGATAGATGAAAACCCCAACATGAGGAAAAAACTACACCATGAAAAAAAAAAAAAAAAAAAAAAAACAAGACAAGGACTAAGCAATAAAACTGAAACCAAAAGGACATACCTACATAACTCTACCTCAAATGACAAACATATCAGGAAACAACAACCACTACTACTTAATGTCTGTTAAGATAAATGAACACAATTCCCCAATAAAAAACATAGACTATGAGATTGGACACATAAACAGAATTCAGCATTTTCCTGCATAGAGAAAACTCATCTTGGAGACAAAGACAGACAATACCTCAGAGTAAAAGACTGGGAAAAACCTTGCAAGCAAATGGCCCTAAGGAACAAGCTGTAATAGCCATTGTAATATCTAATAAAATAGATTTTTAGTCAAATGTTATCAAAAAGGATAAGAAAGTACACTTTTAACTCATTACAGGGAAGATTTATCAGGATGAATTCTCAATCTTTAACATACATGCTCCAAATACAAGAGCACCCATATTCCTAAAAGAAACCCTACTAAAGCTCAAAAGATACATTGTACCCCACACAATAATAGTGGGAGATTTTAACCCCCACTCTCATCAATGGACAGATCATGGAAACAGTAAGTGAACAGAGACACAGTGAAACTAGCAGAGGTTATGAACCAATTGGAATTAACAGACATGTACAGAACATTTCATCCTAAAACAAAAGAATGCACCTTCTTCTCAGCACCTCATAAGGCCACAATAACCCTAATTCTTAAACCACACAAAGACCCTACGAGGAGAGACAACTTCAGAACAATCTTCCTTGTGAACACCGATTTAAAAAAAAAATCAATAAAATTCTTGCAAACTGAATCCAAGAACACATCAAAATTATCAATGACCATGATCAAGTAGGCTTCATCCCTGATGATAATATGGTTTAATATATGAAAATCCCTCAGTGTATTCCACCTTATAAACAAACTCAAAGAAAAAAATCCACATGATCATCTCTCTAGATGCTGACAAAGCATTTGACAAAAGTGAACTCCCCGTCAACTTAAAAGTCTTGGAAAGAAAAGGAATCCAAGGCCCATACATAAATATAAGAAAGCAATATACAGCAAACCAGTAACCATCATCAAATTAAATGTGAGAAACTTGAAGCAATCCCACTCACATCAGGGACTAGACAAGGCTGTTCTTCTCTCTCACCCTACCTATTCAATATAGTACTGGAAGTCCAGTCCATAGCAAATAGACAGCAAAAGAAAATCAATGCAATACAAGTTGAAAGGAAAGAGGAAAGTAACACTCTTTGCAGATGACAAGATAGTATAATTAAGTGACCCCAAAAATTTGACCAGAAAACTCTTAAAGCTGATAAACAATTTCAGCAAAGTGGCTGGATATATGAAGATCCAGTTATTCCACTTCTTGGCATATACCCCAGTGACAAACCAATATACAACAAAGACACATGCACCACAATGTTCATAGCAGCTTTATTTATAATAGCCAGAAGCTGGAAAGAACCCAGATGTCCTTCAGTAGATGAATGAATACAAAAATTGTGGTACATTTACACAATGGAGTACTACTCAGCCATCAGAAACAATGACTTAACAAATTTCTAAAGAAAATGGATGCATATAGAGAATATCATCCTGAGTGAGATAACCCAGTCACAAAAGAACAGATATAATATGCAGTCAGTGATAATGGGATACTAACCCCAGAAAGCGCTGAACACTCCAGAAACAACTCCCAGACTCTGTGAAGTTCAAGAAAAAAGAAAAAGAAAAAAAAAAAAAAACATTATGCTCAATCCTTACACACCAAGAAAACATTGACTAACTACTGGTTACAGCCTGTTTTATATGTACATTATGCTCATTGTAACTAGTAAAACCTTAATGCACACTATCAAACCGTATACTTTTATGCAAAAATGCTTAAAATTTTTACATTTATCTTTGTTTCTTAAAATAAAGTATAAAAAAAATAACACTTTATGGCTAATCATGTTTGTAAGTTACAAATCTGTTGTTTTCTTGAAAAAGATCTGACTTGTTTCATTCTCACCATTATTTATAGGTATTAGTATGTGCATTTATATGTAAGTTTATATGCATATATGCTTTATGTCAAATTTGCTAATCTGGTTGCATGTATTTCCAAGGTATAAATTACTCACAAAATTGTCGTTTTATGTGATCATTGTTTCTTTTAATGTTGTCACATTGCTCTATTTTATATCCTTGAAACTACATTATGGGGTACACACAATTTTGAAATTCCTATGTATCTTTGATAAGTATGTATGGTTTGCCAACATTAAGTTACTGACTAAACATCTACTGATTTTTTTCCCTTAATGTGCAGTCATTATGATAGCTCGGGAAACTGCAAATATAATTTTCTCAGCTAAAAAAATAATAATATTAATTCAAACAAATCAGTAGCCTTCCTCTACTGAAAGGACAAACATGCTGAAAAAGAAATTGGGAAAAAGATACTCTTCACAATAGTCACAAACAATATGAATTACCCTGGTGTGACATTAAGTAAATGTGTGAAGGATGTGTATGACAAAAACTTCAAATCTCTAAAGAAGGAAATTGAAGAAGATATCAGAATATGGAAAGATCTCCCATGCCCATAGACTGGAAGGATCAACATTGTAAAAATGTCCATCTTACCAAAAGAATTCTACAGATCCCATACAATCCCCATCAAAATTTCAACTCAATTCTTCATAGATTTGGAAAAAACAATTTGCAAATTCATCTGAAATAACATAAAACCTAAAATATCTGTAGGAATCACCATCCCTTACCTCAAGCTATATTACAAATCAATTATGTTTAAAAGTGCATGGTAATGGTACAGAAGTAGGCAGGTAGATCAATGGAACAGAATAGATGATCCAGAAATGAACTCTCACACATATGGTAACTTGATTTTAACCAAAGAGCTGTGGATATTCAATGGAAAAAGGACAGCCTCTTCAACAGATGGTGTTGGTTTAACTGACAGTCAGATTGCAGAAGAATGAAAATAGATCCTTTCTTATCTCCTTGTACAAACCTCAAGTGCAAGTGGATCAATGATCTTCACATAAAACCAGGTACACTGAAATTATTACAAGAGAAGTTGGGGAAAAAATTTAGAACACATAGGCACAGGGAAAATTTTCCTGAACAGAACACCAATGGCTTCTGCTCTAAGATCAAGAATAGATAACTGGGACTTAATGAGATTGCAAAGTTTCTGTAAGGCTAAGGACACTGTAATGAAAACAAAAAGGAACCCAATAGATTTCGAAAGAATCTTTATCAATACCACATCTGATATAGATCTAATAGCAAATATATACAAAGAACTCAAGAAGTTAAACTCCAAATATTCAAACAATTTTTTTTAAAAAATGAGATACAGAACTAAACAAAGAATTTTCAATTGAGGAATACTGAATGGCTGAGAAGCACCTAAGGAAATACTTGAAATCCCTAGTCCTTAGGGAAATGCAAATCAAAACAACCCTGAGATTTCACTTCACACCAGTCAGGATGGCTAAGATCAAAAACTCAGGTGACAGCAGATGCTGGTAAGGATGAGAAGAAAGAAGTACTAGTCTCCACTTTTGCTTTGGTTATAAGATGGTACAATCACTCTGAAAAACAGTCAGGCTGTTTCTCAGAAATATTGACACAGTACTACCTGAAGTTCCAGTTATTCTACTTCTGGGCATATATCCATTTCTCCACATCTTTGCCAGCATCTGCTATCACCTAAAGTTTTTATCTTAGCCATTCTGATGTGTTCACATGGAGAGACCCATGGCTCCATTTGTCTGGCATCAATGGAAGGAGAGGCCCTTGTCACAGTGAAGCCTAATTTTCTCAATGTAAGGTAACATCAAGGTATTGAGGTGGTAGTTTGTGGTTGGGAGTGGGAGTACTTTCTTGGAGGCAAGGGGAGAAAGATGGAGAATGAGCATGGGGAGGGGAAAAGGTGATAACAATTAAATTGTAAATGCAGAGAATATCCAATAAAATAGTAAAAACAAATAATATCATGAACTCTATTTTTCAGTGAATCAATACCCACTTCTGATATAACACATCTGTGTATGGTGTATCAGTATTGCACAGTTCTTTATGTTGTAATAGTCTTCCCATTTGCACTGTGTGCTTATCAATCCTTTCGTGCTTATTAAATGGTGAACTGCTGTTCTAATCCAAGAACAACAAAAATATAGCCTATAGAAACCCTTAAATATATTCATATCAACGCATTGCCAATTAAGAGCATCTGGGTCTAGATCTTCCTTCTCCATCTGCATCTTAATTCTGTCCACTTCTTCTCCTCTCTCCATCCTAGATATTTCCCTAATTACCCTCCCTTTTCATCCAGTGATAGGCTGGACCTACCCTGCTGCATGATAACATTATCCTACAATTTGTTTTACTGCTTTTTAAATTTTATTGTATTTTGAGAACTTATATGTGATTTCTTTAATTATACGAATTTTCTCTTCTGTTCCTTCCAATTTATCCCATGTCTGTTCCATCTTTCTTAATTATACAATCGCCTAGTCTTTAATTATACTTATTATATATATATTATATATAAGACAATAATATAAATATAAATGTAAGTGTATCATCACTCTGAGGTCTATTAGAGTTGATATATGGTCAGTGCTGGGCTCTTCATATCATCTAATGTAGCAACTATGTCTTTGATTGATTTGTCTGTCTTCTTCAAACTTTTAGGAAGTTAACTTGTGAGAATCAACCCAACTACATTGCCAGATCAATTGTGTTATTTTAAGGTTTTGTTTAGGTTGCTGTCTTTTAAATATATATACATATATTACCCATATAAGTCAATATAATGCTGCACTTGTCTTTGCTTTCAGGATTGTTCATATATATCTTATAAATTTCATAGTTACACTATGGTCCTCTGGTTCATAAAATCTTTTTCCTTTTATTCCATGGTATTCCCAGATTAAGTATAAGAATTGTACTGCTTAAGTATCTTTTGAGGATATGGACCTAATGGTAAGTTGTTCACTAAATTTGACCAGCTGTAACTTTCTTTATATATGCATGGACTTGGTAGTACTTGGTTGGAATTAGGAGGAATTGGATAGTGTAGAATAAGAGAAAATAGGTATAAATAAATAAATATATATGTATATATATATATATGGCATAGAATACAAAAGAAGTAAAATGATAATTTAGAAATTATGTAGCAAATACTATCATTATTATTTTTATATATTTATGTATTCATATATCACATAAATATAAATAATAATGATATCAGTATACTATGTTGCTCATTAGTTCTACATATTGTAAAAGAAACATGAACACATTTATATACTATACATAACTGAGGAAATTTACTAATGAAATCTTAAAATGGAGAAAATCAAAATTTTTCTGAGAATAATTAAGTTGGAAATAAATAAATAAAAATAAAAAGTGTGTGAAATTTTATATCGTATTTTGAGAGATGCTAATTTTGTCTCAATATATTTATAGATTAACAGCATGCAAAGCAGTGATCTTCAGTGTCTTTTGTAAAGTGATAGCCAAAATTCAGTTTTATGTAGAAGGCAAACATTCAAAAAGGAAACCTTTTTCTAGAAAAAAAAGAAAACTTATATGAAAATTATAGTTATTATTATGAAAAGGACAAAGATGTAAGCCAATAGAACATGATGCACTTTCAAAGTGTCCCCACATATGAACAAGCTTAGATGTCTTATATATTGTATGAAGTCAAGGTAAGGAAAAAAGGATGATACTTTTAAAGTTTTATCTGTATGCTGTAAATGCCAATAAAAAATGTTGACCATCCTACTTAGAAAGGGGAACAAAATAATCACTGTAAGTAGGGGGTGAATAGGATTTGGGAGGAAGAGAAGTGTAGGAGAAGAAAAGGAGGGGGCAGAATCAGTGATGGGAGGAGACAGGGGAGATGTACAGATAGTCAGAAAATTTAACAGGGGTATGTTGCCATGGGGATGGAGAACTAGGGGTAGTCAAAAGTCCCAGAAACCGAGAAAGCAAGAGGCTCTAAGGACCTAATAGGGATAACATTAGCTGAAATACCCAACAAAAGTGAGAGAGAACTTGTAAAGACCATATTCAGGGGGTAGGCACAGCCACCCATTCTGCTCAAAATATAGCCCAAAATTGTTCCTGTCTAACAGAAATAGAGGGACAAAGAGTGCCACAGTGACTGAAAGAAAGGCCATCCAGAGACTGTCCCACCTGGGGATCCATTACATATGCAGCCACCAAATCAGATACTATTGCTGATGCCAAGTGATAGGAGCTCTTTTAAGGATGTCTCCTGAGAGTCTCTGTTAGAGCCTTACTGATACAGATGCGTATGCTTGCAGCCAACCATCAGACTGAACATTGGGAAACTAATGGAAGAGTTAGGAAAAGGACTAAAGGAGCAGGTGGATTGGGGAGCACCTTTGTGGAAGCTGGGGGTAGGGCAGCAGGGTGGTATGTTTGAGGAGTTTTGGAAAGGAAACTGAGAAGCAGGTAACATTTGAAATGTAAATGAACAAAATAACAAAACAATAAAAACATAAAAGAAAAAGAGATGACAAAAAATCAAAGCTAGGTTCATCTTTACTGTTTACAAATGATATGCACATTTCATCAAGATTCTAGAATATAGATGATGTCTTTACACAATAAATAAGACACCATTTATTTCAATACATTAAAATATTAATTGTCAATATCTATAAACAGTAATAAAGACAATACAATGACTTTTATCTAATATATTAAAATATATGAAATTAAAACAAAACATAACTCACGACATTATTACAAACCATGTGTTTCAAAAGATTTTTTATCATATGTATAAAAATAATTTCAATAATTGATAATAATAGATTTAATACATAGAAAAGTAATCTTGTGTTAATTGCATGTTTTGAACACCAAATAAAAATACACAGTCTATAATCATTTATCCCTATATCCACGGATAAGCAAGATTCTCCCTTCTCATCATGGAAATTTCTTCTGCACCAGATGGAGACCACAGCATAAAACAAAAAAGCATAAAACATAAAATAAAAATGCAGAACTGTGCAGCTCAGTCTCCTTGGATACCTAACCAAAACACTTCCACAACTAAGGTTCAGGGAAAACTTTATAAGAGGAGCCAGAAAGACTATAAAAGTCATAGGATGAGGAAGTTTGTTCTGAGATGTATCCTAGGAAAATGAGAAGTTACACTCATAAAATCTCACTAAGACTTTGCAAATGTGAGCTCTCTACAGACTAACACCAATGGATATACCATCATCAAAGGAGAAAAATCTAGGAGTCTTCAACTCTACACACAGACCTATAGGGCAAGTGAGGAAAGCTGAGGTATGAGATAGCCCTTCTCTGGGAAAAGTGCAATAAATATTTACTGTTAGATCTGAGAACACACATACAAATAACATTAGTACTGAGCAGCCTATATTTAGAAATATGTGTGTATTTAGATATACATAGTTACATGCAATTACAATAAAAAAAAAGAGATCATGAATTTGAAGAAGAGTAGGATAAACTATCGAAAGATTTATGGAGAGAAAAGAGAAAGAAGTGTTGTAATTATATTATACTTCCAAACATGAATAATAAAAATGAAAAAAGGTTTTTGAAAAAAGTAACATGAATTAACATTGCTTTTTATTAATGTAATACTATTATATTTTACTTATTTTATAAAATATTATTATAACTCATAAAACTTGTTATATAATAATATATGATAAATACACAATTCTTTTTCTTTTTTTGTTCCCCTAAAGACTGAGGCTTCTACATTTTGGCCTTCCTTTTATTGAGCTTCATAAGGCCTGTGAGTTATTTCGTGGGTGTTCAGAGCTTTCTGGGGCTAATATCCAAGTATCAGTGACTGCATACCATGTGTGTCCTTTTGTAACTGGGTTACCTCATTCAGGATGATATTCTCTAGTTCCATTCATTTGCCTAGGAATTTCATAAATTCATTGTTTCTAATAGCTGAGTAGTACTCCATTGTGTAAATCTGTTGCTTCTTGCAATAGTAACCTTTTACTGCATATATGTCCTAAATTAGTTTGTTTTTGTGTTTTGGTTTTTTTGGATTTTTGGTTTTTCAGTGAGGGACATGAAGTGTTACTTTGGTTAACATATCCTGAGATACATGCTCATGAAGAAAGCTAAGGCAGAAACTCAGCCAGGTGTGAAACTGGAGGCAGGTGATGAAACAGGCTGTGAAAAATGCTTCTTATAAGATTCTTCTGGCTTGTTCTGTTTGTTTTCTTATGCATTTCTAAGACAAACAGCTAAAAAGTGGTCATTATTATTATTATTTTCTTATAAAACTAGTATCTTGCAGTAATTTTATAATTGAAAACAGATTTATTTGCCCTTTTGTTTTCCTTAAGATTTTTTTGTTGTTGTTATAAAATGGTACTTTGGCTACAAACTGTCCTGCTTTAATTTTTATCAAAATCCAGAAATTACATGATATAAATGTACAAATAAAGAACTCCTAGTAGTGAACCCCCAGTATAGTATAGCATCTATTAATCTGTCTGTCTGTCTGTCTGTCTGTCTGTCTATCAATCTAAGTTTATGATTAATGAGTTTATAGAAATTTTTATGAATATTATCTAATACTAATTGAAATTATTTTGGATAAAGACAATCACTCTTTGGACTTAAATTATGCTCAAAACAATTCAAAATTAATTTCACAGTGCGTTACTTGAAGAGGTTTTAATCACATTGTAAAATGTAGTCACCTTCTGACTTCTATTTTACTGATGAGTATTGCCAACACCTGTCTGTACTCATTAACATTGAGGAGTACTTTTTTGTTTACAACTTCACTCTTTAAACCATTTTTATAAATTTGGAATATGAAAGAACTCTCAGTAGTGTAAAAATTCTGGGGAACTCTAAGTCTTTCCCTGAAGACACAAAATAAGTTACAGCAACAAAGAAATTGCGGGCAAGCTTCTGAGCTTATAGAAAATTTGAGGGCAAGTTTCCTGGCATCCTTATTTACCTGGGTTACATGAGTGTGGTTTGAATTACCACTTTATGCTGCAGGAAACCTCAAGTCTTAAGTTCCCAGGGGAATTATTTAAGGACCCCTGGTCTAGCTAGGCTGTCTGATTATACCTGGTGAAAATCACCAATAGCAAAGAGGTCCAGGAGGAGCAAGGGATTCTGAGACATTTAAACAGCCTGCTGTAAACTCCATTGCTCCAATACTGCCTAAGAATTCAGCTTAGCAATTCTGAATTTCCTGAGTTCAGTGACAATGCTTCTAAACTGGTGGTATAATTCCATCTTACTCAACTATGCTCAAAAATGCTTAATGAGAGCAAACATTGAAATGACTTCTGATTTCAGGGTATTTTTTAGTATGATTGAATAAAATCAAACCTTCTATCTAACATCAATAACATATAAAAATACTTAGGAAAATGACTTTGCCTTTGTACATAAGGAACAGTAAAACAGTGAGGAGAGAAAAGGAGAAAATTAAAGTGAGACATGAATAATGATTTTAAAATTTATAGTGACCATCTCTAAAACAGCCCTAGTTGAACATGTAGTTAATGCTTTGACAGGAATAAGAAAACATTCAGTCATTAAAGAGGGGTATCAGTATAGACAAGTAAAAATTTACATATATCTTCAGATATTCTTGATATTTCTACTTACTCTTAACTAATAAGTTCTTGCAAGTAAATTCATATGTAGAATCAAGGAAAATATTTCCATGAACATACAAGAAACAATCATTTCCAATGGAAATGTTTATAACTCACAAGAAAGAAGTAGAGACAGTCTCTTGATGACTGCTATGTCTTCACTCTTTCTCTGGACAAAGAAAAGGAAATGCTAAGACTTTCTGGTTGGGTTGTGGGATAAAATATTTGAAGGTGCAAAAGCAGCTAGATAAATAAAATTATAGTGATGAGAATGTAATTTTAAAAATACAAATGAATAGTAAATTAAATTTAATAAACTCTCAGGAAGACAATATTAATTGTTCAGACTTCAGTAACAGAATGTTAGAATAAGGAAAGGCCAAAAGGAAGCACTAATATCAGTCAAATGTCAAATATTGGAGACATTTGAATACTTACAGAGGTCAACTTTTTAACACATAAACTAAATTCTAGTATGTAAATATATTTTTGGATTTTTAATTAGTTTTTGTATAATATATTATAGCCTGACTGCATTTCCCCTTCCTTCACTCCCTTTTTTTATTCACCCTCCCATTCCTTCTTCTACACCTGCTCTTCTACTTCCCTTCCGAAAAGGATCGACAAAACATGGCATATCAAGTTGCAATATTACATTAATACTGCAAATGGCAAGAGTCACAAAAAAAGGCAAAAGCATTAGAACCAGCCCCCATTTTACCTGTTAGTAGTCCCAATAAAGCACCAAACTACACAACTATAACATTTACACAACAGGCCTAGGTTACTTCCACGCAGGCCCCTCTATTTGCTGGCTCAGCCTCAATGAGCCTCTACAGAAGGAAACCTTCTCAGATATATTGACAAAAAAATCACAATCTTCTGTAAATTATGAAATTAGATAGAAATCATTATAAATAAGTAGAAATCTATTGGATTGCAAAGTTTGTTAAATATTTCTCAGATGAATCTAAATAAATATTTTCTTTATCAAGTTTACTTCATATAAACTTTCAGCTATTTTTTTATTTTGCATATTTTTAGTTTGATTAGTATTACAGTGATAATATGCTAATGTATGCCCAGTGTAAGTGACTAGAAATGTCAGAAGGGAGTGTCAGATCCTTTGAATCTATAGCGCAGGTGTTGTGAATGACACAATATGGATTCTGGAAACTAACTGAGTCCTCTGAAAGAGGAAAAACATTTCTTAAACACTGAGTCTGTTTCCTACATCCAATCCTGTATTATTAGGATAATTTTGTCTAAATGAAAGTACTTCAGTGTACTTGATACATTATTGACATTATTGGTAAGCATGAGTAACTAGAGCTTCTGGTATTGATAAAATTAATGCTTTTCCTACTCTCATGTAAATAAATTGAATAAGTTAATGAGGAAAATAATTTTCCATAATATAAAGTGATTATATTAAAACTTTAAATTAGAGAACATTTTTTATCACAATAACTTAGATTCAGCATTTCCTGAGTGATACGATATAAAATTAGTTACCTTAATATTGACAATACGTCCCTTGACTTTTGATAAAAATATCAGTTTTGCTTAGCAGATTAAAAGCTGTTCATACAGGCAGAGAAAGTATAATCTGGAGAGAGCCATGTTGCTCTCATGCTTACCTATATGGAACTCTTCTAAACATTGTAGATCATTGCACCATCTTTCAGCTGTAGCCCAGTACACTAAATCTCACATCAAAAGGCATAACCAGCAACCTAATTTTTGGAAGCCTGGGTCCTATGATATGTTATACAAGAAATACAAGACACTGAGGCAATATGTTCCTACCTCTTAAATAACCAATCTAATAGCAATGGAGCCTAGTGAGAAAATATAATGAAATTCATGGCACAGAATTCATATACATGATTAAGTAGTTAAAAGAGGACCAAACATCTGAATAAACTTTAGAAGTTACAAAATAAATTCCTCTGTTTCTCATCTACAAATACATAAATAAATAACCAAATAAAATAATAAAGATAATTCAGGATATAAAAACTGAATTCTATAATGAGTTAAATATACTAAACAAATACAAAATGAAATGGAAATTAAAATTCAATAATATAAGCTATAAGTGATAAAGCTTCCCTAAGAGAATACACTCTTTGGGAGAAAGCATATCAGGAATTGAATATGACATACAGTTGTATTGCACAAATAAAGAAAATAATAAATTACAGAAATGACATGTATATAATAAGTTGCTAGAGAAAGACTAAAAATTATGAACATGAAAGGACAAAAGTTCTAGGTCAAAGATATAGAATTTATTTTCTATAAAATAATTTAAGTAAAGGTAGTAACTTTATGAAGAAAATGCCAACCCAGTTTTAAGAGGCAAACTGAACACCAAATAAAGAAGGACAAAAATATAAAGCTTCCCATGACTGACCATAGGTAAAATCCTAAATATACTTTTAGAATATATGAAAAGTATGTTGCATGTTGATTACATATGTGAATTTGAATCACTTATGTTTCTATAACTAATTCTTCACCAATACTTCTGTACAAATAGACACATTCAGTGGTTCATCTTGGTAAAGTTGGGTTGAATAGTTTCTTTGTCATTGCTGTTCTATTATTCATAAATTTCTATGAAGAATAATTCAATATAATTCATACCCACATGTGACCAGCAGAACCTTTGGTTACTTAGGGAGCAGCAGCTGAGTGACCCATTTCATCCATGAAATGATTTCTAATCATTTGTTTAGTTTAATATGGCTTACTTTCTGTATGGTGTAAGATGGTTCATTTCTATAGTATCAACTCCATTGTGTTTGGGATGGTTTGGATAAGATGGAATCAATATACACAATTTTCAAGTGAGCATTTTTGAGGGGAATTCACAGAAAGTTTTTTCTGATATTGCCAGATGAAGACCCAATAAAACGAGGGACTAGAGCACATGAGGAAGCTTAAGAATAATTAAAAGAGACATCCATATTAGGTTCCTATCCGCAATAAGTTCTTGGCATTAGCAATAGTGACTCAGTTTGGTGACTGCATATTGGAAGAGGCAAACAGATACAGATGATGAAACTTGTAGCTAACCCCCAGATTGAGCATGGGTACCCCAATGGAGGAGCTAAATAAAGGACTAAAGGATTTGAAAGGGTTTCTAACCCCATAGGAAGAACAGCAATATTAATCAACAAATCCCTCCTTCAGATATCTCAGGGATCAAAACACCAGCCAATGAGTACACATGGAGAGAACCATGGCTTCAGCCCAATATGTAGCAGAAGATGACATTGTTTGACATCAATAGAATAAAAAGACTTTGGTCTTGTGAAGACTCATTTCCCCATTGTAGTGGGTGGTTGGGAGTGGGAGCATCTTCACAGGAGCAAGGGGAAGTCAGAGGGTGTATGGGAGAGTGGAAAAGGAAGATAATATTTGAATTGTAAATATATAAATTATTCATTAAAAAGATTTCAAAAGAGTTATTAAAGGAATTGAGCAAAGGAGAAGAAGCATTTTATGTTGTTTTAGAGGGTTAATAACAGGTTTGTATGGATGAGCTCATGAATGTAGAAGACATTCTGGAAGATCTGTCTAACCTAGACCAAAATGCAAACAGGCCATATAATGTTTATAAGCAACCAAAGTGAGATAAACACAGAACAAATCACTCAATACCAAACTAACTAACACACAAATAAATGTGGAAAGAAATAAATGCATATACAGCACTAAATATATAATAATAAAGACAAAAAACTGACAGAACACTAATTTCAGGTCTGAGGAATGTCTAGAATCTAAATTCTCAGAAATAGTTCACTGACGAAATAAGATGTGTTTGTTGTTGTTTTTCATATTTTTGTCATTTGTTTTTAGATTTGTATGTGTGAGCTTCATTTGTTTTTCAAAATTTGTTTATTAGATTTTTGTTTTATTTTGTACTACAGAGAAGAATACAGTGTGTCAAGATGATGGGGCAGAGATGTGGGGAAGACCAGAGAAGTTGAGAGAGTTAAAAAGGGTGATTAAAATATGTTGTTTGAAACAAATTCCCACCAGCAAAAACGTGAGATTGTCCTTGAGGAAGTAGTTATTACCCTTGAGTATTCTGTATACATTTCTCTTTTGCAAGATAGTACAAATACACTGAGAGTCATTAAAGGAATTAATACACTGAGGGTAGAAGTGGTTAACCTAATATTGGGACCTTTCAGAAACATGCTGTTAGAGAGGCAGAAGATATAGTGATGACCCATTCCTACTAGAATTGAGGACTTTGCACCAGAATTGTACCAAGGACATAGGGCACCGTGACATGGCTCTGTTATACCAAGGTATTGAGTACAAACTGTTCCCACATAATCTGCTATGAGTGTTATTTTGTGGCAGTCACAAATCAATACTCTCAGATATGTAAGCAAGATAGCTCCTGCAGAATGACTCTGTAAAAATAAAAAATGGTGGAGTGGTGTTTTTTCATCTGTATTATGTTCTCCAAAATAAATCACTACCAAAAATAGATGTTAAAATCCTGAGATCTTTTCATATAGAATTACAATTTGATAAAAATTCTCTACATTGAACTTTTATTTTTCTCTAATAAATGTCCCTATATATTGACTACCAAAGCCAAATAGTACATGGCTGAAATAGATGAGAGTGAGACTTGAAAAGATCTCCTTAAAAAACATTACTAGGTGGTCATCAAAAATAGCACATTAAACTTTGAGGCATGTTTCAGATCTATACTACACCAAACTCTTCCTAACTATAAGATTGCTAGTTCTCTAAAGTTTCTTGGAACCATAATGAGAACATTCTAATTACTTGCTAATTCAATTTCAGCCTAAAAAATATTGATTGATTCAATTCATATATACCATCTATATGTTGAAAGCAGCAGTGTAGAAACTGAATGGTAGAATGCTAACATATTTTGAAACACATGGTATCTGAGTATATAGAGTGAGAATTCAATTAAAATCAAAGTCAATTCATTAAAATATATTCTAGCCTCACATTAGAAATGATTTATTATGGGGAATACACAGATGAGCAAATATTGAAAAGAACAAGTATAAACCAGGGTACACCATCTTTTTGTGGCCTCAGCAGTGGGGAAGGCAGAGAGCAATTTAAGAGCAGCAGTTGGCTGTGTGCAGCAGTATTACAGCTCAGCTACCAAATGAAATCTGGGAGCTTTTTCCCATGAAATTGGGGCCAAAGGGTATGCTTTGCTTGGTGCGATGGCTTCATTTCTATATATATTTACTTATTTGCTTTACATTTGTTGTGTGCTGCCGCCAGAACTTTGCTCAAGTAAATGAGAGATGGGACTTGATGCTCTCCAAGGTCGCTGCTACTTCTCAGACGTCTCCCTTGGGGAATTTGTTATGCCAGCTCAGGTTTCTGGACTTAGTTAATAATGCCCTAGAAATGGAAAATAAAAGTCAGAACCCTGGTTAAACTCACAATAGAAAAAAAAAAGTCTAACTCTGTATGAGCAAATAATTTAAATTGTGTAAAGATAAGGAAACACACAGTTGCTACAAGAAGTCAATGTAGTCATTGTTAAAGTTGCCCCATGTGTTCCTCAGTCAAGGAAACAGAAGATTGGGGGTTGGGGGGTGAGAATCTTCATGGGCCTTCTACTTCTCATCTTAAGATGGAAGAATAAAACACTTTTAGGAAAACAAATTGTCTGTTCTTTATTTTAATAAAAAACAAAAATGATTTATGTTAAACAAATAATTTGCTTATAACACTTTACTGTCTTCATAAAGGACAAGAAATTTCTTGGGATACCTTAATGGTAGACTAAAGAAAAAAATACAAAGATTTAATAAAATATCTTAAATCATCCTCTAAGGTGATGTCATAACATGGTTCATCCACACACCTTCAACTACACACTTCATAAACTTCATTCACGTTAGAGAAAATGAGTATCATAAAGCACACATCAAGAATTCATCCAAGCATCATAGGTACCGGACTTTCTTCTATCCATTCATTTGTTTTCCTCAGTAGGATGAACGTTCAGTTTTGCGTGCAAATATACCTATTCTTTGAAAAATAGCAAAATTTCCTTCCAAAATAAGTGCAGCTTGAATAATTTTATTGATTTCATGAGAACAATTTTGATGACCAAATTCTATTTCTAATATGTTAAATTTGCTTTGAACATGGCTGTAAATATCCAAGGAATAGGATAAGTAGTTCCTTACATATATACCAATGGTTGGCATGTCTGTATTATATCATAGATATAATTCTTAGATAATTGTTCACATTGATTTATATAGTGGCTTTATTTATTTGTAATACCTGTCTCATATTTTAAAATAACATTGACAGTTTTAATTTCAGGTAAATATAAAATCTAATGTAATTATAGGATCGCAAACAACTTCATTTCATGTTAGTGTCTATTATACAATTAAAGATATGCCTTAGACTTAGTCAAGTTCCACACTTAACTTTCAGAAACTTCAGTTAATTTTTACAAACTTCCAAATTGTATTAAGTCAGAGTATCTGCCAACATTTCATATTCATGCAAACACTGGGCCACGTTAGAGAAATAGACTGTTCTCCCTGTCTCCCTGTTCTGTAAGCCAAGATTTACTCAGTATGCACAGTAGACACATCAAAACCTCACAATATGTTCTGCATAATTGCAGCACTGAACAAAAAGAACCCTATCTCTCGCTGCCAACACATTTCGTCCTGTGCTGTTCTCTGTGCTGCTATTCAAGTATAGTGTTCAGCTAAGTATATGTCTGCTAAGATCACAACCATTGCTACTATTGAGAAGTGCCTTCCTCTGCCACATGTGTGAATAGTTATGTAATATTTTTTCAGAAATTCCATTACTCCATCACATGTATTTTTTTTATGTCATCTGTTCTAAACTTATGGTAACTAGAAGATATTACCTCTTTTCTTCTGTTTACTTTCATAGAAACCTTTCTGACGTGTTTTTGCCATGACTATCTCTCTATATTTTCTTTCCAGTATCTAAGTTCATTCTCCTGCTTTGTGTGATAAAACTTCCCTTGAAAAAAGCAATGTGAGGTAGAATGATATTAGATATGTGTTAAGTGCTAAGGGATTCACTTCATCATGATGTAAACAAATAAACAGGTAAACAAAAACAAAAAACATAACAGTAGATAGAATAGAGACCTTGGCAGGAACAGAAGGCTGGCTAATCACATTAGGCTCAATCTCACAAACAGTGAGTGAGAAGAGAGTGAAGCGAGGCTTTGAGCCTCATACTGGGCACCCAGTAACTCCCTAGTTAGTCAGCTAGTAACACCTAGGAACGCCAGGCTCCACGGAGGGCTAATCTCCCAAAGCTTCCACAATCTAACCCAGGATTTGAATCAAGGTTTTGGTAGACATTTCACATCTAAATGACCCAACGATGTCTATGGAATCTACTCATAAAAAATGTTGTCCCAACTATATAGAAAAATAGCACATAGCAGGCTCCTCCTGTTTATCCAGAGGTCAGTGTTTTGTCTCCAATGTACTTACTGTGAGAAGTAATAGTTACTTACTCTTTGGTGGCTTTGAAACCAGTTATCCCCTTGAAGTTAACTATGCATTCTATACGTAAATAAAATGTGCTTATATCACACTTTAAAATATGATAAATATAAATACAATCCAAAAAATTTAAAAAGCAATACTCAGGAAAGATAAAGGAAATTTTTGAAAGCATGATCCACTACAATTTAAATTTCAGAAGGAAATATGCTAAGAATCAAAGGAATTTTTCAAATTAGAAATGAGGGAAGAAAATCCCCAGTGTACGCTTTTCTTTGAATCAAAGGGAATTTCCAGTGAGCGAAAGGGATTGAACTGAAGTTGACTCAGAATAATATTGACATCCAACCATTAGGTGTATCTACATGAAGACACCAGAAGGCAAGTAGCAGAGTAGGAAGGAAAAACAAGAAACAGAAAAATATTAGTGAGAATTATTGCCATAAGTAAAAATGGAATTGACAGAAATTCAGGATTGCAAGGGTATTCAAAGATGTTTTCTACTTGTTACTTATTGAAGGCTATACACTCAGTTCCATAGAGAGAGATAACACTGTCAACTGAAAAATGTTAATAACTTACTGAATAGGCTAACAATATGTGAGTGGAATCTGAGAAACACACAGAGATACAGATTTTGAACTTTTCTTTTCTTTTAATATTAAAACTTATTTAATGTAATCAAGACCATCTTGATATCAAAATAGTTATCAATGAAATGCAAATCTTTATTATAAAACCTATTATGGTCAACACATGTTTCAGATACTTCCCACATCTGAAGAATTGTTAAAATGATTATTTTACCATTTTTAGTAGATGTCAATTATTTAATTAAAGATAACTTTAGTTTAAATTTTAATTCACAAAGATGGGAAGGTAGGCCACATCACAGATGAAAACATCTCAGGAGTTTTACTATAAGTACCCTTAAAACAAATTGTCCTGTTTGCTGCCTTCACTATACAACTCAATGTGCAACTTCTGGTTTAATTATAATGCTTAGATTTGGGGTGTAAAACTGCAGCTAAAATAAGATTGCTCATTCCAGAGTGATGGCTGGGCACATGAAAGTGTGTACTGCCAACCTTGATTTTACAACCTGAATTCAAACCCTAGGAACAACACAGTGAAGAGAATCCTTTCCCACCAGCTGTCTTCTGATATCCATATGAAAACTATAGTCTGCATGTGCATGAACATACATGCACATATTCACATCTCCAAAGAAGGAAAAATGTGATTTATAATGACAATTATATTACTCTGCTTGTAAGTAATATCATCTGCCAGGAAGGAAGCCAAAGCTGAGCTGAGCTGAGAGGCAACTTGTTAAAACATCACGCCAGAATAACAGTAATGCCCAACTTTCCATCACTAAAGTAATGGTTACAAGCTCAGGGTTATACTTTCACAGAATTGACTCTTTCACTATTCATTTCCCCAGGGGTTCAGTTCAATGTAAGGTCATAAGGGTGAGCTTTGTTTTGTTGTTGTTGTTGGTGGTGGTGGTGGTGGTGGTTTGTTTTTTTTTTTTTTTTTTTTTTTTTTTTTCAACTTCATTATTTAGGAAGCTCAAAAAAAAAAAAAAAAAAAAAAAAAAATACCAGAATGTGGATGCCTCAGTCCATCTTCGAAGGGAGAACAAAATAGGGGAGGAAATGTAAGGTCAAATAGAGGAGCTGGGATTGAATAAAAGATCTACAGAGACTGCCTCACCTGAAGAACCACCTCATATGCAGCCACCAAACCCAAGCACTATTGCTGATGATAAGAAGTGCTTACTGGCAGGAACCACATACGGATGTCTCCTCAGAGGCTCTGCTAGAGTCATATAGATACAGATGAGGAAGCTTGCAGCTAACCATCAGACTAAACACTGTGACCCCAGTGAAAGAGCTAAGAAAGGACTGAAGGAGCTGACAGGACTGCCCTTCATGGGAAGAACAACATCATCATCAGCCAGAGCACTGAGGTGGAGAGGGTGACTGGAAGAGGGAGCACCTTCATGGCAGCAAGTTGAGGGGGAGGAGGAGGGGAGTTTTGGGGAAAGGGTGTAACATTGAGATATATCCGATAAAATTGAAAAAATAAAAATAAAAACGAAACATTGTTTTTTTCTCCACATCGTTGCCAACATGCACTGACACCTGAGGTTTTGATCTTAGCCTTTGGATCTCAGGGATATTTTGATTTGCATTTCCTTGATGACTAACGTCTTTGAAAGTTTTTTTTTTCTTTACTTTTCTTTCTTTCTTTCTTTCTTTCTTTCTTTCTTTCTTTCTTTCTCTCTTTTTTTCTTTCTTTACAGAAGAATGAGAAAACTATCTTGTGCATGATATAAAAGAAAGAAGAAAAAAAGAAAAAGAAAAAGAAATAAACAACAACTGGGAAAGAATGGCCAACAGATCTTACTGGTAATTGGAAATTTCATCATAATTGGTAATGACATTGGTTAATTTAAATTATAGTGAAAGTCAAAAGCAATATGACTCAATGCTTGATTGTAATGAAACTACTGTTATAAAGTAATAAATTGGTGGATAATATATTTATAGATGTGTATATTTCCTTACTTCCTTTGTTTATAGGCTTAGTGTAATTGGATACATACCTAAGTAGTTTGGTGAATATACGCTACAGCATGGCTAGTTCTGATAAAACATCTTCAAGCTCAACACCTTTACGGAGTGTTATGTGAGCTTTCAAAACATAAGAAACCTCCACGAAGAAAACATTAAATAAATAAATAATGCTTGTTTTTTGTTTTTGTTTTGTTTGTGTGTGTGGTTATTTCTTTGTAAAAGAAAGTGCAGAACACCCCAGAAACAAGTCACAGGCTATATGAAGTTCAAGAAAACACAAAGGCCAAAAAAAAAAAAAAAAAAAAAGAAAAGAAAAGAAAATGAAAAACCATTATGCTTAATCTTTACAAACCAAAAAAAACTTTGACTAATTCCAGGTTACATCTTGTTTTACATGTACTTTATGCTCATTGTAACTAGAAAGATTTTAATGCACACGATCAAACTTTTAAAAATAATCAAGTACTGACAAAAATATATTTGTATACTTTTATGCAAAAATGCTTAAAATTTGTACATTTATCTTTGTTTTTTAATAAAGTTTTTCAATTAAAAAATATAAAAAAAGTTATATTAAATTAGATAAGCTACATAAAGTCTAATTTTTTCATGGTATGTATTAGAAATAAAAATGTGAAAGAATATGTAATATCTTAAAATGTGCTGAAAGTGTGTGTTGGGGATTTTTAGTAATGCATTTAAAATCTTTAAAATAGGCTGTATGTTCTGTTGTCATTGAGAAGTAGTAATAAGTAGCTTTAAGTTATTTTCTCTCTTATTAATGCTAAGATTTCAAATATTATGTTTTAGATGTAAAAAATGATTCCTTCTTCCGAAAATTCAAGGAAAATGGTTTGATTGTTTTTATCCATTTAGAGATTATTGACTTTATATTAAACATGGACAGCATGAATAAATTTGAAATACATTTTTTCAGCTCTTTGGTTATTCAGCTTCTATCATAAAGAGTAATTAAATTGTAAAAAGCCTTTTTTGTCTATGGAAATAATCAAGTAACTTTCATCAATGATTCCTTTTACAAGAATATAATCCACAACTCTGAATTAGCAATATTGGCTAGTGAGTATAGATTTTGATTTAGATTCCAAGATATTTGCTCATCTTTCTGATGACAGGTTTCCTAGCAAGTACTTATCAAATGTTTATTTTGTCTTATTGATACTTGATGTTTAGTGGATACACCCAAATCCCAAAAAAACACCACTCAGTTGAAGAATAGTCAATACATTTCTTCCTTTTTGACTCCTGAAAATCAACACTTTATTTATTAAGTGTTCAATGTCTCCATTCATTTCAAAACTCTCTAATGAATAACTGTAAATATATCAATTTAAAGATCATACCTATAAACTATACAAAAGATAAGAGCAGTACCTCCATAAATCAGGTCCTCACACTTGATCTAGCTTGCTTACTGTAGTTCCAGTGAAATCACAAAATGAGTAACTCATTTTTCCAACTTCAATTTCTTTTTTTTATTTATTTTTAAAAAGACTTTATTTTACAAAACAAAGATAAATGTACAGATTTTAAACATTTTTTTGCTTAAAATTATACATTTTTGTCAGTACTGTTTTTTCAGATATTAAAATAATTTTTACATAAAACTATGTGAATATATTTTTTAGTCAGTACTTGATTTTCTCAAGGGCTTGACAGTATGCATTGAGAACCTAATAGTTACAATGAGCGTAACCAAAGTTAAACCAACTTCAATTTCTAATTTTTGTTTTTTTCTCAAAAACCATTCAATTTCCCTGCCTCTTAAGCTACAGTGAAATTACAGGTGTGCATTCTTGGGAGGAGAGAAGCTAGACCATTTGGATGAATCAAGCACAGGTAAGTCAGACACCTGCCTGTCCGGAGAGATCCAGTGGTTTTCTCCCTGTCTATAAAAACAGTGTGCAGAGGCATTAGCTGGCTTGCTGCTTGGTCTTCTCCTCACTCTCTTACTAGCAAGTGTTTGAAACCAAGAGGTCTTTACCTTATTCAATGTATGCACATTGACCGAATACACCTATTGTAGCTTCTTTCTTCTCTCATAGTCTACATATAAAAAAGAGAAATGATTGTCTCAGAGACAGGGGATGCCAGGGTACTGGGTGAGTTTCCAACAAACATCAGGACTTACCTATTCTCAGTGGAATGTCATTCTGTCACATGCTCTATGATAAGTGTCACTTTCAACTGGACAATGTTACAGGAGGTAAAATTGCACAATTTTTAAAACATTCACAGAAAATGAACAGAAGATTATCACATTTAACACCTGAAAATGTTAGGTTTGGACAGTTCAGTTAAAGTGTATGCAATGGATTTCAGTTATTTCAAAATATAACATTTATACAAGGGATCTTTTATTTTAAACTTAGCTAGTAGTTTTGATTGCCCTTTCAAATTGTAAGGTCTGGTTTTAATGACCTTATGTGATAAATTACATGGTAAAATTTTCGTATTCTATTGCATCATTGAAATGGCAACACAAAATCAGTAGAATAATTTAAAACATTATTTTTATTAAAATATTTTGTTGCCAACCATGAAATACCTATACTGCCTTAGTATAACATGTTATTTGTTTCCTGCAATTTAAGGAAATCAACATCCTTAAAAATATTTTCATTTGTGAAGACTAATTTTGTATGAATTTTGTAAAAAGTCAGCACAAGTTAGAGAGCACAAACATTAGGCCTTCGGCTGTAATAGTTACCGTGTGTACTGTCATTTTCAATGATGTTTATAATCTTTACAGTGGGTGAAGAAACACCTACGTTATTTATGGAGAATAATGGTGCTGTCAGGCAATAGTCCAATATGCATACCGTGAAACTGAACATCAGCAATACATTGTAACACATCACAATATTCTCATTTCTTTGGTTCTGTGAACCACTGTGTCTGCTGCTTTCTTTTGTTTACCCTTGTCCTGCTGCTACTACTGCTCATGAGGAAAAGTTTCCAACTCAGTTGCTTTTCTATTTAAAAGCTTCTTTGTTGTGGATTATAGTAAATGATTTAGCTAGTTGGCGCTATGCTTGGTAGAGCATCCTCAGGCTTATTTTCACAGCTAAGCAAGATTTTGCTAGATGGTCTTTGAATTCAAAGGTTGCTTTTGGCAACTCCAGGAAGAATAAGTGCTGATTATTTAGAAAACTGCAGCTTTATAAATGGCCGCTCTCCGGTGGCAGAAAATTAATGGTTGATGAGTGGTAAATAGAACCATTTCATTTTATTTGCAACCTGTGCACGTTCTGAAGAAATGGTTACAACCTAGTAAAAGAAAACAAATGATACTCTGTACGAAGATGGAAGATGTACTGAGAATTGGAAAAATCAAATCTGCACTTATTTATTTATTTATTTCTGGTAATTGTTTTTGGTTCTCTACTTGTAGTGTTTTCTCAATTTATAGTAATTTTGAGAGTTGATTTTTTGGCAACCCTTAGTGCACAGGGACATACGGATACAGATGTGTGGTCCTTAAAGTATTAAATTTGGGGATCTGTTGTTACTTGAATACATTGATAATACTACCTGACCAAATAATAAAAATTTGATGAAGTGCATTTCTCCCAGAGACATTCTGATCCTGGAAAGCAGAACAATTATGAATATTAAGTTGATGTGTTTGCAAGTGGTTAACCGAGAATGAACTAAGGTTGGGGGTTAAGTTGCTGTTTGGTTAATGTTGTGTTTACATTTGTCTAAAGGTCACAATGAATTCCTTCCTAGAACTGTTTAAGAACTTTCTACCATTTTTAAATTTAATTGCAGGAGCATATAGACTTACACCTGTAGACTGAGTGTGTGTGTGTGTGTGTGTGTGTGTGTCTGTGTTTCATAACTACCACATTCACTTTCTGAGAGAAAACTACCTTGTGTTTTATTTATATGAATGCAGAGTACCAATATGGGGATACCAATCTTAAATGTTATATATTATTTTGATAATAAATCTACATTAGCTTATTCTAAGTTATCTCAAATCGGTGGTCTACAATATATTAGTACAGTGCAATAGTGTTTTGCACTGGTCAACATAAAAGGGACATAAAAGGTCTTTTAAGGTCTGAATGAATATTATAAAATTTGAGGATGGTACAGTAATAGATTTAAACATTGTAATTATTTATAAGGTTTGTGAAAAGTTGCTGCCTTAAGTCTTTAGGGTTTGAATCAATAGTTCTTTATTCAATCACAAAATAATTCCATGAAATAAATTATACAAGAAAACCTAGAGAGTTAAATGTAAGATATGAACATAGCAATCCTATTAGCCAGGAGGTAATAAGATAATGTTTCAAATGAGTAGAAGAATTATCTGTAAAAATAAAAATTATCTCTGAGTACACAAGAAATACTAGCCAGCCTCTATCACTGGCTAGTGCATTGGTTAGGTAAGATAATGCAGATGCTCCTTACTATTTTGGTCCAATATTGTCTCATGTTTCTCCAATGTAAATATGGCTAAGCTAATGTTAAGATAAGGAAGGGTGGCATAAATACAGTCCAATAGTCCAGCATTAATCTGACAAATATAAGTTTAGACAAGTAGGAGAGAAAAAAATCTTGCTTTTTGTCTTAAAATTAAATATTTAAAAAATGTTTACTGAGTTTTCAAAACATTTCACATGGGCAACAGTTTTATCCTAATATGCTAAATTGTTACAGATTTCTGAACTAATAATGAAATTATGACTCGGAAGAATGATTGATATTTATTTCATGGTTTATTTGCTCATCTGTAGTTTGACAGAGCCTTCCTATGAAATCTGTAACAAACATAGCCCAACACCGAGTTATAAGCCAGGAACGTTCCATGACAATGTTATTCTTTGCATAAGGGTGAAATCTTTCAGCTATTTCAACCCTTTCTCTAGCTTTTCACTGGGGTCCCAGTGTTCAGTCTGATGTTTCCCTGCAAGCAACCTCATCTGTATCTGTATGAGTATAGGAGAGCCTCTGAGGAGACATCCATATCTGGTTCCTGCTAGTAAACACTTCTTGGCATCAGCAATAGTGCTTAGGTTTGGTGGCTGCATATGAGGTGGTTCTCCAGGTGAGACAGTCTTTGTAGATCAACTCCTGCTCCTCTATTTGGCCTTATATTTCCTCCCCTGTTTTGTTCACCCTTCTAAGGAGTACTGAGGCATCCTTATTCTGGGAAGACCAACACTTTTTACTAAGCCACACTCCTAAGAGCTTCCAGATACTAGGCATCCAACCAAAGAGAGTGCAAGGACTGGTCCTAGTCCCCTGGCACATATGTAGAAGCAGACTGTGTTGTCTGGCCTCAGGGAAGAGGATGTGCCAAATCACATAGAAACTTGATACTCTAGGGGAGAGATGCCCGCAGGGGTAGGAGTACTCTCTCAGAGGCATAAGAGAGAGGGAATGGGGTGAATCACACTGAAAGGGGGTAGCAGGGGAAGGACAACATTTTATTGTAGATAAATATATAATTATTTTAAAAATTTGACAATTTGGTCACTTACTTTTGTTACATTCTATGACATATATCCTATTTTTTTGCTTTTATTATTTTCTTTCTATTTGTTCAGCTTTTAGACTATGCTATAATTACAGTGTTTAGTTAGGAAATATTTGCCTTTTGAAATCGGATCTGATTAATACTGTGTGTGTCTGGGCAATATGTTCACTTTCTTTATGCCCACTATGTCTCATGCCTCACATTTGGTTGTAAGCTGTAAGTCATGTTGATGTCAGATATGATGTTAACCTGTTCTCTCTGGTAATGAACAAACATATTTAGGAGATTTCTAAAGAGAAAAATAATCCTTTGAAAGACTCTATTATATTTGAGGTATCTTTTTGTCTGTCCGATGTTTTATTTGATGGGATAGAGATGTTTCGGGGGCCTAGATCCTACAACTTTGACATTATAAACACATGCTCTACTACAGAGCTGCAAGACAGGATTCTGCCTATGGTGTCAACTCACCGGTTCAGGCTTAATCACTGTCCTGTATTAAAATCCATCATTATCCTAATCATAAAACGTTATCAACCTTTTTGCAATGGATTATAAAATGCATATATAACGAAAGTTACATATATTGATTTTTCATAAAAACTGAACTTTTTGTGATCATTCGGTGAAAGCTTATAGCAAACAACCTGTAATTTTGCAAACTTCCAGCTTCTCATTGGAAAAGATAGTTTTAGCTATCAAAGCATTACTTTAAGTAGATAAATTTCAATAGATACTCAGGATTAAAGAAACATCCTTTCTTTTCCTTATTTACTCATCCAAATCTGTAAACATCTCAGCCAGGTCACCCATCATATCCATCATCCTTTGTGTCTGATAAAATTTCAGGATACTTCCAATGAATGAAAACAGTGCTGATATTTTTTAAAGCATTATTTTTAGAGCCAGTGGTTATATATATATATTTAGATTTTATGTATTATGATTATATTTTCACTCTGATGAGTTTATATGAGTATTTGGGGAATTAAAACCAAGTATTTCTTATTAATAAGACATTGTCAAACCTTATTATTCTTAGTGCTTAATCAACATTTTTTAAATATTCAATATCACAGAGATGAGAACTCCATACATTTATAAATGCCTCTGGATGTTAGGACAATTTTGCCTTAATTGTCTTTATGATTTACAAAATGTCCACTGTTATCTCATACTGAACATAAAGAGCAGTACATTTTGGACCTTTTGACCATTTTCTTCAAGATAATGATGTGTTTCTAGTGGAAGCCCTGGCTGGGAGGCATGCTGATTGTCTCAGGGACAGAGTCATTTAACTTATTGCTGGTAACTTCTATGGTGTCAGTTATGATCCATCAGTCCCAGTGCTTATTGGAATGAGCCTGTTGGCAAATGAGGACTGTGTAGACAGCAACAATTATTTTCATTTACCTCATTTTGCTCCTTGAGCCTATGCTGTCCATCGTTTCTCTCAAAGGATGACTTTTATTTCAAGTTGCACTCTTTTGCTGTTCATATTCCAAGGCCATAAGAGCTGTGCTTAATTCTGCCATTCTCTCTCTTTTTTTTGATAACAAGAAATGTGATAATAAGAACATTATATAAATTGTTAAGATCTCCTCTATATGGGTCTAGATCATGCACAAAAAAATGATTATGGTCAAAACAAAATAAAACAATACCACCCCCTTGGAAATGTATACTTTTATTCCTAAAATTTTTCTGTACATATTAATTAATATATATATAACCCTATTTTTGAGCCTTAAAAATGCTAAAGTGTTACTATATTTCAACCTTCATTTAGAAGATAATGTTTGCTTTTAATTTGAAAATATAATGCTTAAAGCTGAGGATATAGCTCAATAAATAGTGAGATGCTCTAAAAGCATGACACATAAATTCAGATCCCAAGAACCAGGCAGGCATGGAAGTCCATGTGTAATGCCAGGACAACAAAGGTAGAGAAAAAGTGGGTCCCTGAAACCAGACAGCTACAATGATTGGCTAAAATCTTGAGTTTGAGTCAACAGAAAGGCAATAATCAGAGAAGTCTTCCAGCAACTTCAAGCCTCCACTCATGCTAACGTGCACAGACAAATGTGTGCCCACCATCCACATGTAAATATGAAAGAAATAAAATTTAACAGAAGTAAAATGATTATATAGTTCAGTTGTTCGATTTCATTTATGATAATTTTACACTGTATAATATTACTCCTAATAACATTATTAAAAATAATATACTAAAAATATTCTGGCTTGAAATTCAGTGCTTTATTATAGCACATAGGTATATACTGCTATGGATTCTTGTTCTTATACAAACGATAGTATTCATCTTGAACTGTTAAAAGGTTAAGCTTGCTGCTAACATGAGGTCAAAAACCACTAAACTTTGAAGTTCTTAACAAGTCTATTTCTCACAAATAGAATTTATATTTTTTTATCTGGTCCTATAATGTGAATTAAAGAGATATTCCTACAAGAAATAACACTTGTACATTTTAATAAGAAAAGTTAACATACTGTCTGCTGAGGCAGTTGGAAAACATAAATGGCATATAATTTTTATTGTCCCATTAATCTATGCTGTGGCCTGTTTTTCCATTTTATCATAACTCATACATATTTTATGTTCCCAATATTATGGACCAGATTTTATTATTTAGATACTGTTCTATAGCATATTCTTCTTATTTTTTATTTTTATATATGCAAAATACTGTAGCTGTTCACAACTGCTCAATCAACTTCAATTTATTCTTAAAAATGTAGTGTGTGTGTGTGTGTTTGTGTGTGTGTGTGTGTGTGTGTATGTATGTGTGTGTGTGATAAGTTTTGGTCATTTTCACCACAATCCCATTTTCCTCCTTGAACAACTTTTCTTCTCCCCCAAGTCTTCCCTCTTTCTCAACAAGAGCCATGTGTTTCTAATTTTTGTCATCTACTGTATTAATCCATCCTTTAAAACACATTTGTTTAATTAGTTCCATAATACATAATGAACAACGATGGCACATTTTTAAAAGACAGTAAGAATTAAGCTAAGTCAGTCTACATTTACAACAGCACCCAACATTGGAGGTCCTAGTAAGTGCTTCTCAAATAATTAACTGCATATTTTCTGTGTCATATTTTAAAGAGGCAGTTTTGTCATTTGTCAGTATAAAGTCATTCGAGTGACACTGTTACAGACACAGTGGTGACAAGAACTGACATAGCGTCTGCTTCTAGGATGTCAGTCGGTACCTTGAAAAGAACGTTCTGGAACTGGATGCTGAGAGTATCGTTTTGGCAGTCATATTTTTTGGTCTTGTTTTTTTTTTTCTTTTGGAATATAATAGAAATTGACCTGCTTTGGTTAGACATGTATTTTGTGAGTCAATATGCTTGTGACTATGTTCATCGTTTAAGACTGGCTTTCATCTTGATGTAATAAACTAAGTATTAATTTTCTTTGTTAAGATACTTTGGTTACTTCCTGCCTAAATTTGTTCAAATTAACAAGTTTTCATGTGCTTGTGGCTTACTTACAGAAACAAAGTTTAAAACCTTAGAGATTTAAGAAATATTTTGAATTGCAAAATTATTTTGAAACTGAAGTCTACTACATAGAGACACTGAAAACATATTGGAGAATTTAATATATAAATCAACTCCTTAGAGTCACACATGTTTGTGAAGTGGAGTTTGTAGAGATCACAAGTCTAATCTGACTTGCCAGCCTCAGGAAAGAGGTGGGGACTTTACAGGTCCTTAGGATCATCTTAGCCACTTTGGTGAACACATGCTAATTTCTCCCACTGTCTCACAACATTATGGAGAAGTGCAGATTCTGTTCAAACCCCATAAGGTTGTTTGATTAGGATGTAACTGAATACCAATTTCCTCATTATGATGACTGTGGCCCAGAGTAGGTTCTTTTAAATGTCTTAATTTCTGTTTTCTGGGGGTTTAATTGAACTACTAACAAAGAAGATGTGAATAGATGGGTTAAAAATGGATTAATAGGCTACATCAGGTAAATGATAAATAGATAATAGATGACTGGGAGACAAATAAAAGCTTATAAGAAAAATGGAGTTTGTGATTTTAGAGACATGGATTCTTTCCAGCATAGCTTCTGAGGTCACAAAACTAAGACTGTGGCTTAGAATGCACACAAGGGAAGGGGACCAGTATAACTCTCAATGCTACTCAGGCAGCTAGAATCTAAAGGTTTGTGGATGCATGTCTGGAGTTCCAAGACTGAAGAACCTACCCTTTTAAAGTCCAGGGCAAGGAAACAAGAATGGATCCCAGTGCCAGGAGACAGATAGGTCATTCCTTCAGTCTTTTTTCGTGGGGTGGAAAATAGTATATACATTTGTATTTCAAATGTTATCCCCTTTCCCAGTTCCCCTCCCTCCCAATCATCCCTCTCCCTGCTTGTATGAAGATGCACCCACCTCACACCCGTCCACTCTCACCTCAGCTCCCTGGCATTCTCCTACACTGGGAAAATAAGTGTTTTAAGGACTAAGGAATTTTCCTCCTATTGACAAAAGGTAATGCCTTCATTTGCTATAAGTGCAGCTGGAGCCATGCTCTATCACCTCCAACAGTGTGTACTCTTTGGTTGATGATGTAGTTCTTGGAGTGCTAGAGAATCTGGTAAATTGCAAAGCTTCTGTAAGGCAAAGAACATCATCAATAAGACAAAACAGCAACCAACTAATTCGGAAAAGATTTTACAAGTCCTACATCCCATTAAGAGTTAATATCTAATATATACAAAGAACTCAAGAAGTTATACTCCAGAGAAACAACTAACCATATTAAAATATGGGGTACAGAGATAAACAAAGAATTCTTAACTAAGTAATATCAACTGGCTGAGAAGCACCTAAAGAAAAGTTCAACATTCCTAGTCATCAGGGAAATGCAAATCAAAACAACCCTGAGATTCTACCTCATACCAGTAAGAATGGCTAAGATCAAAAACTCAGGGGACAGCAGATGCAAGGGAAGGGTGTGAAAAATAAGGAATATTCCCCCATTACTGATGGGATTGCAAGCTTGTACAAGCACTCTGCAAATCAGTCTGGTGATTCCTCAGTAAATTGGACATAGTACTACCTGAGTACCCAGCTATACAACACCTGGACAAACACCAAAAAGATGCTCCAACATATAACAAGGACACATGCTTCACTAAATCTATAGCAGCCTTATTTATAATAATCAGAAGCAGGAAACAACCCAGATGTTCTTCAACAGAGGAATGGATACAGAAAATGTAGTAAATATACACAATGGAGTACTGGGCAGTTATGAAAACAATGACTTCATGAAATTTTTAGGCAAATGGATGAAACTAGAAAACATCATCCCGAGTGAGGTAACCCAGACACAAAAGAACACAGATATTATAAAGTCACTAATAAGTGGATATTATCCTAAAAGCTCAGAACACCCAAGATATAATTCACAGACCATATGAAGCTCAAGAAGAAGAAAAACCAAAATGTGGATGCTTTAGTCCTTCTTTGAAGGGGGGACAAAATACCGACAGAGGAAATACAGGGACAAAGAGTGAAGAAAAGACTGAAAGAAAGACCATCCAGAGACTGCCCTACTTGGAGATCCATTCCATATGCAGCCAGCAAAGCCAATTACTATTGCTGATGCCAAAAAAGCTTCCTGACAAAAACCTGATATCTATGTCTCCTGAGATGTTCAACCAGAGCCATACATATGAGCATGCTTGCAGCTACACATCAGACTGAGCACAAGGATTCCAGTGGAAGAGTGAGAGAAAGGACTAAAGGAGCTGAAGGGGTTTGCAACCTCGTAGGAAGAACAATCCCTTCTGGTTCTTATGTTCTCTTTTTCTCTGTCCCACTGATTGCTTCTTACTCACTTGCGTGTATCTTCCCAGAGTCCATTGACTTCTATGCCAGACACATTCAGAAAGAATTGTTTTCTTGGAATTCTTCAATTAAGCAATGAAACACAATATATAATTATCACAGATGCCAAATGGGGTTAATTAATATCTAATACACAGGTTTATTAAGAAGATATTAAAATGCTCTGTTCTCAGGCAGCGGCTTCCCAGGTGCACAATAGGCACTCAGTACATAGGTCTGGCGAGAACCCGGAGAGAACAGATTCCGACCAGCCAGGGGGCAGAGAGATATCAGCAGAGCACACATAAAGTGTGTGTCAGCCTGGTATGATCCAGGGACCAAAAACCTGGCATTGGGCCCTCTGTTCCCAGCCGGCGGCATTTGGGGTGCACAACAGTTGGTTGGACCATCCGCCACCAGGAACCGCAAAGATCCAGGGACACAGGCCAGGTACAAGGGAAAGGCAAGAACCAATCACTGACAACAAGATGGCTGGAGAAAAGCAAAAGAACATACCCAGAGAAACCAAGACAACCTGGCAACACTAGAACCCAGCTCTCCCATCACAACAAAGAACAGAATGCGAAACACTCCAGAAAAAGAAGACTCAGACACGAAATCTTACCTCAAGATGATGATAGAGAACCTTAAAAAAGAATGGGAGGAAAAGCAAAAATAATTAGAAGCTTTAAAGAAAAAACAAAGAAACACTCAAAGAACTCAAAGAAAACAGAAACAAAGAGATGAAGGAATGGAAGAAGAAATTTAAAACGGAAATGGGATAGAGGCTGAGCAACTGGCGACTTCCGGACTCAGAGCGGAGCCTGGCCTACCTGCCACCCGGATCGACGACTCATAGAGGCTGAGCACTGGTGAGTGGGAGACCAAGACTGCAGGGGTGCAGAGAGATCTCTGCGGAGTGCACACTGAAAGTGCACACCATAACTTACCCGGCCCCGCCTTGCCCGATCCAGCAATTGGGAACAGAAAATTAGAACTTCGGTTTCTACCCGGAGGCGACTTCCGGACGCAGAGCAGAGCCTGGCCTACCTGACACCAGGATTGGCGGTTCATAGAGGCTGAGCAACTGCGATTGGGAACAGAAAATTAGATCTTCTGTTTCCAAACGGAGGCGATTTCCGGACACAGAGCGGAGCCTGGCCTACCTGCCACCCGGATCAGCAGCTCATAGAGGCTGAGCAACTGCGATTGGGAACAGAAAATTAGAACTTCTGTTTCTGCCTGGAGGCGACTTCAGGACACAGAGCAGAGCCTGGCCCATCTGCCACCCAGAACGGAGGCTTGTAGAGGCTGAGCAACTGGTGGGTGGGAGACCTGGGCTGCAGGGGAGCAGAAAGATCTCTGTGGAGTACACCAGGAAAGTGGACCCCCTGCATTGCCCTGCCCTGCCGTGCCTGATCCAGCAAACAGAAACAGAACTTTGGAACTTCTGCTCACACCTGACAACTCTGAGGCATAAAACAGGGCTTGACCCATCTGACACCTCAACCAGTGGAGAACCAGGGACACAGACAGACCAGATACAAGAGAAAGGTAAGAACATATCACTGACAACAAAATTGCAAGAGGAAAGAGAAAGAGTATATCCCAAGGGAACCAAGACAATCTAGCAACACCAGAGCCCAGCTCTCCCATAAGAGCAAACATCAGAACTCCAAACACTCCAGAAAAAGAAGACACAGACCTGAAATCATGCCTCAAGACGCTGATAGAGTTACTTAAACAAGAAAGGGAGGAAAAGCAAAAAGATTCAGAAGCTTTTAAAGAAGAAACAAGAAAAACACTCAAAGAACTCAAAGAACTAGAGGAAACAGAACCAAAAAAAAAATAAAGGAATGGAAGAGGAAAATTGAAACAGAGATTGACAAAATAAAGAAAACACTAAAAGAGATAACCCTAGAGTCAGAACACCAAAAAAAGAAATCAGGAGTCACAGAAGCAAGCATTTCCAAGAGATTACAAGAGATCGAAGAGAGAATCTCGGGGGCAGAAGACAACATTGAAAACATAGACAAAACAGACAGAGAAGATGCAAAAAACAAAAAGCTCCTAATTGAAAATGTCCAGGAAATCCAAGACACAATGAGAAGACTGAACCTAAGGATAATAGGAATAGAAGAGGGAGAAGAGTATCAACTAAGGGGCACAGTAAATATCTTCAACAAAATCATAGAAGAAAACTTCCCTACCCTAAAGAATGAGATGACCACGAGCATAAAAGAAGCCTTCAGAACTCCAAATAGGTTGGACCAGAAAAGAAATACATCCCGACACATAATAGTAAAAACATCAAGCGCCCAAAGTAAAGAAACAATACTAAAAGCAGTAAGGAAAAAAGGTCAGGTAACATATAAAGGCAGAAGAATCAGACTCACACCCGATTTCTCAACAGAGACTATGAAAGCTAGAAGAGTCTGGACAGACATCATGCACTCCTTAAGGGAGCACAAGTGCCAGACCGAGCTGCTATACCCAGCAAAACTATCAATCACCATCGATGGAGAGACGAAGATATTTCAAGACAAATCAAAATTCACACAATATATGACAACAAACCCAGCACTACAACAAATTATAGGTGGAAAACCCAATACAATGAGGGAAAATATAGCCTAGCAAGAACAAGAAAACTCCTAAACAAATAAACTAAAAGAAGAAAAAAACACAGACACAACTCAACCCAAAAAAGCAATAATGGCAGAAAACAGAAACAACTATTCCTTGATATCTATTAACATAAATGTTCTCAACTCCCCAATAAAGAGACATAGACTATCAGACTGGATACATAAACAAAATCCAGCCTTTTGCTGCATACAGAGAATTCATCTAAGAGACAAAGACAGACACTATCTCCGAGTAAAAGGGTGGGAAAAAAACTTCCAAGCAAACAGCTCCAAGAAGCAAGCTGGAGTGGCTATTCTAATATCGAATAAAGTAAATTTCCAACCAAAAGTTATCAAAAAAGATAAGAAATGACACTTTTTACTCATTACCGGGGAAATGTGTCAGGAGGAACTCTCAATCCTTAACATATATGCTCCAAATAAAAAATCACCCACATTCATAAAAGAAACCCTACTAAAGCTCAAAAAATACATTTCACCCCACACAATATTAGTGGGAGACTTTACTATTCCACTCTCACCAATGGACAGATCAAGGAAACAGAAACTGAACAAGGACACTGCAAAACTAGCAGAGACTTTGAACCAACTAGAATTAATAGATATATACAGAACAAACTATCCCAAAGTAAAAGAATACACCTTATTCTAACCACCCTATGGCACCTTCTCGAAAATTGACCACATAATTGGACACAGAACGAGCCTCCATCGATATAAGAAGATTGAAATACTCCCATGCATCCTCTCAGATCACCATGGTCTATGGCTGGTCTTTAACAAAAACAAAGACAACAAAAAGCCCACATACACATGGAAACTAAACAATGCTCTGTTAAAGGATAGCAGGGTCAAAGAAGAAATAAAAAAAGAAATTAAGGATTTTCTAGAATTCAACGAAAACGAAAACACAACATACCCAAACCTATGGGATGCAATGAAAGCAGTATTGAGAGGAAAACTCATAGCCCTAAGTGCTTCCAAAAAAAAACTGGAGAGGACTCACATCAACAACCTGACAGCACAGCTAAAAGCCCTAGAACAAAAGGACACAGATACACCCAAAAAGAGTAGACGGCAAGAAATAATCAAAATTATTGCAGAAATAGACCAAATGGAAACAAAAAGAACCATTTAAAAAATCAACAAAACCAAGAGTTGGTTCTTTGAGAAAATCAACAAGATTGATAAACCCCTAGCCAGACTAATTAGAGGGCAAAGAGAGAGTATCCAAATTAACAAAATCAGAAAGGAATGTGGGGACATAACAACTGAAACTGAGGAAATTCAAGAAATCATCAGATCCTACTACAAAAACTTATACTCCACAAAATTGGAAAATCTGGAGGAAATGGATGAATTCCTAGACAGATACAAGGTCCCAAAGTTAAACCAGGATCAAGTAAACCATCTAAATAACCCTATAACACCTAAAGAAATAGAAGAAGTCATCAAAGCCTCCCAACCAAAAAAAGCCCAGGTCCAGACGGGTTCAGTGCAGAATTTTATCAGACTTTTATTGAAGATATAACACCAATACTCGCCAAACTATTCCAAAAGATAGAATCAGATGGAATATTACCCAACTCATTTTTTGAGGCTACAATAACCCTCGTACCTAAACCACACAAAGACCCTACAAGAAATAGAATTTCAGACCAATTTCACTTATGAACATTGATGCAAAAATACTCAACAAAATCTTTGCAAACCGAATCAAAGAACACATCAAAATGACCATTCATCATGACCAAGTCGGCTTCATCCCTGGGATGCAGGGATGGTATAACATAAGGAAATCTGTCAACGTAATCCTCCATTGAAACTAACTCAAAGACCAAAATCACATGGTCATCTCACTGGACGCCGAGAAAGCATTCGACAAAATCCAACACCCCTTCATGTTAAAAGTCCTAGAAAGAACAGGAATCCAAGGCCCATACTTAAACATAATAAAAGCAATATGCAGGAAACCAACAGCGAAAATCAAACTTAATGGCGAGAAACTTGAAGCAATACCACTAAAATCAGGGACTCGACAAGGCTGCCCACTCTCCCCCTACCTATTCAACATAGTACTGGATGTCCTGGCTGGAGCAATTAGACAGCAAAAGGAGATCAAGGGGATACAAATAGGAAAGGAAGAGATAAAAACATCACTCTGTGCCGATGACATGATAGCGTACTTGAGTGACCACAAAAATTCCACCAGAGAACTCTTACAGCTGATAAACAAGTTCAGCAAAGTGGCTGGATACAAAATTAATTCAAACAAATCAGTAGCCTTCCTGTACTCAAAGGACAAACATGTGGAGAAAGAAATTAGGGAAAACGTACCCTTCACAATCGTTACAAAAACTATGAAATACCTTGGTGTGACTCTAACTAAGCAAGTGAAGGACCTGTATGACAAGAACTTCAAAACTCTAAAGAAAGAAATTGAGGAGGATCTCAGAAACTGGATAGATCTCCCATGCTCATGGATTGGAAAAATCAACATCTTAAAAATGGCCATCCTACCAAAAGCAATCTACAGATTCAATGCAATCCTCATCAAAATTCCAACCCAGTTCTTCATGGAATGGAATGATCAATGTGCAATTTCATATGGAATAACAAAAGACCTAGAATAGCGAAGTCCATCCTCAACAACAAGAAAACATTTGCGGGAATCACTATCCCTGACCTCAAGCTATATTACAAGACAATTATGCTGAAAACTGCATGGTACTGGTAGATAAATAGGGATGTGGATAACTGGAACAGAATAGAAGATCCAGAAATGAGCCATCATGTATATGGTCACCTGATTTTTGACAAAGGAGCAGTAAACATTCAATGGAAAAAGGACAGCCTATTCAACAAATGGTGCTGGTCCAACTGGCACTCAACATGCAAAAGAATGAAAATAGACCCGTTCTTATCTCCTTGTACAAAGCTCAAGTGTAAGTGGATCAAAGATTTCCACATTAAACCAGATACACTGAAACTATTAGATGAGAAAGTAGGGAAAACCTTAGAACACATAGGTACAGGAGAAAATTTCCTGAACAAAACACCAATGGCTCAAGCTCTAAGGTCAAAGATTAACAAATGGGACTTAATGAGATTGCCAAGTTTCTGTAAGGCTAAAGACATTGTCAAGAAACAAAACGGCAACCAAAAGAATGGGAAAAGATCTTTATCAACACCACATCAGATAGAGGCCTAATATCCAAGGTGTACAAGAAATGCAAAAAGCTAGAAACCAGAGAATCAAATAACCCTATTAAAAAATGGGGTGCAGAGCTAAACAAAATGTTTTCAGTTGAGGAACACCGAATGGCCGAGAAACATCTGAGGAAGTGCTCCACATCCTTAGCCATCAGAAAAATGCAAATCAAAACAACCCTAAGATTCCACCTCACACCAGTCAGATTGGCCAAGATCCAAAACTCAGATGACAGCAGATGCTGGCGAGGCTGCTGAGAAAGAGGAACACTTCTCCACTGTTGGTGGGGTTGCAAGCTAATACAACCACTCTGGAAATCTGTCTGGCGATACCTCAGAAAATTGGATATAGTACTACCTGAAGACCCAGCTATTCCACTTCTGGTCATATACCCCAGAGACACTTTAATACACAACAAAGACATATGCACGACAATGTTCATAGCGGCTCTATTTATAATAGCCAGAAGCTGCAAGGAACCCAGATGTCCTTCAGAAGATGAATGGATACAAAAATTGTGGTACATATACACAATGGAATACTACTCAGCCACCAGAAACAATGACTTAACCAAATTCTTAAGAAAATGGCGGCATCTAGAGAATATCATCCTGAATGAGACAACCCAGTCACAAAAGAACAGACATAATATGCAGTCCCTGATAGTGGGATGCTAACCCCAGAGGCTTTTACTCCCCCAGAAACAACTCACAGACTGTATGAAGTCCAAGAAATAAAGAAAACAAAAACATATACATGTATTTACAAACAAGAACACTTTGACTATTTCCATGTTGCGTTTTGTTTTGCATGTACTTTACGCTTATTGTAACTATTAGGTTTTCAATGCATACTGTCAAGCTTTTGAAAAAATCAAGTACTGACTAAAAAAAAATATATTCACATGGTTTTATGTAAAAATTATTTTAATGTCTGAAAAAACACTACTGACAAAAATGTATAATTTTAAGCAAAAAATGTTTAAAATCTATACATTTATCTTTGTTTTGTAAAATAAAGTCGTTTAAAAAAAAGTCAAATTGGAAAAAAAAATGGAAATGGACACTATAAAGAAAATACTAAAAGAGACAACTCTAGAGGTAGAAAACATAAAAAAGAAATCAGGAGTCCCAGAAACAAGCATTTCCAACAGACTACAATAGATGGAAAGAGAATCTCGGGGGCAGAAGACAACATTGAAAACATAGAAAAAATAGTCAGAGAAGATGCCAAAACCAAAAGGTCCTAACCCAAAATGTCCAGGAGATCCAGGACACAATGAGAAGACTGAACCTATGTATAATAAGAATAGAGGAGGGCAAAGAATATCGACTCAGAGGCAAAGTAAATATCTTGAACGAAAATGTAGAATAAAACGTACCTATTCAAAAAATGAGATGACCACGAGCATAAAAGACAACAACAGAACTGAAAATAGTTTGGACCAGAAAAGAAATTCCTCCAGACACATAAAAACCAAAACACAAAGTGACCAAAGCAAAGAAAGAATTCTAAAAGCAGTAAGCGAAAATGGTCATGTAACATATAAAGGCAGAACAATCAAAATCATAACTGAAATCTCAACAGAGACTATGAAACCTTGAAGAGCATGGACAGACATCAGGCAGACCCTGAGAGAGCACAAGTGCCAGCCCAAGCTGCTATACCCAGCAAAACTATCAATCACCATAGATGGGAAACAAAGATATTCCAAGACAAACTAAATTCACACAATATATGACCACAATCCAGCACTACAATGAATTATAAGTGGAAATCACAATACAATGTGGGAAACAACATCATAGTAAAACAATAACACTTCTAAGCAAGAAAACCAAAGAAAGAAAGACACACAGGCACAATTCAACCTACCAAATCAACAATAGCAGGAAACAGCAACCACTATTCCTTGATATCTATTAACAAAAATGGACTCAACTCCCCAATAGAAAGATATAGGCTCTCAGACTGGCTACATAAACAAAACCCAGCATTTTGCTGCATACAGGAAACTCATCTCAGAAACAAAGACAGACACTATCTCAGAATAAAAGGGTGGAAAAAAAAACTTCCAAGCAAATGGCCACAAGAAGCAAGCTGGAGTGCCCATTCTAGTATTGAATAAAGTAGATTTTCAACCAAAAGTTATCAAAAAAAAAAAAAAATAAGGAAGGACACGTTTTACTCATTACAGGGAAAATCTGTCAAGAGGAACTCTCAATCATTAACATATATGCTCCAAATACAAAATCACCCATATTCATAAAATAAACCCTACTAAAGCTCAAAAAAAAAAAAAAAAAAAAAAACATTTTACCCCACACAATAATAGTAGGAGACTTTAAAACCCAAATGTCAGCAATGGACAGACCATGAAAACAGAAACTGAAAAAGGACACTGTAAAACTATCAGAGACTATGAACCAACTGGAATTAACAGATATCTATAGAACATATCATTCTAAAAAAAATCAATAAACCTTCTTCTCAGCATCTCAAGGCACCTTCTGGAAAATTGACCACATAATTGGACACAGAATGAGCCTCAATCGATACAAGAAGAATGAAATACTCCCATGCATACTTTCAGATCACCATGGTCTAAGGCTAGTCTTTAATAAAAAGAAAGACAACAAAAAGCCGATATAGACAGGGAAACTAAACAATGCTCTATTAAACGATAGCAGCGTCAAAGAAGAAGTAAAGACAGAAATTATTTATATTCTAGAATTCAATGAAACTGAAAACATGACATAACCAAACCTATGGGATGTAATGAAAGCAGTACTGAGAGGAATATTCATAGCTCTAAGCGCTTCCAAAAAGAAACTGGAGAGAGGAGACTGACAGCAAAGTTGAAAACTCTAGAACAAAAGGTAGCAGATACAACCAATTGGAATAGATAGCAAGAAATCATCAAACTTATGGCAGAAATACACCAAATAGAAACAAAAAGAACCATTGAAAGAATCAACAAAACCAGGATCTGGTTCTTTGAGAAAATTTAAAAAATTGATAAAACCTTAGCCAGACAAACTAGAAGGCAAAAAGAGAGTATCCAAATTAACAAAATCAGAAAGGAAAGTGGAGAAATAACGACTGAAATTGAGGAAATTCAACAAATCATCAGATCCTACTAAAAATCCTGTACTCAACACAGCTGGAAAATCTAGAGGGAATGGATGAATTCTTAGACAGATACAAGATAACAAAGTTAATCCAGGACCAGGTAAACTATCTATATAATCCCATAACACCTAAAGAAATAGCATTCATCAAAAGCCTCCCAACCAAAAACATCCCAGGTCCAGATGGGTTCAGTGCAGAGTTTTATCAGACATTTATTGACGACATAATACCAATACTCTCCAACATATTTCACAAAGTAGAATCCAATGGAACAATGCCTAACTTATTTTTTGAGGCTACAATAACCGTACTTCTTAAACCACACAAAGACCTTAAAATGATAGAGAACTTCAGACCAATCACACTTATGAACATTGATGCAAAAATACCAAAATCCTTGCAAACCAAAACCAAGAACACATCGAAACAATCATTTACCATGATCAAGTAATCTTCATCTCTGGGATGCAAGGATGGTTTAATATGAGAAGATCCATCAATATAACCCACCATTTAAACAAACTCAAAGAAAAATAACACATGGTTATTTCACTAGATGCTGAGAAATCATTTGAGAAGATCCAACAACACTTCGTGTTAAAAGTCTTGGAAAGAACAGGAATCCAAGGTCCATACCTAAACACAATAAAAGCAATATACAGCAAACCAACAGGCAACATCAACCTTAACAATGGGAAACTTGAAGCAATCCCACTAAAATCAGGGACACAACAAGGCTGCCCACTTTCCCCCTATATTAAACATAGTACTGGAAATCCTGGCTAGAGCAATTAGATAGCAAAAAGAAATCAAAAGGATACAAATCGGAAAGGAAGAAGCAAAAACATCACTCTTTGCAGATGACATGATAGTGTACTTAAGTGACCCCACAAATTCCACCAGAGAACTCCTACAGCTGATAAACAAGTTCAGCAAAGTGGCTGGATATAAAATTAACTCAAACAAATCAATAGCTTTCCTATACTCAAAAAACAAGCATGTGGAGAAAGAAATTAGAGAAAGGATACCATTCACAATAGTCACAAAAACTATGAAATACCTTGGTGTGATTCTAACTAAGCAAGGGAAGGACCTGTATGACAAGAACTTTAAACATCTAAAGAAGGAAATCCAGGAAGATTTCAGAAAATGGAAAAACCTACCAGCCTCATGGATTGGAAGGATCCACATTTCAAAAATGGCCATCTTGGAAAATGCAATCTACAGATTCAATGCAATCCCCATCAAAATCCAACACAGTTCTTCACTGAGTTGGAAAAAACAATGTGCAATTTCATCTTGAATAACAAAAGACCTAGAATAGTGAAATCCATCCTTGACAACAAGAAAACATCTGTGGGAATCACTATCCCTGACCTCAAGCTATATTACAAGGCAATTGTGCTGATAACTGCATGGTACTGGTACAGAAATAAGCATGTGGATCAATGGAATAGAAGATCCAGAAATGAGCCCTCATGTATATGGTCACCTGATTTTTGACAAAGGAGCTGTAAACATTCAGTGGAAAAAAAACAGCCTATTCAACAAATGATGTTGGTCCAACTGGCACTCAGCATGCAGAAGAATGAAAATAGACCCTTTCTTATCTTCTTGTACAAAACTCAAGTGTAAGTGGATAAAAGATCTCCACATTAAACCAGATACACTGAAACTATTAGATGAGAAACTAGGGAAAACCTTAGAACTCATAGGCACAGGAGAAAATCTGAACAGAACACAAAATGGCTCAAGGTCTAAAGTCAAAGATTAACAAATGGGACTTAATGAGATTGCAAAGTTTCTGTGAGGCTAAAGATACTGCCAAAAAAACAAAATGGTAGCCAACAGAGTAGGAAAGATCTTTACCAACTCCACATCAGATAGAGGACTAATATCCAAGGTATACAAAAAACTCAAAAAGCTAGACTACAGAGAATTAAACAACTCTCTTAAAAAATTCATTGAACCATCCAGGTGGTCTTATTTCTTTTTTCTAGAATGTTCTCCTGCTCAGATTGGCATCCATAAGCAGGTGGTGTATAGTGGTAGGATTGTCCTTGGTCGGTACTGCTGCAGAGGTGCCTGTGCCCCTTAGTGCGCTCTTGTTGTCATGTGAGAGGCTTGCTTTTTTAAAATGCTAGTTTGATGAACCTAGTAATGCAGATCTGACTCTACATTTTACATTTTACTCTTTTTGTAAGGTGGGTTTGTAGAAAGCATGTTAGCTATTGTATTAAAAAATATTGTCCCCTTAAATTTTGGAGATCTTCAAGTTTAAAGTAGAAAGAAAGGAGCCATAAACTTCTAAGGATTGTAAGATGTTTTGGACGGATTCTGATCTAGTTTGGGAAAATGTAGAGGCAGGGGATATTAAAGAAACAAAAAAAATACATTGTACAAATATGTAGTTTTAGTGCAGGTTAATGATGGTAGAGGAAAGTGTTGCTAATTTGTTTATTTCCCAGGAAGAATGGGAAATGTGATATGCAGTTTAATTTTTAAGGAGCTGGTCTCAATTTTAGTATTTTCTAATTATAAAAGAAATCAATGTTTCCTTAAATTTTGTTATTGGTTTGTCACAGTTATCTAGGGGTTTATATCCAACTTTCTGGCAACTCCATTTTATATAACCTTATTAAAAGTGATTGTTTATGTATTTCTGACAGTATGAAAAGAAAGAATATGAGGCATAGAACTGTCTTTTAGAAATATCACTATGTATCCTGGAATGTGAAGATGTCCCTTTAAGATGAAAAATTGAAGTATTTTACTATTGTACCATTGTCAGATCTTGAATGAATCCATGTTGCAGTGTGTGTCTGTATATTTGTAGAGAAAGGGAAACGACAGTTGAAATGTTACTTAGAGTTGGGCACTGCCTGTGCTGCACCACTACTGTATCTTTCTTGAAAGAATTAACAGTATTTCCCTGTTCTGAAAGTTAATTCTGATGATGTTTCACATTCACCAGATTTTTTTCTGTATTATTTGCATCCCCAAATATTTAGTACAAGTGGAATTGTGCATGGCTTGGGCATTCAAAGATATCCGAATGATGAGTCAATTTTAGTTTCTAAAGCAATGAAAAGTTGCTTTGAGACTGAACAGTTCTGAGTTATTTATAACAACAGCCATTGTCCATGTTTCTTTCCCAACTGTAAAAGAATTGATCAGTTTCTTCATTAAAGCAGCAAGAAATTAAATCTTGTACATATCATGTTTCTTAGATTTCTGTGTGTTGTGAAGGGCATTATTTTGAGAAGAAACTGTACAAAGGCATATTACAAGGCTATGCATGCACCGTACCTGCAAGCAGTACATACTGAGAAAGTCAAAGATTCCTGCAAAATAAATTAATAAACTGCAAACAAGCTCTAAAAAAAAAATGGTGTACAGACTTAAACAAAAAGTTCTTAATTGAGGAATATCGAGTGGCTGAGAAATATCTAAGGAAGTCCTCAACATCCATTAGGGAAAATCAAATCAAAACAACCCTGAGATTCCACCTCACAACAGTAAGATTGGCCAAGGTCCAAAACTCAGATGACAACAGATGCTGGCGAGGATGTGGAGAAAGAAGAACACTTCTCCACTGTTGGTGGGGTTGTAAACTGATACAACCACTCTGGAAATCAGTCTGGAGTTTCCTTAGAAAAATGGACATAGTACTTCCTGAAGACCCAGTTATTCCACTTCTGGGCATTTACCCCAGAGACACCTCCTCATACAACAAAGAAACATGCACCACGATGTTCATAGCAGCTCTATTTATAATAGCCAGAAGCTGGAGAGAACCCAGATGTCCTTCAGTGGATGAATGGATACAAAAATTGTGGTACATTTACACAATGGAGTACTACTCAGCTATCAGAAACAATGACTTAACAAAATTCTGAAGAAAATGGATGCATATAGAGAATATCATCCTGAGTGAGATAATCTGATCACAAAAGAACAGACATAATATGTAGTTACTTATAATGGGATACTAACCCCAGAAAGCTCTGAACACCCCAGAAACAACTCACAGACTGTGTGAAGTTCAACAGAAAAAGAATATATTTTAATTAAAGTAGAACTGTATCACACCCCCATTTCCTCCCTACAGCCCCTCTCAGTTTCTCTCCTATCTTCTCAAATTAATAGCCTCTTTTCCTATATTATTGTTACATATATACATATGTGTATGTATATGTACTCACAAATACATAATTAGAACCTTAAAAATGTATTTGTATACTACTATGCAAAAATTCTGAAAATTTATACATTTATCTTTGTTTTTTAGAATAAAGTAAAAAAAAGAGAAGATATTAAAATAATGTAAAATGGACTTTAATGTGAGTTTTTATCACTACCATTTACTAATACGGACAAATTTTAGGACCTCTTTGGATAAAAATCTCATCGTGGAACACATCATCTTTACAAAAAAAATAAACTTTTGCTCCTTATTATTGACCTCTTATATTACTCTATTTCCATTTAAGACTTTCTATTATTAGGAATTACACCCTGTAACTTCCTATTTTAGATACATTTCTCTTTTTAATAAAGCCTAGTATTAATAAACAAGTACATTAAGAGAGAAAAGAATGGTAGTCTTACAACCTAACTTACATATATTTTTTAATATTATAACTCAATGTGAATAGAACATATAGCAAATTACATGAGTATATCATGTATCATACACATATTTAAAAGAAAGTATAAATAAACCAGTTCTACAAGTGTGGAATCCCAATAGCAAGCTTGCTAGGGTAAAACAATGGAGTTCCAGGCCAGCCTAGGATATGTAGAAAAATACTGTCTAAAAAGCAAAAAGGAAAAATGGAGAGAAGAAACACAGTTACTAAGGAATATTAATTTGTCAGAATCTGTCATTTGAGCAGTTACATGAGTTATGTAATTCTGAATATTTTCTTGAATGAACTTTTGTTTTACTAAATGGCAGTTAAGATGATTTTCTGTGTACACTCATATTTATTGTTGAGATGAAAAATATGATTCATTGAGAAAAGTATTAAATTAACTGTATTTTAATCAGTAATTAATGAGATAAAAATAAACACAATATATATATGCACTGTTTGCATTAATTCTTTATAGAAAATTGATAATAAATGTTTTATTTGGAAGGTAGTGCATATTCTAGTCTTTTTCTAATTCCTGATGCAAGTATATAGATAAAATAATAAAATACAAAAACAAAATCAAATATCCAACATTTCATTTAAAATAATCAATAACCTTGGATATTTAAATTGAATATCTTACCTCAAATAGAAAAATGTATAAAATTATATTGTTTATTATATGCATATTTAAATGTTGAAGAAAGAACACTATTTTAAATGTTTGTTTATATCTTGCATGCAAAACTTGATATAATCTTTATAGCTTTATCTTTTCTATTATTATTATTATTATTACAATTTAATCTGTCTTTTTACAATCCAGTTGTTATCTCCTTCCTAGTCTGTCCTCTGAGTGTTCCTCATACCATTCCTCCTCCCCCATCTCCAAGAGGACGTCTCCACCCTCCTACCTCCCATCCTACCAAACCTCCCTACTCCCTGGAGCCTCAAGTATCTAGAGGGTTAGTTGCAGCTCCTCAATGAGGCCAGACCTGCCTGTCCTCTGCTGTATATGCTTCATTTTTATTTCTCATTGTGTTCTTTTCCTTAAGGTGGATTAGATGAAAATTGCTACTTATTAGTCACAGGTAATTTTCAATTTACTGTTTGCAAGGCAGGTTGCTAAATAAAAAGGTGTGTGGATTCAGGTAGAATAATCTGATTATAATGGTAATCAAAATTTAAAAAGTAAACTTCTTTTAAATCAATTTGTATTTTGCTTCTTACATATAAAGTTTGAAAACTTTTCTTTGTCTTACTTCGCATTCCGTGTTTAACAAAAATAAAATGAAATAATTTTTGTCTCACAGCTATTTGAATGAAAATTGGGAGAGCTATATATAAGTGTAGTTCATAATTCTTCTGGTGAGATAATTAAGAAAAAGGAAATTAAAAGCTTCCTTTTGGTTAGAATATAATTAATCAATAATATCTAGATCCTGTCAAAAATATTAACATAAATTCAAAGGCACAAAACTTAAAATTAAGTTAACATTTTGTTTATACGCTAGAAGCAACACAGAAATTATATACCCATGAGGTATTTTTGTCTTAAAAATATTAATAAGCGAGATTATTAGATGAGGGATTTTAGTTATAACTACCTCCTCCACAGAGTTGTTCCAGGTCTATAAAATTCCTTATCCATGTATCTTCATATAGTCATTTTGATACCATAAATTTAAGCATGTGCTACCGTTTATGCTCCTGTGTGGGGTTATGAAGTAGAGTTTAAAGAACATAACAGTGTACATGGAATTAGCACAAAACTAGGCTTACTTCCTAGTAGATATCTATCACAATTACTCAGGTAAGGATGGTCCTTCATGTCCTTGCTTTCCTCTATGGTGGGAAATTGTCTGGCTCGTACTTGGGCATGTTGTTCTCATGTTTTCCTAACCACTGTAAGTTCATGTGTGTGACTCCATTATTGTACTCAAAAAACACTGCTTAATTGTCATATATTTCTTCTACACCTTACAATTTTTTCATTGCCTCTTCTAGGATAATCCCTATGCTATGAAGAGGATCTCATACAGATATCCTATTTAGTGTTTAACTCTTTACAATCTCTTACCTGCTGTAACTTAGTTGGTTGTAGATTATATGTTAGTCACAATCAACTGAAAAAAAGAAAGGCCTCTCATGAGAGCTGAAAGATGTAATTTTCTATGGTTATAATGATAACTTGTTAGGAGTTGATTGTACATTTTGCAGAATAATTTTAATAAGTTCTCCTTTAAAATAATTAACTATCTATTAATTATTGGTCCTTAAAATGCAGCCAGGTATGGGTTTCATCTTATGTAGTGAAGCTTATATCCAATCAGGAAATCTTGTGATTCTCAGGACATTGTTCCCACTACTGAACCACTGGCCTTTTCTTTCCAGGAAGGCAGTTATTGGAGTTCATAGTATTAATGTCTGGGTATGATTGGTCCTTCATTTTTCTCCTATGGTAATATCCATAACACTTTTTAGTACTATAATAACTACCCATTAGAGTTGAAACCTATATGTAAATACCAGCTTGCTTTCTTTCATGTTCCATAACATAAATATGTGATGTCTTTAGCATAGAGTATTACTTCAAAGTTCTGGACAATGACCAAAGACCAAAGGCAATAACCTGTAACAATGAGGAGTTTATTGAACTGCAGTGTCAAAGAACTCCAAACTCCAAGAATGGTAACCAATTTCACTCATTCTAAATTCTATTTGTAAAGCATCTCTTGACTATTAAGAGACACTACAATGCCTTAATTGAATAAATAATATTTAAATTATATGTGTACATATATATGTATATATATATTGGAAATGTCTACCATAGATTATTTACAATTGATTAATTAGAAATGAATGATGAGGCAAATTTCAAGTTAGTAAATAAAATATTGTGTGTTGACAGGGATCTAATACTGGAGTAGGAGTGCTAAATTTTGTGCAACTTAAAGGTGTTTTACTAGGGGTGATATGAGAATGAATAACTAATATCTATGATATTTTAACACAAGATGAACTGTTACTTAATTTGCTACAATATCACAAAAAATTAATATTATACATATGTACATTCCATAGAAATTTAAAAATTACTGATAGCATATATTCATATTAGTTGGTTAATGCCATTTATGTCATATGGCTCTAGAACTTCCATTAAAAATTGATTAATATGGTTTCTAAACTAGTAACTTAAAAGTTAAGTTCTGTTGGTTTCACTAGTGCTAGAATCTTGGTATCAAATGGTGATGCACTAATGCAGTGAGCATTACAATGAACTGGGGACCCAGACTCAAAGGAAAGCTAAAAGAAATGTGTTTGCATTGAAACATGCAACAACATGTCACTTAGAAGCTATTCCTGTCCAAAAAGGAAAAAAAAAAAAAAGCCTGAGATCTTTGACATTCAAAAGTGGGTTTCCAATCTCATAACTGGGTTTACTATGATTTAGGTCTTTAATAGTTAGTGGTTTGAAATGAAGCACTCATTGACTTCAATTTTTCTTCTTTTTCCTTCATGTTAATGAGCTGTTTACTATCTTATTTTAATAAGCAAATATTTTATTATATCTTTCTTAATGTACATAATACATAAACCACAGGAAATTCAGAAGGAATCTATCTCTACAGACACAAATGGAATTTAAGGAACAACTGAAAATTTATTACCTTTAAAAATTAAACATTACTTTCAGGATGCAACTTTCTTAGTTTCTTCAGTTTCCTGCTTCTCTCAAGCGTTTTATCTCAGTTTCTTACATGTATTTTAATGTTTTCCATTTTGAACTTAAATAAGAAAAAAATCTTGAAAATCCTTACACAGAACTACCATACACTTCTAGCTCAGATTTGTGCAGTTCAATTTTTCTCCTTTTGGCCTTTATTAGTCTAAAGAAACATGGTTTTCAGACAAAATCATATGGCTTTAAATCAGTAAAGAGTTGTAGAATTTGCTTATATAAGGTCATTATTTTTCTGTATTTTTTTCCAAACAAAGGCATTCTTGGATAAACTCACTGAGTATTAAATAGTTCACAATCAATATTAAAATGCCATCAAATAACATAATATAATTCTTCACTGGACATCCTGTCCTTTAGTCAGTTATTCAATCTTTTTTTTTTCTTTTTCCCTTTTCTCTTTTTTTCTTTCTTTTTTTTTTTAAATTTGTACTTGTTTGGTTTTATTTTATATGAGTCAATTACTTAAAACTTACATAGTGACTATTTTTGGAGAACACTTATTTCCTTGAACACTTCACATTCCTGTAGAGTCATTTGATTAGTCAGGAGGGATTGGGGTAACACTGTTAACTTTGTTGAGTCATTTGATTAGTCTGGAGGGATTTGGGTAACACTGTTAACGTTGTTGAGGGATATCATGAAAGTAATGACATTTTCAGAATATCCTCTAACAAGGCTCAAGATGACACCTTAATTCCATCACAGCCATTTATTATCTCTTTAGAAATGCGCCTATCAGGGTTTCTGAATGTAGAGTAACACAGACTTTCTTTGTCAATACAACTTATTGAAAAGTATTTTGAGTTTAAATGCCCTTTTTATGATTATAACTCTACAATCTTTGCTGAAGTTTTGTAATACTCCACTCTAGTTTGTTTAGTATTTGATATTTCACTGTAAGGAGAACATGTCTTTTATTTATCTCTCTACTTATAGGACTTATATGTGATAATTTTTTTGTTTGGGGAGCATGTAGACAGGCAATTTGTCAAGGCTTAATGTTGTTCTCTATCTATCTATCTGTCTGTCTGTCTGTCTGTCTGTCTGTCTGTCTGTCTGTCTATCTATCTATCTATCTCTCTCTGTCTCTCTCCGTCTCTCTCTCTGTCTCTGTCTCTCTCAACTTGAAGCCTGCCTATACTCTGCATCCACCTGTGCACTCTGCTTTTCTCCTGTGCACATTTATTTTCAAATTTCCATATTCATACACACCTCTGTAGACTCCACCCTCTCTCTCTCTTACTCTCTCCCTCCCTCTCTCTCTCTCTCTCTCTCTCTCTCACACACACACACACACACACACACACACACACATACACCTCACACACACCACAAACACTCTTCATTCACTCACACACACACTCTACATACACACTTCACATTCCCTTTTCGTGTTTCACCTTCTTTCTCTCATTACTCTCACTGCCCACACATCTCATGTGCACCTCACTCTCCCTCCACTAACTCTCCACTTGCTCTCACATGTTCTGCATAGATACTCACGTGCCCTCACATGCTCTACATTTGCTCTCACATGTTCTGCATAGATATTCACATGACCTCACATGCTCTCCACTTGCTCTCACATGTTCTGCATAGATACTCACATGCCCTCACATGCTCTCCACTTGCTCTCACATGTTCTGCATAGATATTCACATGACCTCACATGCTCTCCACTTGCTCTCACATGTTCTGCATAGATACTCACATGCCCTCACATGCTCTCCACTTGCTCTCACATGTTCTGCATAGATATTCACATGACCTCACATGCTCTCCACTTGCTCTCACATGTTCTGCATAGATATGCACATGCCCTCACATGCTCTACATTTGCTCTCTTCTCTTTTCTTGCCCCAGTCTTTTATTGATACTTCAAAGCAGGTAGAAATAAAACATCATCATTGCCAAATCAAACTCAAAAGAATAACTACATCCCACAAAGAATAAACAATTACAATTGTTTCCCAAAGTTTTAAGCTTCCCCTTTGTGCAGGCTTGTAGCCAAGGTAATAATTGCAAACTTACAATTATTCAAACTTTAACATTTGACTTATTATACTTCAGAGCTCAGAGATCCAAGGCCAGCTACTTGTATTATTTTTGTGAATCTCTAATGATAAATGACATGGGTAAATCTGCCAGTCAGTGGCCAGAAAGAATCAAGTTAACCCTTATCTCAGTCTCTCAGTAGTTCCGCTAGCATTCTGCATCTGCATATCACACACAATGACTCCTCTACGAGTCCCATATTTTGACTTAGTTTTACTAGTATAATTTTCTGTATTCTATACTTTCTTATCCAGGAATCACTCTTAAATGTTGTACAAAAGTTATTTCATAAGTTCAATAGCTTTTTTCCCCTTGGAGTCTCAATTTTGGCTCTAATTCATTTTCTAATAATTTCTTTAAACTTTCTTTGCAAGTCAAACATTAATCTGGAGCAACTATTGTTCAGTTATTACATTGTTTCTAAAACAAGAACCTACATCATGGCCATTAGGACTGTGATGTGGCCCTATACATCAATTTTTAATTATTTAAGATTCATTACATTAAGTGATATCTAGTTTCACAGAATTCACCAGAGCAGAAGGAGAAAGAAATAGGAAAGTCAGATATAATAGAATAATTATGCATACTATGTCATACTGAAAGCAGTCAGACACAAATGAAATCTGTACAGCCATTGGTCAGGACTAAGGTTAGGAGAAATGGAAACAACTGTTCTTTACAAAGAGCTGCCTTGGGCTACTGAGATGTCTTTATCCTGGCCTACTGATGGCAGTCTCTTATTTCAGAGGGCTGGTCCCCTGTAGTTATATGTACCTTGCTTCTCAGGGTCCCAGATACCATCCTTTTCTTACAAGGAGCAGCAGCAGACTTCTGAGATGTCTCCATACCAGTCTGGTGAGGCCAGTCCCTGGTATGTCATAGTATGTTGTTCCCCCAACATCCTCCCATTTTTGTTTAAGTTGTATGTTGCAGATATCCACAGTTAAGGCCAAGAGTGATTGTTGAATTAAGAAGATGGCAACTAGGCCATCCTATATATTTTGTTTTATTAACTAACCATCTTTAAGAAGTTTGACAATATCTTCAAGAATTGGACAATGGGAGCTGCCCAAAATTATCCCCCGATCTCTCTTTTCACTCTCTTGCTCTCTGCTCTTCTTTTTCCTTTAACTATTTATTTGGACTTATATTCCATTTTCTTAAGGCTTAGCCTTTTCAATCAAAACATTTTCTCCGTACCTCTAGTCTTTTTCAAAGAGTAATGCTACTTAGAATCTGAAATGTATTAGTATTTTTATTGTTCCTGGTGTGGCATTGCTGTTCATTCTCATAAGAGGCAGATGGAAGTCATTCCTTTCTCTGAGCATCTACTAACAAATAAATATGTGTTCTTATTTTTCTTTCTTTCATTTCTGATTCAAGACCATTATATACAGTCTTAACTTTGCCCATTCAATATTATAAAGAAATTTTAATTCAGCAATATGTCTGCTCTACCAAGGGATCACATTCAAAGAAACATGATCTGTGTGATGGGGCTGGAATGCAGACACACTACAAACCTTTGAACCTTTGGGCTTGAGTATAGCCACACCATTATATATACCTTTAAGGTGAAATTAGTTTGTAGAATGAAACAGAGATGTTTGAAAGTGACTTGTAAAAGAGGAACAGACAAAAGGATGAATTAGAGAAAGATTTGTCAGAATGAGTCAGAGATAGGACACACACAATTCTCAGAGAACCAAACAGGACTCAAGGTATTTAAGAGCATCACAAAAAGGGAGATTCAATGCTGTGGGTTCAGTGTAGTTTAGTTCTTGTGTGAGCTTATAAAGTTCAGTGTGGGTCAGCAGTGGCATTTGAAACCAGAGTATAAGAAAGGGCCAGAAGATTAGAATAAGTTGCTGGAGTTAGTGTGAGAACAACCAGAGCAATTCTGTGAGAAGTTAAGTGAAGTAAGATTGAATCAGTCAGTTTGGAGATTAGTTTGACTCAGAAAAAGTGAGTTGGACCAGACAGCTTGAGTTCAGAAAAAAAGTAGAAAGAGCAAGTTTATTCAGCAGTAAGCTCCCAAGAGAACAATTGCATCAGGCAGATAAAAGAAAAATTTACAGAATATTTATAATTTCTTTCTTAACAGCCAGATACTAGAAGATGTTATTTTCTTTATATTTGTTTGTTTGATTAAGGCTAAGATAAGCAATCGACAGTTGCAGAAATTCTATCACACATACACCTAGACATATATATATATATATATATATATATACAAAACACACACATATACAAACAAAAATAAATAAAAGTAAATTAAGAACAAGTATTCAACCTTTTTTACATATAATTTAAGATAACCCTTACAAAAAGTAAAAATAATTAACAACCTCATAATCAATACATTTGTTTATTATACACATGTGTATGATACAAATTCTTTGACATATAAAACATTTTAAGGATCCTATTTATAACTTTCTTTCCTTTTTTAGTTTTAGAGATTAAATTTTAATTACCACACAACTTTTCAAAGTCAGTTTCTCTTTCCATAAATGAAATTATGTCTGTGTTGATATTTGTTTTTCCTGTTTATGTTTCCTAAGGTTAATTTTACTCTTTCTACAGTTTCAAACACAGGTATAAGACATGAACTATTTTGTCTGACTATATGGGAATGCACTCTAATTATTCTTCTCCAGTCTTTGGTCAATGATGTTTCTAGTTTGGTATTTTTATAGCCACAGCTACTCAATGCATGACAGTAGTGTTATCTATGTGAATACCAGATTCCTGGTTTTGGTAATTTTGAATATGATGGTAGTCATACATCAGCCACATGTCTAGCTGAAATGAAATTGGTAAATAAATTCTTCAACATGTCAGTATAGCATCTTTTTCAGCAATGTTTAAGAAGCATATTCTCTTATCAAAACTGGAAAGCTAAAATTTGCACTTTTAGATATTTTGTGAGAAAAAAAATTTCATTTATGTTTTGTGATATTGATGATGCTGCATAATGCTCAGATGTTTATTGTTATTTTTCTTCTATTTAAAATTCAAAAGTATAGTTTAACATCCTTCATCATCATGGAAATGCAAATCAAAACAACCCTGAGATTCTACCTCATGCCATTCAGAATGGATAAGATAAGAAACTCAGGTGAAAGCAGATGTTGGAGAGGATGTGGAGAAATAGGAACACTCTTCCATACCCAAGATGCAATTTGTCAACCATATGAAGCTCCAGAAGGAAGACCAAAGTGTGGATGCTTAGTTGTTCATAAAAGGGTGGACAAAATACTCACAGTAGAAGAGGGTAGGGGGAATTGGGAGGAAGAGAAGAAGGAGAGAAGAAAATGGCAGGGGCAGAATCATGTGGGGTAGGAAACAGGTATGATCTACAGAGGGTCTGGAAGTTAAACAGAAGTGTGTAGCGATAGAAGATGGGGAACTGGTTATAGCCGCCAGCAAGTCCCAGATGAAAAGAAAGCAAGAGGCTCTTAAGACTTAGCAGGGATGAGATTAGCTAAATGCCCAGCAAAGGGAAGGGAGGACCGGTAGAAACAATATCAAGACATTAGGCAAGGCCCCTGGTTGGGGGATTAGACCACCAAACTATCTCTAAATTTTAACCCAGAATTGCTCCTTTCTAAAGGAAATATTGTCTATGGAACAGAGACTGAAGGAAAGGCCATACAGAGATGGCCTCACCTAGGGATCTACCCCAACTAGAAACACCAAACCCAGACACTATTGCCGGTGTCAAGAAGTGGTTACTGTTAGGAACCTAATATAGCTGTCTCCTGAGAGGCTTTGCCAGAGCCTGACAAATACAGAGGCAGATGCTTGTAGCCAGCCATTGGACTGTGCACAGGGTCGCAAATAGAGGAGTTAGAGAAAGGACTGAATGAGCTGAAGGGGTTTACAACCCCATAGGGAGAACAAAAAATACCAAACAACCAGCGCTCCTTTCCCCAAGCTGCCAGGGAGTAAATCTCTAACCAAAGACACATGGAGAGACCCATGGTTCCTCCTGAATTTGTAGTAGAGGATGGCCTTGTTGGGCATCAATGAGTGGAGAGGCCCTTTGTCCTGTGAAGGATTGGTGGCCCAGTATAAGGAAATGCCATGGCACAGAAGCAGGAATAGGTGAATGGGTGGGGGAGCACCCTCATAGAAGCAGAGGGAGAGAGGATAGGATGGGTGAGTTCTGGAAGGGAAACCAGGAAAGGGGATAATATTTAAAATGTAAACAAATAAAATATTAATAAAAATCAAAAATGGTATTACTCTTAATAAAACATTAAATCATTTAACTTCTGGAAGTTTTTAAATAAATAGTCTAGATGTTTTCCAATATATTAAACAATTGCAAAAACAAACTATATTCAAATAGATCGTTAGTTGTAATTAGCATATTTCTTATTTATTTTATATAAAAAAGAGGTATTCCATTGTTTTGGTTTTTCAGTTGTATGCTACATTTTTGTCATCATTGTTTCTTTTGTTCATAGAATTGAGAGGTCTGTATTTTCTGTGAGTCACTTTGTGAGCTCAGTAATGACTAATGACTTGCAAATCATATTATAAACATTTCCTTTGTGTTTGTGCATGCTCAATTTTTTAAAAAATATTTTGTTAATGCATACTTGTTTGGAGTCTTTTAGCCAGAATTCACTTGGGTTCAACAAATATCTTCAAATTTGGAAGTCCATTTGTCTACGTCTACATTATGGTAGAACTAAAGGACAGGATACGCACACCCATAAATTTTGTTCTCACACTTTTAGGTCTTTTACTTTTCCTGTAAGTCTATTTTTACAAGTCAGTTTCCAATAAAATATAATCCATGTAACAACTATAATTGAGAATTCACTGTTTGCCAAAATATTCTTGGAACATTGAACATCCAAATTTTAATTCACATTCATATTTATTTCTTTATTTTAAATGGAAGAGTTCTCAAAATAATCTTTTATGTTTTTTTTTGTTTTTTTGTCAAATGCCATGTGTATCTATTGTTATTAGAATTGCCAATGCTTCTTCAATTATATTTTAACATCTTGAAGTTTTCAGTAGATATTTCTTGATTTACATGTCTATGTAACATGATAGACCCCACAGCTACATGCTGGATCTGCTGCTTCTCTTATTTGTGTTCACAGCTGTGTCTAAATCCTGTCACTCATTTTGTATCTTACATGGACTGATAATATACATTGTAACATTCTTTTTGTTTTGTGCTTTATAAATTATACTGATATTGCTTACCATAGCTTGGATCTCCAATATTAATGAAAACCATAATGAAAATAATATTGAATGGTTCTTTGTTTACATTATAATATTCAATATTTTGCAATTAAAAATTCAATTTAGTTTTTTTTTAAAAAAATCTCATTTTGAGGAATCTCACTTATAATTTGAGAATCTCCCACTTGTTCCTAATTTGCTGAGAGGTTATAAATTCAGTAGTAGTTCTAATGTTAAGTTTTTTTTTCTATTTCATATCTATAAGAATCTCATATATTTGTCCTCTATTTTATTAAATACTAGGCATATAACACTCTATATGTGCTTATATAACTATTAGGAATTCCTGCAAAAATGTAAATTTCATGTGAAGTGTCACTTAAAGTTTAGAACTGGCATTATGGAATTTTAATGGCCTTTCTTTTGATCTTCTTTACCAGTTAGATTCATATCTTCTTTATATTCTTTCTTCAGACCTTTTAATTATATCAACTCAAACATTTATAATTGTACATATTATACTATAATTTATACATTAAGTGTATTGTGCATATTAGAGAGAGTATAATCATGTCCATTTGTGTAAATTTGATTTATGCAAGTTCTATTAGCAATATTTTTTAATTTTAGTCTAAATTTTTACACATATAAAATATATTTATGCATAACTGTCAACAACTTCGCAAATGAATTTTTAAACTTTTAACTTCTCAATTGTGTGTTTCTATAAAACACACACAAAAGACATGCATGCATAGATAAGAACTCACATGCAAATATGTATATTTATATATGTGTGAGTGTGTGTGTGTGCATTTTTTCATTTATTTATTTTACTAACATGAAAAATGTAATTAGGAGGGATTTTTGTGTCTGCAGATATTAATGTACACATGTCAGAGAATTACAGAAATTTATTTTTGTGTTTATATAAACTCTATTCTGTTTACATCATTTACATAATGTTCACTTTTGATTCTCTTAGATTATTTTACCATACTGAAATTCCAAATTTTATTTCATCGATTCGTCACAACAACTGAAATTTTCAGTCTTTCGTGTATTCATACTTCCAACTTTGCTTTTTCACTGGGCCTTCTGCCTGCTCTGCATGATAGTTAAATGTCTAGCCAAGGAATTTGGTGGAATTAATTATAAACTTTTGCAATTCTGTTACTAACAGATGCATAATAATGATATGTGATTGTTTAAATGAAAACATGGTCAGAGGAAATTTTTAAAATTAAATATTTGAAAATCATTTTTATAGGAATATTAAAACTTCTAAGTCTTTATTAGAGGAACTACAGATTAGGTTAGGGTCTGGATATATGTATTTAATATCTAGAACATTATTTATGATACACTGTTTAGAATATAACAGCAATTTTCTTCTGGTTAAAATGATCATATGTAGCTGAAATTGAAATTTACCCCTGAGAAATTCTTGGGGTACTTTGTGACTGATTTTCAATACCATATGGTCTTTGGTATTCTGAGTTGGCTGCAGAACAGGATTCAGGCTCCAAGCAAAGGGAGTGTATTTTGTTTCCTATAGTTGATATGTTGAGTTAAAACAGAATGCATAATTTTACTTAGATAACACACACTGTTGAACCAAAGCTATATGGAAAGTATGATAAAATGTTAGATATGATTACTTAGAGTCTTCTTATACTATTTTATTTTTGTATACATTTGTAATAAAAATTGAGATGAGATTCATATAACATCTCAGTAATATTTATGTATAAATACAGCCCACTGAAGACTTCAAATCATAGCTTCTCTTTGACTGCCTTTTAGATCTACACATAGATTTATTTTTTAAATTCTTATAAAATATATTTTGATCATATAATCTTGCCTCCTCAAATTCTCTCACATCTTTCTTCCTACCTAAATATTCATGTTCATGTGGTTTCTGTCTCTAAACATTCATTTTAATGAAAAATAAATTGTTTAAATGTATAAATTGATTTTATTGCAAGTTGGATAGCAACCCCTGCAATGAGACCTGGCCAGAAATATGGTTAATATCCTCAGTTTCATTCCATGAAATAAACACAAATTTTCTCCAACAGCTATCAAAAGTAAATATAATTTCGTTGAGGCTGATATTTTCTACACTTTTTCTTTTCTGATCTTTGGCTTTATCAATAGTGTTATATATGGCTTCCATATCATTGAACAAGCTGTAAGTGCCGAAATCAAAAGACATTGGTTTCTGTGATAATGTGTGCTACTATGTGTTTCATCATTGGTATGTAGTAGTCAGATCACTACCAAAGCTGGCATGGTTTGCAGCTGAGAATGACTGATGATTACTTTATTTCTCTTCTCACATGATTAGTACATCTCATCACCATGGATGCTATTCAGTAGAAACTGAAGCTTAATATTTCCAATTGTTATTTTCATGCATGTGTTTTTTTTAACATTATGGCATTATTGTAAGGTTGCAGAAGGTGACCAATAGCCTTGGAAATTTTTGGGAGTTTTATAGAAAGTCTTGGCCAACAATAGAAAAAGATCCAACCCTTTTTCTTGACTGAGATCGTTATTTGATATTATATTATGTCATATTGACTATTATTTTTACATTATATGATGATACTATTTAAAATTCTTTTATATATGTTTTTTTTTTTATCTAAAGTTCTTCACTACTAGGTTTTCACATTTCTTGTCAAAACACCTTTAGTGTTTGCTATCCCTCTTTATTTTCCCATCTTCAATATTAAATACCAGCTACTCTTACATAAGATTTTTGTTCTAATTATTATATAGTACACTTTTGAAACCATAATTTATTTCATTTTGCTTGGAAGTCCTTTTCCTCCCAACTTACCTTATCTTATGTTAATGAGATTTTTTTCTGATATTACTAAATGAGATGAACATAAATGACTCTGTAATCAGATATATTTCTCTTAAGCATAAGCACCTCAAAAGATTCTGCACCATACTTCAAAGATACTTGCTTCTCCATATTTATTTGTTCTGCTAATAATACTTAGAAGTTGTAAGTAGTCTATGTGTCCATCATCTAAAAAGGGGGGGTACATTTACATATTGGAATGCTATTTAGATCTTAAGATAATATTGAACTATAAAATTCTCAGGTAAATGAATAGAGCTAGAAAAAAATACTTCATGTTGAGTGAGGTAACTTAATCCATAGAGAGAACTATTGCATGTGTTCTTTTACATATTGATGTTAGCTGTAAAGATATAGGTGCTAAACACAACTTGGGATATGCAGTTTTGCTGAAGTCCCTAGATTTAACTGCCAGGAAGACAATATAACATGTTATTAGAAACAAATCATTTTCCCCCTATGGAATGTTCTCACTTCCAATGAGATCAACTGAGTCTATAAGAGTTTGACAATATTTTTCTATGTAGAAAGGAAAAGATAAATGACTAAAACAGTATGTATCACATTGCAGTAAATAACACATTAGTAACTAATCTTTTTTTTGCACTTGTCTATATCAAACTCTGAATTAGCTTGGGAACATAACGAGATATACATGAAGAAGGATCAGGCACAGGATAGTTTTATGTGATTTAAGACTGAAGTTCAAAATCCTAAAATCTATACAACACAGCATGATTTCTGCAATTGATCTATTCATTTGTGACTACTTAAGGACATAAAACCAACTATCCAAAGAAATGAAGACAAAACCAAGAAAAAGAAAATACACATATTTCATGATCTTTTGAGAGACAAATATAGGGATAGCTACTGTTGAATACTTCTTGCAGGATAGTAACATGTGTTTCTTTTTCTAAGAAGTGTATTAATGAATATGATTTCCTTGTTAGGGCTATAAGTTTTGTATTACTGGTCAACTTATTATCATTTTGTAAAATTTGCCTGAGAAAACAGTTCTCTACTTTTCCTCTGATAAACTAATAAGACATATATATTTCATAGAAAACTGCCCAGTCTATGCTCTTCCTTTTTAAATGAACTAAAATTTAGACATCTTACAATATCTTCAAGAAAGTAGAATATTCAAAATATTACCGTATATTAAATATCAATACTAAGAGTACTAGAACCATTTTGAGTTATTTAATAAAAGTATATATATATATATATATATATATATATGTGTGTGTGTGTGTGTGTGTGTATGTATATATATACATGCATATATATATATATATATATATATATATATATATATATATATATATATATAATCTTATGTCTATCTTACATATCTTCTTGGGGAACACAAGATACAAGTTATTTTGAATTGATTATGAAGACTAAAGTACAATCCAATCAATAGCCTTAGAAAAAGATTTTCAATGCTATTTTCCAAAATCTACATAGTCTCTCCCAATGAGTGTGAGTGCTCCCCAAAATTCTGGTAATTTATACGTTCATATTACCAATGCAAATAGAAATTATAAAATTATATATTATACAAAAATCATTATAAAATACTATTAAGATGTAAAGACAAGGGCTGGAGAGATGGCTCAGTGGCTAAGAGCACTGACTGCTCTTCCAAAGGTCCTGAGTTCAAATCCCAGCAACCACATGCAATGGGATCTGATGCCCTCTTCTGATAGCAACAATGTACTCATATAAAATAAATAAATCTTTAAAAAAATGATGTAAAGACAAATGGCCTCAGGAAATCTGCAGGTAAATGAGCTAGAAAAAATCATACGGTAACCCATGCCAAAATGGATAAATTTCACATGTTTTCTATCATCACAGGAAACAAGCTCCAAAAATTTAGAAGTGTGTACATATTCTGAAGTAATTATTGGCACCAGGAAAATAGAATTAGATGATTGCAAGTATAGAAAATTAGGGAACCATAAACAATAGTGTAGCAGAATATAGGGGTACTATCAAATGGCTGAGAAGCATCTAAAGAAATGCTCAACATCCCTAGTCATCAGAGAGAAATGCAAATAAAAACCATGCTAAGATTCCACCTCATACCAGTTAGAATGGTTAAGATCAAAGACTCAGGTGACAGCAGATGCAGAAAGAGGAACAGTCCTCCCTTGTTAGTGGGATTGTTAACTGATACAATGACCCTGGAAATCAGTCTGGAGGTTCCTCAGAAAACTGAAAATAGTGTTACCTGAGGATCCAGCTATACTACTCCTGGGCATATACCCAAAAGTATCTCCAACATCTAACAAAGAGACGTGTCCAACAATGGTTATAGAAGCCTTATTTATAATAGACAGAAGCTTAAAAAGACCCAGATGTCACTCAACAGAGGAATGGATACAGAAGTTTTGGTACATATACACAATGGACTCAGCTATTAATAACAACAAGTTCATGAAATTCCTAGGCAAATGGATGGAAATTGAACCTATCACCCTGAGTGAGGTAACCCAGTCACAAACGAACACTCATGGTATGCACTCACTTATATGTGTATACTAGCCCCCCCAAAAAATAAAAATAAAAATCTCGGAATACCCGAGAAACAATCTAAAGAACTTATGAAGTTCAAAAAGAAGGAAGGACACAATGTGGATGCCTCAGTTCTTTTTTAGACGGGAAAACAAAACATGGGAGGAAATACAAGGTCAAATAGAAGAGCAGGAATTGAAGAAAAGATCTACAGAGACTGCCTCACCTGGAGAACCACCAAACCAAAACATTATTGCTGACTTTAAAAAGTGTTTACTGGCAGACATGGATGTCTCCTCAGAGGCTCTCCCAGAGTAATATAGATCCAGATGAGTATGCTTGCAGCTAAACATCAGACTGCCGAAAGGTTTGTACCCTCATGGGAAGAACAACATTATCAACAGCCAAGGTACTAGGTGGAGAGGAAGCACCTTCATGGAAGCAAGTTGAGGAGGAAGAGGGAGAGAATTGGGGGGGGGGGTTATAACATTTGAAATGAAAATACAGAGAATATACAATAAAATTTTTAAAATAAGAAAAAATGAGTGGGAAGAGCATTGATTTCAGAAATGTAGAGGGCTAAAAATCAAGAAGAAAGAGACAGGGAGGGTAAAGTAAGGATGCCTGAAAAATTAAAAAAAAAAAAACCTGTCAGCTAATTACTTAAACATTGTATATATCTGTGTATGTGTTTTTATATAAATGTGGATATATTCATTAATATATGATATAGTAAATAAATATAGTAAAATATATATTAAATAACTGTTCTCATTTAGAATTACTATGCCTCTTCTAACAGCCAAAATAATGTAACAAAATACCCAAAAATAGGCCTAAGAAGCCCTACATTTAGTTATTGGACATTGTCTAAGAGACTAGAAAATTGTACCGAATATTTCTATTCATTGATCTCTAGAAGTGGAAGGTAAGACCCTATTAATGAAGGTACCATATGATTCAGACACGGGACCCAGAAGACTCTAAATTTGTGATGACCTAAATGACTTCTCTTAGAGGACTTTTATGTTACCATATTTTATCAAACAAAGCTTTCACATGAGAAAGGGAACCAAATGTCCATTTATGATGCTTATAAAGCACAATAATACCAAGGAGGACAGGATACCATTAAAAATGCAGTTGTAGCACTTATACCTTGACAATAACCAATAGTTCACTACTAAAAATTAAGACCATCTTAACAGAGGGGCATTAAATTTGGGAATGGAAATCTATCCATCTAACCAGAGTTGGTGAAAGAGAATCTACAACTACTTCACTAAACTGGCATAACCCCTAAGTGCCACATTCAGTATTTGTCGTCATGATCACAGATTGTTGTTTTCAAAACTTATCAAAAAAATTCTCCTAATCACAGATTTAGATGATATAGGAAAACACAGCTAATCAAAATACCAAGTTGTAGAAAGTAGTTCAAATGCATGTATTCAAAGCTAAACTCCCATAAAGAAGTTTAAAGAAACCTAGATGAAAAAGGGATGGGAAGATTGAGTAACCATTTTCCTGTGATGCTGTGTTCCTTAGTAGTATCAGAAACAACCATGCTCACACATGCACACACACACACACACACACACACACACACACATTTGCTCATATGATTATGAAAACATGAGCTCAACAGGGCACCATCAATAGGCCAAGCTGAGCAAGGGAAGACTAGGAGGCAACAGCCTTATATAAAGTAATATGAAGAACTCTGTGGTATTGAAACTAGAGGAAATGGTCTTATGAATGAAGACTACGAAGTAGGTTGTATCTCTATATACATATATATATATATATATATATATATATATATATATATATATATATATATATATTACAGCAGAACACTAGAAAATTTAAGTTTAAAATATTAAAACAATTCTATTCAAGAAAAGACAGAGAAGCACCAATGTAAAGTAAATCATTATTTTTTTCTGGTCGGTAGAACATAAATGGTTCCATCTGGGAAAGGAAACAGAAAATTGTACAACTGAAATTTAAGGCCACTAATACCTTGCCTTACTAGTTTTCAGACATTGATAGGTACTCTATCACATATCTAAAGATTTATATTAAACATACATATCTAAAGATGCAAAGTGGTTGTAAACTGATAGGACCACTCTGGAAATCAGTCTGGCAATTCCTCAGAAAATTAGACATAGTACTACCTGAAGATCCAGCTATTTCACTTCTGGGCATATACACCAGAGAAACTCCAATATACAGCAAAGATGCATGCACCACAATGTTCAAAGCAACTCTATTTATAATAGCCAGAAGCTGGAAAGAACCCAGATGTCCTTCAGTAGATGAATGGATCAAAAAATTGTGGTACAGTTAGACAATGGAGTACTACTCAGCTATCAGAAACATTGGCCTAATGAAATTCTCAAGAAAATAGATGTATCTTTAAAATATTATCCTGAGTGAGATAGCCCAGTTACAAAAGAACAGACATAAAATGCAGTGCGGATAATGGGATACTAACCCCAGAAAGCTCTGAACACCCCAGAAAAAACTCACAGACTGTGTGAAGTTCAAGAAAATATAAAAGAAAAGAAAAAAACATTATGCTCAATTCTTACACACCAAGAATACTTTGACTATCTGCCAACCGGACCAGCAGTTCCTAAAGTTTTAAAGACTGGTGAGTAGAAGATCTGGGCAGCCAGGGAGCATAGAGATCTTTGCGGAGTGGGCACTGAAAGTGCGCCCCCGCCCTACCTGATCCAGGGACCAAGGACAAAGCATTGGAACCTCTGCTTCCACCCAATGGCGACATCAGGGAAAAAAACAAGGCTTGGCCCATTTGCCTCCAGGACCAACAGTTCCTAAAGTATTAAAGACTGGTGAGTAGGAGATCTAGGCATCCAGGGTGCAGACAGATCTCTGCAGAGTGTGCAAGGAAAGTGCATTCCCCACCCAGCCTGATCAAGGGACCAGGAACACAACATTGGAACCTCTGTTTCCACCCAGCAACTCTGGGGCACAGAACAGGGCTCGGACCTTCTGCCACATGGACCAGTGAAGATTCAAGGAACCCAGACCAGATACAAGGGAAAGGCAAAAACATATCACTGACAACAAGATGGCAAGAGGAAAGCGAAAGAGTATATGCCAAGTAAACCAGGACAACCTGGCAAAACCAGAACCCAGCTCTCCCATAACAGCAAACATTGGAATGCCAAACATACCAGAAAAAGAAGACAAAGTCTTGAAATCATACCTCAAAACGATGATAGAGATACTTAAATAAGAACGGGAGGAAAAGCAAAAAGAATCAGAAGCTTTTAAAGAGGAAACAAGAAAAACACTCAAAGAACTCAAAGAACTAGAGGAAAACAGAACCAAAGAGATGAAGGAATGGAAGAGAGAATTTAAAACGGAAATTGACATAATAAAGAAAACACTAAAAGAGATAAACCTAGAGGTAGAACACCTAAAAAAGGAATCAGGGTTCACAAAAGCAAGCATTTCCAATAGACTACAAGAGATGGAAGAGAGAATCACGGGGGCAGAAGACAACATTGTAAACATAGAAAAAACAGCCAGAGAAGATGCAAAAAACAAAAAGCTCCTAACCCAAAATTTCCAGGAAATCCAGGACACAATGAGAAGACTGAACCTAAGGATAATAGGAATAGAAGAGGGAGAGAAGTATCAACTAAGAGGCACAGTAAATATCTTCAACAAAATCGTAGAAGAAAACTTCCCTATCCTTAAGAATGAGATGACCACGAGCATAAAAGAAGCCTCAGAACTCCAAATAGGTTGGACCAGAAAAGAAATACCTCCCAACACATAATAGTCAAAACACCAAGTACGTGAAGCAAAGAAAGAATGCTAAAAGCAGTAAAGGAAAAAGGTCAGGTAACATATAAAGGCAGACCAATCAGAATCACACCTGATTTCTCAACACAGACTATTAAAGCTAGAAGAGCCTGCACAGACATCATGCAGACCCTAAGAGAGCACAAGTGTCAGCCCAAGCTGCTATACCCAGCAAAACTATCAATCACCATAGATGGAAAGATGAAGATATTTCAAGACAAATCAAAATTTACACAATATCTGACCAAAACCCCAGCACTACAATGAATTATAGGTGGAAAACCCAATACAATGAAGGAAAATACATCCTAGTAAAAACAAGAAAACCCTGAACAAGAAAATCAAAAGAAGAAAAAGACGCAGACACAACTCCACCCACAAAAGCAATAATAGCAGGAAACAGAAACAGCTAGTCCTTGATATCTATTAACATAAATGGACTCAACTCCCCAATAAAGAGACATAGGATATCAGACTGGATACATAAACATAATCCAGCCTTTTGCTGTGTACAGGAAACTCATCTCAGAGACAAAGACAGACCCTTTCTCAGAATAAAAGTGCGAGAAAAAAAAAAACTTCCAAGCAAACAGCCAAAAAAAAGCAAGGTGGAGAGGCTATTCTAATATCAAGTAAAGTAAATTTCCAATCAAAAGTTATCAAAAAAGATAAGGAAGGACACTTTTTACTCATTACTGTGGAAATCTGTCAGGAGGAACTATCAATCTTTAACATATATGCTCCAAATAAAAAAGCACCCACATTCATAAAAGAAACCCTATTAAAGCTCAAAAAATACATTTCACCCCACACAATAATAGTGGGAGACTTTAATATCCCACTCTCACCAATGGACAGATCATGGAAACAGAAAGTGAACAAGGACACAGTAAAACTATCAGAGACTTTGAAACAACTGGAATTAATAGATATCTACAGAACATATCATCGTAAAGTAAAAGAATACACATTCTTCTCATCACCCCATGGCACCCTCTCGAAAATTGAACACATATATAGACACAGAACGAGCCTCAATCGATTGAAATACTCCCATGCATCCTCTCAGATCACCATGATCTACAGCTGGTCTTTAACAACAACAAAGACAACAAAAAGCCCACATACACATGGAAACTAAACAACGCTCAGTTAAATGATAACAAGGTCAAAGAAGAAATAAAGAAAGAAATTAAGGATTTTCTAAAATTTTAAATAACCAGACCACCCAGAGTTCTTAGGGAATAGCCACCCAGCAGAGTGCACATGAAGAGATCTATGGCTCCAGCTACATATGTAGAAGAGGATGGCCCTATCTGACATCAATAGACAGGGAGACCCTTGGTCCTATGAAAGCTTGATGGTCTGTTGAAGGCAGATGCTAGAATAATGAAGAAGTTGGTGAGTGGGTGGAGAAGCTCCCTCATAGAGGCAAAAAAAGGACAAAGTGGGGAATGGAATGCTTTATTAGTGGAGGAGTAATTAGGAGCTCTGGGTGGTCTGGGTATTTAAAATTGTTAATCCAATGTAGTGGCAATCCCTCTTAGTTCCTTCAATCCTTCCCCGAGCTCATTCATTGGACTCCCAGGGATAGTACAATGGTTGGCTGTATTTCCATATATATTGGTCAGGGATATTATCTGAAATATAAACAAATAAAATGGTTGTGTGTGTGTGTGTGTGTGTGTGTGCCTGAGAGTGTGTGTGTAAGTTTTAAAACATTCTAAACTGAGGTAGGAACAATATTGAACCTCTGTGCCAAGATGCTGATGATGTTATCAATCAATATTGACCTTACCCTAGTAACTGAGTCTCTTATCAGAATAGTTTGTTTCAGTTGTGAGTGAATCACTATTCATATCAGAATTTTCAGATGCATTGTGTCTATTACCAACTTGTCTTCTTCATCAATAAAATTCACATTTCACATTCTATCCCTAGAATAACTAGTATATACAATATAAATCAGTTATCACCTTTGATGTTTTAGATATCACTGACTTTTTCTCTTTTTATACTTGGGTATGTATGGCTTAACTGTATTCAAATCTCAGAGTGAGACTATAGTAATGTTTCCCTTTACTTCGTAGGGACAATAAAAACATATAACAAGCGATTATGCCATTCTGATGGGCCCAATCTTATGCCCATGACTACAGATTCTCTGAGTTCATGTGTCATTATGTCCAGAGGATATCTTTTGCTTCACACACACACCATCTTCACCTCTTAAAATCTTTGTGTCCTCTCATTCTAAATTTTCCCTGAGCCCTTGAGAGGCTCGTAAGAAAATTCAAGAAAGAGTTAAGTTTTGCCATCAGTCGTCCTTAGTATGTTGGTCAGTGATGGGATTTCACATAACTATCAGCGGTTGCAAGATTAAAATAACACTTCTATCTCCAGCGAATAACATCACACTTGGTCAAGTAAGTCTAGTTAAATTCAGTGGAAAACACCAGAGAATGACCTCATAAAAGTAGGATCGATACTCATACAGCACAAAAGGGTCCTGGTGGAAGATGAAGAGACATGGGGGTGTTTGAAAGAGACTGACATTCATACTTCAACTTATTAATCCACAAACAAAAAAAAAAACAGTAAAAAACAAAATGGACGAAATATCCACAGTTCTAAATACTAAAAATAAACTAAATTACATCAAAATAAAATGAGAATGAAAACAAGACTCAAAGTATTTAATGTCATTAAAAATGAACTAATATGTATATAATTGGATGTGTGGATTTAAATGTGAAAGTTACACATCTCAAAATCAAGATAAACATGTCACAGAGTCCTAGATCAATGAAAAAATCTGAGAAAATAATATATTCTATACATAATTTCTTCTTAAAATTCTCATAATAGACATATTTTAAAAAGTCTTCCATGAACAAACAAAATATTTGTTTTTGAGAAGCATTTCATGCAAACTAGTAAATACATTTGTAGGTATCTCTGATTATATTGGGAAAACAGAATCACCACTGCCATGACCTAACAGATGCCCTAGTTTACTTTCTAAACATTATGTAATTAAAATATTTTTCATTTTGCTTAATTTCTTTTGTTTCTCTTTAGTGCAGCTTGTTATATTCTTTGTTTCTTCATGTTGTGGTTAAGAGATTAATCTCTTACTAAAAGTGTATTATTTCTAATTCCTTCTTGTTATTCTATTTTATCAGATGATTTATTCATTTATAAATTTCTTAATGCTTTTCATTTATTTTTCTTTTCACTGACAGTCGCCATAAATTACCATTTTTGAAGATGATCCAATTTGAACTTATGCAACTATTTTGTTAAATGATATTGTTTATGATTACAGATGAGAAATGTTCATAAATCTCTTAAGCAAATTAAATGGGTCTAAAATGTATGCCTCCTGTCTTTCTAAATATGATTCTTGTGGTGTTGGCTATGATGCTCTAATGACATTGATGGAATGATGGCAACAAGTAGCATTTATAAACCTCTGCTATGGGGGAAAATACACATCTTATTCTCAACAAGCAGATGGAGATTTTTATAACTTCTACCATGTATTTTTCGAGATTAACCTGGAGTTCATTCAATTCTGCAATGTCAAAATGCAGTATTTTCTTAATAAAGTAGAAACTTTTTATTCTGTAACTCACTATTGTGAAGAAAATGACATGGTGTCTGAAGAGAGTAGGCTTACATTAGGAAGGAAGGACTGCAGGAATGTGAAGAAGCATCGTATACACTGTGTACGTTGTAAAGCTTTGCTTTTTCTTCACTCTGACATTTTATTCTTTTCTTTTATTGGATATTTTTATTTGCATTTCAAATGTTATTCCCCTTCCCATTTTCCCCTATGGAATCCCCCTATCTCTTCCCTCTATGAGGGTGGTCCCCAACCCACTCACACTCTCCTCCATCCTCCCCACCATGGCATTCCCCTACACTGGAGCACTGAGCTTTCTCAGGACAATGGGCCTCTCTTCCAATTGATGCCTCATAAGGCCATCGTCTGCTACATATGATGCTGGAGCCATGAGTCTCTCCATGTGTGTTCTTGATTTATGGTTTAGCTCCTGGGAGCTCTGGGGGACGGAGGGTCTGGTTGGTTGATACTGTTGTTATTCCTAAAAGGTAAAAAACTGTTTGTAACTCTGGAACTTTTGTGTTGTTTGTTAGGAAAATGACTAAGTAACACAAATACCTGTGTTTTGTGTATAAATTAATTTAAATGAATATTGAGACATAGATTATATAAATGGGAAAACTACATGCTTTTTAAAGGTTTTCTATTGTTGCTAAATAAATGACTCTAAACTCTTTAGTATGCTTTTACTTCTATTGTCCACATTTTCTGAATACCTAGTTTTGACAATAATGTCAAGTTGTAAAATTTGCCACATTTTTCTTAAAATAAATTTCTAATTTGTTGTTAAAATAAATATGAACTTAATTATTTTTGTAATTCCTCTGTTTCTCTGTCTTTGTCTCTCTCTGTCTCTCTCTGTCTCTATCTCTGTCTCTCTCTGTTTCTCTCTCTCTCTCTGTGTGTGTGTGTGTGTGTGTGTGTGTGTGTGTGTGTGTGTGTGAGAGAGAGAGAGAGAGAGAGAGAGAGAGAGAGAGAGAGAGAGAGAGAGAGAGAGAGAGAGTTTAACGGCTATTTCTGAGAGCAGATCTGACTATAATTTTGTAAATGAATACTTTTGGTCTTTAACTGTATAATAATCAATTAATTTCTCATTTAAGTATACATATAAAGTAGATCCCAAATAACATAAGTTGAATCCAACAGCATATGTAAATCCTTAGTAAATAGCCAAAGCTTTGAACAACTTTGTTTACTTACTTACAGTATTTCAACAACTTCCCATTTTCCACTTAATAGCATAGTGTTATACAAGTTTGTAAACTAACAATTTTCCCTAGGTTTTTCTTTTTCTGGTGTCAAAACAACAAAGCTCCAATCCAAACTGAGACATCAAAACACCATGACTCTCTATACTGAATCTCAGTTTCATCACACAGCAAGAAAAACAGTTGGATTGAGTTTTTCATACACTCCTTCCTGTGCGTTCAGATGTGTTGGTCAGCAGGGCTGTAGCATTAAAAATGCAAGTTTCTGTAATGATGGTCCACTAGGAAGAAGGATGAAAGGTTACTTTGAATTGTCTTTGAAGGCAATAGATGGTGGGATAGCCTTTGATATCAGGAATCAGCACCAGTCTACTCAAATCAAGGACATCTGTCCTCTGAAGCCAGGGAAAGCAAAACATAGATATTGATGACTGGTTCAGGCAGGGAGTGAAGACAAGAAAATAGTTATTGCTAAGGTGTTTAGAGAGCTATAGGAAAGCATCAATAAAAGTGGACCACATTTTCTTTGGACAGATATGAAACAACGGGCATTCTTTACTTGTCAAATGCAAAATGTTTGGGGATTTTTTAAAAATGTGCCTTCTGGCTGGCTGACAATACAAGCTGCTCTCTCTCCCAAGACACCCACAGCTATGTGCTTTTCCTATTAAACTCATGATAAACATATATTGTTTAACATTTTCATTATTAAAATTCATTATGGGGAGATTCATTAAAGAGAGGAAAGAGACATAGAACACAAAAATTCAAGGTAGAGAGTGTTAATATGTAATAATACTCATAACTAAATTAACTGGGAATAGCCACTTTGGTTTGGAGGACTTTTAGACATGAACAACTTTTTTTTTTTTCATTTTCATTCTTCCCTTGTATTACATCCTGACTGAAATCTTGCCTTTTTTCCCCTCAGCCCCAGTTTCTGCCTCCTAACTTCCCTTTTCCCTGATCCATCATCCTCTCTTCCTCTCAGAAAATAGCAGGCCTTCCAGGCATATCAACTAAATACAGCATAACAAGCTACAATAAGACCAGACACACATTCTTACATCAAAGCTGGGCAATGCAACCCAGTAGGAGAATAACAGTTCCAAAGGCAGACAAACGTGTTGGGAACTACCCCAGCTCCCACTGTTAGGCATCACACAAGAACAATCAACTACACAATCATAACATACGCATAGGTAATGTAGATCAAATTCATACAGGCTCGAGACACTATGATCCCTCGTGAGTCCACGGCAGTTGATTCTGTGGGCTGTAATTAACACCACTGTAAGGTAATAGTCTTCAGAAATGACCACATTGAATGTTCTTCTGAACATTTTTATTAATATTATTTAGATAAATCAGATTGTTTCTTTTTCCTGTGGCAATATGAATAGCAAATGCACAGTACACACTCAATGATAGGAACTTCTATTGAGAATACATTTTAGCTCTGTCAGAAACCAGGGTGACAGGTAGCTGAGGATATAATCATCAGTTCATAGAAAATGGATTAAAACACGAATAATTTCAAGAACATACAGAACACCAAAAAAAGGAAGAGCAGTGACTTTAAATCCTGTATCTGAATCAAAGATCTAGCCTATCAGTCTCTGTTCAGTATTTATTTTTTTTGATCTTTTGCTGTTTCACAAAGCCTGTTTCAAATAGTTGTATAGATAATTATATAATTTACTGTAAGTTTATTTTTGCCTATGCACATGAATATTCTATATACATTAAAATATATTTATCCATATATCTGAAAAGTTAAAAGCTGTATTATAGACAAACCATGAATTTACACCACTCATACTTAAGAATTATGTGTAATTTTTTATATTATATATCAAGTAACTATAAGGTTGGTGATATACATGTATATTATATCAGCTACAATATATATATATATTCTGGAGTTATATATATATAATTTTATATTTATATTATATTTATATATAACTTTATATATAATATTATATATATAATTATATATATATATATATAATTATATATATATATAATTTCAGAAAGCTCTGAACACCCAGAAAGAACTCACAGACTATATGAAGTTCAAGAAAAACAAAGACTAAAAAACAGTGATGAAAAACAATTATGCTTAATCTTTACACACCAAGAAATCCTTACTATTTCCAGGTTACATCTTATTTTACATGTACTTTATGCTCATTGTAACTAGTAGGATTTTAATGCATACTATCAAACCTTTAAAAAAATGAAGTACTGACAAAAATGTATTCATATATTTTCATGCAAAACTGCTTTTAAAATCTGTACATTTATCTTTGTGCTTTAAAATAAAGTTTTTCAATAAAAAAATAATTGTGTAGCTTTACATTGTCCATCACTTGATGAAGTGCAATAGAAAGAGCATGGTACAGCCATGTGGTACTGCCTCAGACCTTTCATTCCAGAACTCTGGAGGAAGAAGCAAAAGGATCTCTGTGTTCTAGATCAACAAAACAAGTTTGTAGTCATTGAAGTTACATAAAGAACCCCTATCTCAAATATCAAACAATCAATCAATAAATCAATTAATCAATGACAGAGCCTGGTGTCATAATATGATGTTAAAACCATGGAAGGGAGTCTGTATTAGAATATAAGGAAGTGTTCATTAATCTCAAGCTGACATAATATTTCTGGAGGATAACAGGCCCCTCTTTGAAGTGACAGATCCAACCCCATCTTTAGCTCATTTTTTTGCATCTGTAAATCGCATGTCAGTTCATTTCTTTTATAAATCAAATGAAATTCAACCAATCGATGTATTCATGAGGGAGATAGGTCATGTAAACATAATAAATATTATTAATCCATAAAATAGACATAATCTTGCAATTTTTAGAAATTTTTAGAAAAAAATAAATGCTAAGGGAAATAATCCAGACATATGATGTTGAGAATTACATATTCTCAAAAATCTGTGGAATAGACAAGGTGGTTTTATGAAGTAACTAAGTTCAATTGCTGACCCTAAAGGCTGGAAAAAAAGAAACTAAATAGAAGTCACCAAGACACACTTGGAGAGGAATAATTTCTTCTGATATTCTTTATCATCTTGAATATTATAACAACCGATGCCAAATATTGAAATAAAAAAAGTAGATAATGAAAACATGCCAAGGTAAAGCATGATAACTATCTGAGAAAGAAGTTCTATTGCTCTGATTTTACTATTTTACATTTTAAACATTATATATCTATGTTAAATTAGCATGTTATATTGTAAGATAATGTGCATTTTAACTATTTAAATCAGAAAAAAATATATAAAAAGCACTGAACTAGAAAGGACTGAAGACTGTTCTGGCACGAATGAGAATAGTGTACTGAATAAGTATAATTCTCAAGTACATTAATTACATTTTTAAAATGTGTCAATTTGCCAACATTTAATGCAATTATAAGATTATAAGTAGTAATGTGTCCATTTAATTTCCCCACTCTGTAGTTTTTGTTGTGGTATTAAAGAAAATTCATCCTCTATAAAGGAAGCAGATACTAAATAAGCAAAGTATCAGGTCTATACATTACTGTCAAGATGATAAGGGGAAAAAGGTAGCTCCCTGCATTTTCCCTAACTTTTCAGTATACTTGTGTTAATAATCATATTAACAATGCACATGGAATTTGCATTTAATTTCCTAGAAATTACAGAGTGAGCTTCCTGAATAATCAAATTCCTCCAACTGTTAATATTTAAAGGCCACTGACAGACAGCTAATTATATTTTCATTACAAAAGGCGTTTTAGGCTGGTCATTATTGTAGCTATCATGAGTCACAGCTGGGTAAGGTTGATGATTACTTTCTTCATGCATGCTATGCATAACAACTTCTAGAAATGTAGGTTAGCTCCTAGGAATTAAGGTTTCAAGTAAATTTCTGTATGATTGCTTTATGTTCTATGACTAAAGTATGTGTTAACTTCAGCAACATGGTCTTAAAGATTTCTAGACTAAGGATATTAGCAGTAGCTATAATCTTTTGGGAGTCTATGAGACCTCACTGGCCAACTGAGATTATCCATCTCTGGTAATATATATTATATGATAATATATATCATACCTTATCCAGAGATAATTTTTGATGAGGAGTGAGTGATATAAAGATAAGTCAAGTAGAGCCTGTTTAAAATTGTAGACTTCAATGACAGTGCTATTTGGACATTTGCACATAGAAACTAATAGAGGTTGGTGATGGAATGAACTAGAACTGAGAAAATCAGGCCAAAGAAAATTCTATTGTGATCTGGGGCAGTAGATAGCAGTATCACTGTTTACTGAGGCAATATTGGCAATTGGCAGTTGCTAGGAGAGAAATAATTTTATTTAATTGTAGAGTTCACCATAGGTCAGCCAACTTCCAGCCAAATGGCCACACATTTAAAATGCTTAAGCAGCCCATATTGGACTTGATGGGTAAATTAAGAAAGAGGAGAAAAAAAATAGCAAGCAAGAGGAGCAGGAAAAATAGGAAAAGAGAGAGGAGGAGTAAAGGGGGGAAGAGGAATAAGAAAGAACAGGAGGAGGAAAAAGAAGGGGAAGAGGAAAGGGAAAGACACACGATGAGTAGAAAAGGGGAAAGAGCATGAGTAGAAGAAGAAAATGAAGAAGAGTTAAAAGTGGAAGAAGAAGTGGAGAAGAAGAGAAGAAGAAAAAGAAGGGGAGTATTTTTAAGTAGGGGCGATTTATTTTATTTTATTTTGTGTTGAGGTGCTTTGTTTTGTTGCGGTTTATCATTTTTTTATTGTTTTTTGAGAAAACACTTAAAGTTGGATGGGTAGAAAGAAATCTGGACAAGCTTAGGAGAGAAGAGGCTATGAAAAAAATATATCTAGATTTAATAATTGGTTTAGATAATAAAAAATAAACTCAGAGCAATCAAAATAATATATGTTCTACTATGCATATATCATGGAGTTGTTGGAAAATTATAACAAGGGAGGAAAAACATTATCTGCTTTTTGTCTCATTCTTGATATTTCTAAAATCTGTAAAAGTATCAAAATTTTAGCATAAATTTTTTCTATTATTTCAATGTACTTTGTAATTTAAATTTTATAATTATTCTAATAGTTTTAAGTCAACCAATGTTGATATCCATAAACTAATTATATTTCCAAGACAATGATTGTAATGAAGCCACATCTTGATTTTTCTATTCCTGAACTCAAGTAAAATTAAAAAAAAAATTTGTAAAATTTCTCCATAAGATTGTTTTAATATCTATTTTGGAGTAACATATTTATTTTTCTTTTACTTATATCACTGAATCAAATTTTTATTTAATTGATGAGGGTTTATGATATTTAATCTTTCACTGAGGTAATTGTCTCTCTTAATTTAACAGTGCTAGCTTTATTTTATCATTAATTATCATTATAAATATTAAAACCATGAGCACACATCTATTATCCTGAGAAGCATAGTTATCACTTCCGATTCATCTGCCTTCATTAATAAGGATATTTGCATTCCTATCCAAGAAATTTTATTATTTCCTGAACATCCTCAAGTTGCTTTTGTTTTGTCTACTTTGCAAGCCACAGACTAAGTTGCAAGAAATACAGCAAAGTAGACATAAAAAAGTACATTAAGATTTATATGATGACCTCAGTATATCTTAGACATGAATACTACAACGTGTTTGAATACATTCATATATTAATCTTTTATATTTAAATATATATAATTTGAGATTATCATTTTGAGTTATACGTTTACACTGAAATTAATAAAATGACTTGTTGAACAATATGGCACATTTTTTCAGGTTTTAACATTCCTTTCTATAGTTTCAGACATTTGCTTCTTTCCTTTCTACAAAATCTTCAATGTCATTCTCACAGAAGTCATCTTTAACCATTCTACAAGGAAAAAAATTTTATATTCCTTTATTGCAGAATGCAGATATTACACAATGTAAATGCTTCCAAAGATAAATTGAATTTTTGCAAGGTTTTTTTATATTTGTGTAAACGTGCCATAAAGGGCATTTTAGAAATACAACATGCCGAATTTATCGTATTTAATGGTATCACATTTTACATTAATTAGACAGCATCTATTATGATTTACAATATTTTTATTCACAGAACAATAGGATTTAGAATGATATCACTTCAGTAGATTGATGATGTTTCAAATCAGAGAATATTGATGATGATGATGATGATGATGATGATGATGATGATTCTTTAGAATTTTTTTTTAACAGTTCAGTCATTACCCCCTCCAGGTCCTTCCTCTGAAATTTCCTCATCTAGTCCTTGCTTGCCTGTTTCCAAATGGATGTCCCTACCCCACAGGAGTCTTCTCCCTAGAACCTCATGTCTCTCCAGGGATAGGTGCATCTTTTCTCACTGACGCCAGACCAGGCAGTCCTCTGTTGTATATATGTTGGGGGCCTTATATTAGCTGGTTTATAGTGCCTAGCTGGTGGCCCAGTGTCTGAGAGATCTCAGGGGTCCAGATTAGTTGACACTTTTGGTCTTTTTATAGGGTCTCCCTCCTCTTCTGCTACCAAGCATAAGCACTTATTGCTGATGCCAAGAATTACTTACTGGCAAGAACCAGATAGAGATGCCTTCTCAGGGGCTTTGCCAGAGTCATACGGATACAACTGAGCATGCTTGCAGCTAACCATCAGTCTGAACAAGGGGATCCCAATGAAGGTGCTAAAGAAAGGACTGAAAGAGCTGAAAGGGTTTGCAACCTCATGGGAAGAACAACATTATCAACCAACAAAATCCTCCACAACTCCCAAAGACTAGAACTCCAATCACTGCACATGCATTGAGAGGCCTATGGCTCCAGTTGCATAAGCAGCAGAGAATAGCAGTGTCTGGCATCAATGGGAGAAGAGGCCTTTTTGTTCAGGGAGGGCTAATTTTCCCAATATAGGGGAACGGTAAGGCACTGAGGTGGAGAGGGTAATTGGTACACCTTTGTGAAGACAAGTGGAGGGGGAGGGAGATAAAAGTACGGTGGGCAAAGGGGATAATATTTCAAATGGAAATCTAGAGAGTATCTAATATTTTTTTAAAAAAGAATATAGTTCAAAACACCACTTTTATGTCAGAAAACCTGTATTAGCAAAAGAAATAAAGTCAGATTAATTTGTGGCAAATTAGTTTTCAAATAAAAAAAAATCACCTCAATAAGAATTAACAAAGCAAACTAAAGAGTTTTGTTACTATATTTAGAGATAATTTATTTTAAAAATCTACAAATATTTAGACAGATTTAATGTCAAGAAAGAGAGGTAAGTGACCCCAAAAATTCCACCAGAGAACTCTTACAACTGATAAATAACCTTACCAAAGTGGCTGGATACAAACTTAACTCAAATAAATCAGTAGCTTTCCTCTACCCAGAGGATAAACAGGCTGAGAAAAATTAGGGAATCGACATCCTTCACAATAGTCACAAATAATACAAAATATTTTAATGAGATCCTATCCAAGCAAGTGAAAGATCTGTATGGCAATAACTTCATGTCTCTAAAGAAGGAATTTGAAGATCTCAGAAAATTGAAAGATCTCCCGTGCTCATATATTGGAAGAATCAACATAGTAAAAATGGCCATTTTGCCAAAAGCAATCTACAGATTCAATGTAATCCTCATCAAAAATCCCAAGTCAATTCTTTATAGAGTTAGAAGGATCAATCTACAAATTCATGTAGAATAGCAAAAAACTCAGGACACTGAAAAATATTCTCAACAATAAAAGAATTTCTGCTTGATTCACCATCACTGGCCTCAAGTTGTATTACAGATCTATAGTGACAAAAACCACATGGTATTGGTACAAAGATAAGCAGGTAGATTAATGGAATAAAATCAAAGACCCAAATGAACCTACACATCTATGGTCACTTGATGTTGGTTTGACAAAGGAGCTAAAAACATTCAGTGGAAAAAGGACAGCCTCTTCAACAAATGGTGTTTTTAGAAGTCAGAATGCAGGAAAATCAAATTGATCCTTTATCTCCTGTACAAAGCTCAAGTCCAAGTGGATCAAAGACCTCCACATAAAACCGGGTACACTGAAATTAACAGAAGAGAAAGTGAGAAAGAGCTTAAGACACATAGACACAGCGTGAATTTTTCTGAACATAATACAAATGGTTTAGGTTTTATGATTAAGAATTGACAAATGGGACCACAGAAAATTGCAAAGCTTCTGTATGGCAAAAGACACTGTCAAAAGGACAAATCGGCAGCCCACAGATTTGGAAAGGATCTTTACCAATCCTACATCTGATAGAGGGCTAATATCCAGTATATACAAAGAAATCAGGAACTTAGACTCTACAGAATCAAATAATCCTATTAAAAAGTCGTGTTCAGAGCTAAGCAAACAGTTCTCACCTGAGAAATAATGAATGGTTGAGAAGCACCTAAAGAAATGCTCAGCATCTCTAGTTATGAGGAAAATGCAAATCAGGACAACCCTGAGATTCCACCTCCCACCAGACAGAATTACTAAGATAAAAAACTCAGGTGACAGCTGATGCTGGTGATCTTGTGGAGAAAGAGGAACTCTCCTCCAATACTGGTGGGATTGCAAGCTGGTAAAACTACTCTGGAAATCAATCTGGTAGTTCCTCAGAAAATTTGACATAGTAATAACTGAAGACCCAGCTATACAACTCCTGGCATAAACTTAAAAAAACACTCCATCATAAAACTAGGACACAAGCTCCACCATATTTATAATATCTAGGAGCTAGAAAGAACCCAGATGTCCTTCGACAGATGAAGGAATAAAGAAATTGTGTTACATTTATACAATGGCATACTAATCAGCTATTGAATACAATGACTTTATGAAACTCTTAGGCAAATGGATGGATCTAGAAGCTATCAGCCTAAGTGAGGTAACCATGTCACAAAAGAACACACATGGTATACACTCACAGAAAATTGGATACTAGTCCCCACATGCTCTAAATACCAAAAAAAAAAAAAAAAAAAAAAAACAATTTACAGTCCTTATTATGCTCAAAAAGAAGAAAGGCCAGAATATGGAGGCCTCAGTGTTTTTTCAGAAGGGAGAATAAAACACTAAGGGGCAAATACAGGAACAAATAGAAGAGCAGGGATTTAAGAAAAATTCAGACACTACCTTACCTATGGATACACACCATTTGCAGCCACCAAACTCAGGCATTATTTATGATGCTAAGAGGTGTTTCCTGGCAGGAGCCTGATATCAGTACTTTCTCAAAGCTCTGCCAGTTTCATACAGATACAGTTGAGGATGCTTGCAGCTAAATATCAGACTGAGCATTGTAATCCCAATCAGGGAGCTGGAGAAAAGACTGACAGAGCAGAAAGGTTTGCCAACTGCATTGTAAGAACAACATTATCTATCAACCAACCAAATACTCTAGATCTCCTGATGAGTAAAACACCATCAATGAGCACACATGGAGATACCCATGGCTCTAATTGCATATGTAGGAGAGAATAGCATTGTCTGGCACAAATGGGGGTAGAGGCCTTTTGTCTAATGAAGGCACATTCTCCAAGTGTAGGGGAACACCAGGGAGCTGATGTGGGAGAGGGTGGTTGGGTGAGGAGAAACTTCATGGAAGTAAGTGGAGGGAGATATGGGAATGGGCAGAAAGTGGATAACATATGAAACATAAATAAAGAGAATTTCCAATAAAAAATAGAATAATTACTTATCGTGTTCATGTTATTTTTCTGAAAGTAGACTTAAATAAAGTTTGGTGCTCTATGTACTGGATTATGATTCTACTTTTCTAGAAATTTGGACTGTAATATAGAAGGTCACTCTCTATGACACTTGTGAAATATCTAAAAGAAAAAGAAATTTTTTCTGAACAAAAGTCAACTTGTGAACATCTGAAATCTAAAGACTCCTATATGTCGAGAAAAGGAACAAAAGTATTTATTAAGGGCTTGATGGGACAAAATAACAATTGATTTTTATATCATTAAATGGCTGCATTTATATTAAACACTTAGAACAGTCAACAGAAACAGTTACAGAAACATAAATAACCTTAATTTACCCAGAAAATATGATTAACAACCATTTCAGCTTTATTCAGCATGTTAAATAATCAAGTTCTAGCATTAGTTTGATATAAGCAGAATGTCAGACAAACTCATGCAATGGATTTAGTCCTAATTTATCATTTTAAAATATGTTCAACCATTCTCTTATATCAATAAATTAAAGTATCTAAGATAACTCTTTTTATTTTGTAATATATGAAAGAAAAATGGAGGTGAATGAAAGACAATATTAAAATCTATATGGTACAGTGTTAAAATATATACTTATAATCATAACATATATCATATGCTTTTATATCTACACCGTATGTGGGGCATTTTTTTTCTTTATTTTTATTTTTGTTTTTTGTTTTGTTTTGTTTGTTTGGGTACTTTTTGCCTTTATTATATTAATCATTTAAAACGGGAAGATCCATTTTTAATTTATGCTACATCTTTGAGTACAAAGCTATATAAAGAATATGGAAGAAAGTTCTTTGTACTTTGCTTGCTTGTCTTCAACCTGACTTTCAAGTCCAATCCTTCACTGGCATTAGAGCTTAATTTTTCTGGCCTCTAGCATGTACAAAGGCTAGATAAGTCATACTGCTCCATTGTCTCAACAACTAATAAATTCTTAGATTTTCCATTCATTTGACATCCATTGTTGAACACTGAGCACCACAGCTTGTAACCCTATATAAATTATATATATATAAATATATATATATATATATATATATATATATATATATATATATATATATATTTAATATGTTCTGTTCCAGTACCAAACTCAATCTGAAATCTATTGAGAAGAAAATCATTGGACTCAGAGGCCATGCATTAGAGACTACCTAATTCCATCATAGTCATTCCTTCAGTTGACAGCTTGCTTATTTGGTGTAAGATGCCTCTTGTTTTTCCTAGCCAGTTCCCCATTCATTTATATTTTTTTCTCTACAACTTTATTTAAAAAGAGAGATACATGTATAGATTTTTAAGAGAATTTTGGAATAAAATTATATAAATATATTTTGGTCAGTACTTGATTATTTTAAAGGTTTGATAGTATGCATTGAAATCTTACTAGTTATCATAAGCATAAAGTACATATAAAGCTAAATGTAACATGAAAATAGTCAAAGTTTTCTTGGTGTGTATAGATTGAACATAATAATTTTTAAACACCAAAAATTGCCACAAGGCTATCTTCTTAGCTCTTCAGTTATTAATAATTAAGGTCTAGGTGTACCTCATACTGAGTGGGTATTATACACTTATTGTTGCTTATTTTTATCCTAAGAAGGACTAAGACTTCCACTTTTTGGTCTTTCTTTCTTTTTTTGAGCTTCATATTTTCTGTGAGTTGTTTCCTGGGTATTCAGTGCTTTCTGGGGCTAGTTTCCAACTATCAGTAACTGCGTATTATATCTGTTCTTTTGTGATTGGGTTACCTCACTCAGGATGATATTCTCAAGATGCATTCTTTTTCTAAGAATTCCATAAAGTCATTGTTTCTAGCAGTAGAGTAGTACTACATTGTGTAAATATACCACAAATTATTTTGTATCTATTCATCTACTGAAAAATATCTGGGTTCTTTCCAACTTCTGGCTATTATAAATAAGGCTGCTATGAACACGGTGTAGCATGTGTCCTTATTGTATGTTGGAGCATATTTGAGGAATATGCCCAGAGGTGGAATAACTGGCTCTTCAGGTAGGACTATGTCCAATTTTATAAGAAAATGAAAGACTGATTTTTAGAGTGATTGTACCAGACACAACCCCACCAACAGTGGAAGAGTGTTTCTCTTTCTCTGCATCCTCTCCAGAATCTGCTGTCATCTGAGCTTTTGATCTTAGCCATCCTGACTAGTATGAGGTGGTATCTCAGGGTTGTTTTGATTTTCATTTCCCTGGTAACTAGGGAGGTAGATCACTTCCTTAGATGCTTCTCTGCAATTTGATATTCCTCAATTGAGAATCATTTATTTAGCTCTGTACCCCAATTTTAAATAGGATTGCGTCTCTTGGTATATATTGGATATTAGACCTCTATCAGATATGGGATTGATAAAGAACTTTTCCTAATCTTTTGGCTGCCATTTTGTTTTCATGACAATGTCCTCAGCCTTACAGAAACGTTGCAATCTCATCATGTCCCATTACTTGATCCTTGGTCGTAGAGCACAAGCCATTGGTGTTCTGTTCAGGTAATTTTCCCCTGTGCCTATGTGTTTTAAGATTTTCTCCACTTTCTCTTCTAATAGTTTCAGTGTACATGGTTAAATGTGGAGATCCATTTGGACTTGAGCTTTCTACAAGGAGAAAAGAAAGGGTGTGTTTTCATTCTTCTGCATGCTGACTGCCAGTTGAGCTAACACAATTTGTAGAAGAGGCTGTCCTTTCTCAAATGAATATTTTTAGTTCCTTTGTAAAAAATCAAGTAACCATATGTGAGAGAGTTCATTTCTGGATCTTCTATTCTGTTTCATTATTCAACTTCTCTACCAGTACCATGTGATTTTTAACACAATTGACTTGTAATACAACTTGAGGTCAGGGATGGTGATTTCCCCAGGTGTTTCTTGTTCTCCCAAATAGATTATTATTATTCAAGATGAATTAGCAAATTCTTCTTTCTAATTCTATGAAAAATTGAGTTGGAATTTTGATGGGGATTGCATTGAATCTGTAGATGGCTTTTGGTAAGATGACCATTTTTACAATGTTCATACTTCCAATTCAAGGGCATGGAAAATCTTTCCATTTTCTGAGATCTTCTTCAATTTTTTTTTTTAGAGATTTGAAGTTCTTGTCATACAGGTCCTTCACTTGCTTATTTAGAGTCACAAAAAGGTATTTCATATTGTTTGTGACTATTGTGAAAGGTATCCTTTCCTAAATTTCTCTCTCAACATGTTTGTCCATGGCGTTGAGGAAGGCTACTGATTTGCTTGAGTTAATTTTATGTTTAGCCACTGTGCTGAAGTTGTTTATCAGCTCTCAAAGTTCTCTGATAGAATTTTTGTGTTCACTTAAGTATACTATCAAGTCATCTGCAAATAGTCATATATTTATTCTTCCTTTCTGATTTGTAACTCTTTGATTTCCTTTTGCTATCTAATTGCTCCAGCCAGGATTTCCAGTACGATGTAGAATAGGTAGGGGGAGAGTGGGTAGTCCAGTCCCTGATTTTAGTGGGATAGCTTCATATTTTCTCCATTTAGTTTGATGTTGGTTATTGGTTTGGTGTATATTGTTTTTATTATGTTTGGGTATGGACCTTCAATTTTTCCTTTTTCGAAAACATTAACATTAAGGTGTGTTGTATTTTGTCATATGCTTTTTCATCATCTAATGAAATGATATTTGGGTTTTTTTCTTTCAGTTTGCTTATATGGTGGATTACTTGATGGATTTTCATATATAAAACCATCCCTGAATTCCAGGGATGAAGCTTACTTATCACAGTGAATGATCATTTTGATGTGTTCTTGGATTTGTTTTGCAAGAGTTTTGATGAGTATTTTTGTATCAATGTTCATAAGTATGTTTGGTCTAAAGGTCGCTTTTCTTGTAGGGTCTTTGTGAGGTTTAGGAATGAGAGTTATTGTGGCTTTGAAGAAGGAGTTAGGTAGTGTTCCATCTGACTCTATTTTGTATATTAGTATAGAAAATATTGTTATAAGGTCATTAATAAATGTCTGATAGAATTCTGCACTGAACCCATCTGGTCCTGGCCTTTTTTTTTTTTTTTTTTTTTTTTTTTTTTTTTTTTTTTTTTGGTTGAGAGGCTTTTAATGACTGCTTCTATTTCTTTAGGTGTTATGTGATTATTTAGACGGTTTACCTGGTCCTGGTTTAACTTTAGTATCAGGTATCTGTCTAGCAATTTGTCTAATTCCTCCAGATTTTCCAAATTTGTTGAGTATAGGCTTTTGTAGTAGGATCTGATGATTTCTTTAATTTCCGGTTTTATTTGTTATGTCCCCACTTTCATTTTTGATTTTGTTAATTAAAATCTCTCTGTTTGCCTTCTAGCTAGTCTGGCTAAGGGTATGTCAACCTTGTAAATTTTCTCAAAGAACCAGCTCTTGGTTTTGTTTATCCTTTGAATGGTTCTTTTTGGTTCTACACAGTTAGTTTCTGCTCTGAGTTTCATTATTTCCTCTTGTCTACTCCTCTTTGCTGTATCTGCTTCTTTTTGTTCTAGAGATTTCAGCTGTGCTGTCAAGTTGCTAGTGTATGATCTCTCCAGTTGCTTTTTGAAGGCACTAAGAGCCTCCAAAAGTTTTCCTCTTAGTACTGTTTTGATTGCATCGCATAAGTTTGGGTATGTTGTGATTTCATTCTTATTAAATTCTAGAAAAATCCTTAAATTTTTTATTTCTTTTTTGACCATGCTATCGTTGAGTGGAACATTGTTTAGTTTCCATGTGTATATGGCCTTTTAGTTGTCTTTGTTGTTATTAAAGAGCAGTCTTAGTCCATCTATCTGATAGAATGCATGTGAATATTCCAATCTTTTTATATCTACTGAGGCTTGTTTTGTGACCGATTATATGGTCAATTTTGGAAAAGGTGCTATTACATGTTGAGAAGAAGGTATATTCTTTTGTTTTAGGATGAAATGTTCTATTGTGATCTGTTAATTGCAATTGTTTCATAACCTTTTCTAGTTTCTCTGCCTCACAATTAATTTCTGTTTCCATGGTTTGTCCATTGATGAGAGTGGGGTGTTGAGGTCTCCCACTCTTATTGTGTGTGGTTCAATGCATGTTTGAGCTGTAGTAGAGTTACTTTTATGAATATGGTTGCTCTTGTATTTGGAGCATGTATGTTAAGGATTGATACTTCATCCTGAATAATTTTCCCTGTAATCTGTAAAAAGGGTCCTTTTTAACTTTTATGATAATTTTGGTTGAAAATCTACTTTATATGATATTAGAATGGCTACTTCAGCTTGTTCCTTGAGGCCGTTTGCTTGGAAGTTTTTTTTTTTTTTTCCAACCTTTTACTCTGAGATAGTGCCTGTCTTTGTCCCTGAGATCAGTTTCCTGCATGCAGCAAAATGCTGGATTTTTTTTATGTATCTAGGCTGATAGTCTATGTTTCTTTATTGGGGAATTGAGTCCATTTATTTTAATAGGTATTAAGAAATATTGATTACTGTTTTCTGTTTTTTTTTCTTTTTAGAGGTAGAATCTTGTCTGTCTGTCTTTCATCTTTTAGTTTTCTTGCTTAGTTATTTTCTTTCTTTTTCTAAGATGTAGTTTCCCTCCTTCTATTGGGTTTTCTATCTGTTATACTATGTTGGGCCGAATTTGTGTGCAGATATTATGTAAACTTAGTTTTTTTTTTCTTTTAATATCTTTGTCTCTCCATCTATGTTGATTCAGAGTTTTCCTGGATATAGCAGCTTGGGTTGACACCTGTGCTCTTTTAGGGTCTGTATGATGTCTATCCAGGATCATCTAGCTTTCATAGTCTCCGTTGAGAAGTCGAGTGTAATTCTGATTGGTATGCCTTTATATGTTACATGACCTTTTTCTGTTACTGCATTTAGTATTCTTTTTGTTTTGAACAATTGCTGTTTTGATCATTATGTGTTGGGAAGAGTTTCTTTACTGATCCAATCTGTTTGGGGTTCTGTAGGCTACTTTTGTGTTTATGGTTATCTCATTTTTAAAGGTAGAGAAGTTTTCTGCGATTTTGTTGAAGATATTCCAGGGAAATCAATTACTGTGATAAAACAAGATTAATGCAAACTAGAAGTCTAATGTATTGTTATGTATTTGATTACACTGTAGAATATCTGTACATTTCCTATTTCTAAAACAATTAATATGACTTCAAAATAATTACTTTGGCAGTGCTTCATAATATAGCAAGATTATGATATCAGAAATATTTTATGTTGAGTAAATGTTTTAGTATATTGCAGTAGAATAATATATTTTAAATGTATAATAATGGCATGCAGATATAATTAATTTCAAATAAAATTCATAAAACCTTTTCTCATTAAACATCCATCTTTGTAGTATACTATTTCAAGGTGAATTGCATAATATTCATAGGAAAGCCTTGAAAACAAATTTAATAAAGACAAGGATAATGTTCTGTTTTGCAAAATCAAATATAAATTATTTTTCCAAAATATACTTTTTATTATATGCATTTATTAACAAATTTACCTGTATTTGTAAGAAAGACCAGGGTGGTTTACTTTGACAGCTTTCTATGATGTCCATTTTAAATTCACTCAAAGCAGAAATTACTAATGGGTACATATATACATGTCTCTGTGCAATGCTTTCTATGTGCTTCAATCTTTAAATCTTTTACATCTATATATAACAATTGTATTGCATAATTTTGCTCTTTGATCAAAAATATTATTTATTCTCCGTTGCATCACTTGATGTAAGTAAAGTAGAAAATAGAAATGTTTTAGAAACATGGCACTATATACCTGTGTATCTCCTCAATTATAACTACATCTTGTTCTAGCTTTTTATATGACAACAATTTTACAATATCTAATCAAGGAACATTGTACTTGAAAGTTGTACAGAAAAAACTTAACTCATCCTTGTCTCTCATGAATCTGTTGCATGGTTATTTGTATCACAAATAATTTATAAAGCTACCCTTTGGTTTTTGTCATTATTAAAATAAAAAGAAAACTAGCTTGTAAGAAGTCTTCTGACATGAATAGTAATTAAGAGTAATAGTAATAGTAATAATACTAATACAGTTCAAATATGTTCTCTAAGGGTGAAGAGCTAATATGATAGGTTTTATGATTTGATTTAAGTACTAAATTTTATCCTTATATATATGACCATAAATAATACTTTAAAATAGTGAACAATGGTTGAGGTTTAATAAAGTTTTATTTATATAAATGGGCAAACGACCTGGTTTGCTCCTGTGGCATATTTCAGTCACCATTAACATGTATTAATTACTTCCATATGTTAATCTATTTTATAAAACATGTCAACCAAACTCTGAGACTGTTTAATGATGTTGTTTTCCCCTCTAACCATTTTGGTGAGGTTCCAGGCTGGCTCCTGACTTTCACTAGAGTGGTTTACAAAAAGGAGTTAGACTCACTTTGACTCACAGTCTCAGCACTACGAATTAGCCTTCATGAGCTCAGGCTTGTGTCCACAGAAAGCTGCAATTTTCTTTCAGTGGTAATATAAAATTTTAGAACTTAATATTCCTATAAGATCATTTATATAAGTGGTAGAAACTGGTAATTCAGACCAGGAAAATAATAGCCACTTATTAACACAAATCTATATTTTCTATAGAATTACAAGCGTTTTTGAAACTTACCTGACTTCCTTGGGGAATAACAGCTATAGTTTATTACTCACAAAATTATAAATAAATTTAGAATATAACAGTAGCTTTTATGAAATTAGAGGGTAAAATAATGTCAGTACATTTTTTTCTTTTTCTAATAAGTATAAATAGAGTTCAATAAAAAAAGTAATATGCAATGCAACCCCATACTCTTACAGTATAGTCAAACCAAGTGTGATCTCTGTATATTTACCTGATAAATTTCTATCTTTTTAAATTTATGCTTATACAATCTTCATTCACAAAAATCATTTTCTGAAAAAAGAACATCTCATAGGTCCTTTTCTGGAAATATTAGTTCACAGTATCAATTCCCAGTATTTACATGGCAGCTCATTACTTTCTACAGCTGTATTTGATGTCTTTTTTGGTAAGCAGATTTACATGCAGACAAAGCACCCATAAACCTAAAATATATAAATCATAAAATGAGTTCTCATTAAGAAAAAAAGATATTCTAATAAAAGAATTCGTGTGTAAACTTCTAGTGATTTTCCTGGTGAGGAATATCACAAAAACCTAAAATGCTATATTCTGTTAGAAAAATGTATCTGCAAATAGCAGATCAATTAGAGAACCATTATTAATGTTGACATATGTAGCAGTGGTTATGAAAGGTCCCAAGGTAGCCAAGAGAGGTTAAATTGCATCTTAATAAGGCTGGCAGGTCATTAAGATCCCCAACATATAGAATGTAATGCAAATACTCCTAACTTCATTTTGATCACAAAATACAATCACTGAATTTTTATAGTACTGATGGCTTATCACAGAGTAACTAATTACTTTTAATGGTATCAGTATATAACAAATTTTAAAGCTGACTAGAACAATATCATTCATTTAAATTTTGTTTTGGTTCTTATAACTCTGTAATTCATAATACAAGGTAATTACACACTGCAGTATATGTGGATACTATCTAGTGACAGAGTAGGATGCCTTAACATTTTCTTAAGTAAACCCCTTGTAGATCGAGACCAGTGTCCTTTCTACCCAAGCAAAACAGAAAACTTGCTTAGCTGTAAGTTAATCACTAGGTAACAAAAAATTAGTGGTACAGAAATATTAATCAATGACTTCTATCACTAAATAATATTTCAATACAAATATTGTACATTAATAGAAAAATCAATACCAATACATATTATGTAATATAGCATATTTTAATTCTATAAAATAAACATTATGTATTATTATATATTAGTAATATATTAAATAATTATACTATATAATATAGTAATGTATTATAATGTATAATATATAGCATATTATATATACTATATAAAATTTATATAATTTTAATGATCTAACCATGTTTATAAAAATTCTAGTACATCTCCTTATATTATCAAGTATGATTTTTAAGTATATAATGCAAGATAACAAAAGCAAAAGGAAGATGTGAAAAAAATGTTGATCTGTAAAGAGGTTGTCTCCTTTAAATAATACAGAAGCTCACCTGGTATATACAATATGTTAGAGAAATTCACTTTTTTTCCAACTTCTAATTTGTCAGAAGTCTTTCTATTTACCTTTATATGTATTTTGAAAGGTTACTTTGACAAAGCAAAATTTTTCCATCACGTTTCCATTTAAACAAACACTTAAGAAACAATGGCAAGATTCTTGAGACAGCAAATATTATATATAAGGACATGAATAGAGAATGATACAGAGAAAAGAGGGATGGAGAGGCAGACACAATGTGTAAGGTATGGTATGGTACCTGGAGAAGCTATAAGCAACTGAGTTGAAATCTGCAGGGAAGCAAGCTGGAGCTGAATGTTCAATTGGAGCTGATGTTTCAATCTGTATTCCAAAAACAGTGTCCTAGATACAATTCTTTGCTAGTTAAGGGATACTAGACATTTTCTCAAATCATAATTTCTTTAGAAACTACTAACTTACGAAAGAGTATATGCTATATACTATAATATAATATAATGCTAGGTCCTTGAGGAACAATATATATCTGAAGAAGTTTTTATTGTAGATCGGAGGTAGAGCAAAGCCATAGAAGCATCTGTACTGAACCAGACCAGCAAACTGAACCATGAGAGGTAGGAGGGGGTGAGCAGAAGTAGAGAGGAGGCGGAGAGAGGGATCAAAGAGAACATACAGGAAAGAAAAGTAAATGAAGAACTGTTGGCTTTTGTCTGAATGCTGGTTTTTGGGAAAAGAAATTTCTTGGGATCTAACATTCTCAAAGTATTGTTGAAGTTACAAAGAATATTTCAAATACATATGATTATTTTATTCTTAATAGGCATTTTTATTCAAAAATGGACAGAAGTCTCACAGATTAGTCATTTTAATGAATATGTATCTATCAATTATGTCATCTAACCATAAGTGCATTTCTTATGTAGATACATTCTACACTTTGTAAAGAAAATCAGTAATAACAAGAGCAACACAAGTCTTCCTGCATGGATGGATTTTGCCTTCAGGTAATTAAAGTAAGGCAATTCTCTTCTTGCTTTATCCATCCTCCAGGAAACCTCCAGGATTCCAACTTATTCAAATTCATCTCAGCAGCTCTACTCAGTCACACTCCAGGGTATTACTTTAACAGGATCTAAATCTCCACACTTTAATGACAGCTCAAGCAATTAACATCTCCTAAAGGGAATCTCAATGCAAACAGCTTATGCAAACCAATATCCCTGAAGGAGAGTTTAAGCACCTAACCCCTAAGGAACAACTTATGCAAACAAGCTTCAGGAGTTTACCCTTAATAAACATTTATTCAAATACATGCCCTCAAGCACACTCTTAAGTCTAACACTTTACACACACACACACACACACACACACACACACACACACACACACACACACACACTTCCTTGGCACTTAGCCATACTGATCACATGGAACATTCCTGATGCATCTTTGCCAAGGTGACTTTACTGATAAGTATTCTAGATTGTATTAAACTTAGTAAAGTGGCTAATTAAAATAGGCACAGTAAATTATCAAAATAGGTTATGGATTTTGTCGTTAGTTACATACCTGTTGCTAAAAAATAAAAATCGTGAGTGTTCTGGAGACTGAGAAGTTCAAGAGTTGATAAAGGCTTTTGGCCGATTGACTGAGAAATAAAGAACAAATTGTCTTTAGCATTAGAGGAAGATAAAATAAAAAGACTCTTTCAGTTTATAACAATCCAGTCACACTGACCCTAATCTAGATCTAGATTACAAATTTATTTATTCCTGTGAGTTTACCCAATCCAGTCCTATAAGTGGAAAATTAAGAAACTAGCATCTCCCAAAAGGCCCATCTCAACCCATCGTAAAAATAGCAAACTGAACACTTTAGTAACTGATGAAACACAGGTATGTCTTAACAGTATTTATCAAATTATTAGTTTAATACTTTAAATTGACTTTGTCTACAATGATAAAAATTATTATATAAATTTATTGTACAACATTTTTGTTTATTTTTTCTTTTTTTTATATTATTGAATATATTTTATTTATATTTCAAATGTTATCCCCTTTCCTGGTTTTCCCTCCATAATCCCCTATCCCATTCTTTTCCCCTGCTTCTGTGAGGATACCTCCCACCCTTCCACCACCTTCTGCTTCCCCCCACCCCTGACATTCTCCTATAGGAGGAGAGGGAGAGTGATTAAGACTTGGCAGGATCAAGGGCTATTTCCATTAATGCCCTAAAGTCCATCTTCTGCTACATTTGCAGCTGAAGCCATGGGACAGTCCATTTCTACTCTTTGGATAATGGTTTAGTTCCTGGGATTCTGGTTGGTTGGTATTGTTGTTCTTATAGGGTAGCAAACACCTTCAGCTCCTTCAGTCCACTGTGGACCTCATTCTCAATTCAATGGTTTGCTGTGAGCATGTGCCTCTGTTTTTGTTAGGATTTTTTTTGATCTCCTGGAGGGCCACCATGCTAGGCTCCTACTTATTACACCATAGCATCAGTAATAGTGTCAGGCCTTGGATTATTGTACAATTTTTAATAAAACATTTTGCTTTCTATATCAAAACAGAAGTGAAAAATAAAATAAAATAAACAGCCAGATGTGGTCAGACATGGCTTTAGTCCCAGGTTTATAAAGCGACTTCCAGGGAATCCAGTGTTACACAGAGAAACATTGCCTCAAAATCAGAATAATGACAGCAACATAAATCAAAAATGTAAATTGAAAGGTATAATTTAAATGCTTCTTTGCTTTATAAGATGCTATCATTTCAAGAGAAAACCAGAAGACAATACTGCATAGTTTCTAACTAACCAATGATTATATTTTAAAATTCAAAGGAGGACTTTTGTAGGATCACAGACTTTCAGTTCTCTCATAATTAGCACATCTGTAGTTGACAAACAAGGAATCCTTTCTGGTTAGCACATCACATCTGCAGTCACTTCCGAAGCCTCATTTTCATTTAGTTATGGAAAAGAACCAGTGAAATCAAATTTCTAAAAATGTTTAAAATTACTTCAAAATATAACGGTACAGAGCTTTTGACTTAAATTTTATCAAGTGACCCAGATTCTTCTCAGTTCTGTCCACTTTTTTCTAGTAAAATTTCATCATCACTCTGCATTCATTTGTATACTCACACTTGATGTATGAAAATACATGGATACAGATGATATACATATATGCATACAATATATTTATATATATATGTGTGCAGATAATTACAGAATATGTATGTGTGCATATGTGCAATACAGGAAAATATGTATATCTAAGACTATGTAACATTAAGTGTATACATGTTTCTGTGTGTACATGTATATATATGTAGATAACTTTTTAAAAGAATTTTATGTAAAAGACTATTATAATAACAATAAAAAGTAAATCAAACTGATTATGTGAGACACAATCCTATTTTTTTATATTTTCTGAAAAAAGATATACATATAATATGTAACATGTAACCTGTAATGTGTAACATGTAACAAGTAACAAAACAAATATATAATACATACTAAGTAATGTAAAATAAATATATATGTTGTCTGTTACATGTTTTATGTTACATGTTTTCTACATATATAATATGTTATATGCTATGTAATGTGTATTATAAAACATGGAAAATTCTATATGTAATATGTAATATATGATATATGTAACTGGGTAATGTAATGTGTAATATGTTACGTCATATGTCATATAATCTATAATATATTAGATAAAAGATAATAGATGATAATAAATAATCTATACTAATATATGTATATATTTCTTTTAGAATGACTTTTTAAAAATTAGATACTCTGTATTTACATTTGAGATATTATCCCTTTACCCTCACACACTCCATTTGCCTTCACAAAGGTGCACTCCCTTCTAATACCCCTCTCTACCCCATTGCCATGGCATTCCCCTACATTGAGAAAATGTGCCCTCCCTGGAACAAAAGTCTCTTCTCATATTGATGCCAGACACTGATATCTTCTGCTACAAACACAACTGGATCAATAGGTCTCTCAATGTGCACACAAAGGCTGGTGTTTTAGTCCATGGGAGTTTTAGAGGGTTTGGTTGGTTGATAATGTTCTTCTCATGAGGTTGCAACCCCTTTCAGCTCCTTAGGTCCTTTCTTTAGCAACCTCATTGGGGTCTCTGAATTCAGTTTGACGATTAGCTGCAGGCATGCTCAGCTGTATCTATGTGACTCTAACATAGTCCCTGAAGAGGTATCTGTATCTGCTTCCTGCCAGTATGTACTCCTTGGCATTAGCTTGGATTTGGTCGCTGCATATGTGGTGAATCCCCAGGCGAGGTGGTTTCTAAATGCTATTTTCTTCAGTCCCTGTTACTCCATTTGACCTTGCATTTCCTCCTGTGATGGTTTTGTTCTCCCTTCTAAGAAGGACTGAGGCATCCCCATTTTGGCCTTCCATTTTTTTTTTTTTTTTTTTTTTAAGCTTTGTAATGTCCGTAAATTGTTTTTTTTTTTTTTTTTTTTTTTGGATATTCAGAGCTTTCTGGGACTGATATCTGCTTATCAATGAGTGCATACCATGTGTGTTCTTTTGTGACTGGGTTACCTCATTCAGGTTGATAGTCTCTAGTTCCATCCATTTGCCTACAAATTTCATGAAGTCATTGTTTCTAGTAGATAAGTAGTACTACATTGTTTTAATGTACCACACTTTCTGTAACCATACATTTGTTGAAGGACATCTGGGTTCTTTCCAGCTTCTGGCTATTATAAATAAGGCTGCTATGAACATGATGGAGCATGTGTCCTTGTTATATGTTGGAGCATCTTTGGGGGTATATGCCTAGGAGTGGAATAGCTGGATTTTCAGGTAATATTATGTGCAATTTTCTGAGGAACTGACAGATTGATTTCCAGAGTGGTTTGACCAGCTTACAGCCCCACCAACAGTGAGGGAGTTTTTCTCTTTCTTCAAATTATTACCAGCATATGCAGTCTTTTGAGTTTTTGAACTTAGCCATTCTGACTGGTGAGAGGAGGAATCTCAGGGTTGTTTTGATTTGCATTTTCCTGATGACTAGGGATGTTGACCATTTCTTTTTTTTTTTTTTTCTTTTCTTTTATTAGATATTTTTTTTGTTTACATTTTAAATGTTTTTTTGAACAACTTTATTTTAACAAAGATAAATGAACAAATTTTAAGCATTTTTGCATAAAAGTATACAAACACATTTTTGTCAGTGCTTGGCTTTTTTTTTTTTTTTGTTTTGTTTTCAAAGGTTTGATAGTGTGCATTAAGGTCTTACTAGTTACAATTAACAAAAAGTACATGTAAAACAGGATGTAACCCGGAATTAGTCAAAGTTTTCTTGGTGTCTACGGATTGAGCATAATTATTTTTTCTTGAACTTCACGCAGTCTGTGAGTTGTTTCTGGGGTGTTTAGAGCTTTCTGGGGTTAGTATCCCATTATCAGTGACTCCATATTATGTCTGTTCTTTTGTGACTGGGTTATCTCACTCAGGATGTTATTCTCTAGATGCAACCATTTTCTTAAGAATTTTGTTAAGTCATTGTTTCTGATAGCTGAGTAGCACTCCATTGTGTAAACATACCACAATTTTTGTATCCATTCATCTGACCATTTCTTTAAGTGCTTCTCAGCCATGACATTCCTCAGCTGAGGAATTCTTTGTTTAGCTCTGTACCACATTTTAAACAGGATTATTTGATTCTCTAGAGTAGAGCTTCTTTGTTCTTTGTATATATTAGATATTAGCTCTTTATCAGATGTAAGATTGGTAAAGATCCTTTCCCAATCTGTTAGCTGCCATTTTGTCTTCCTGAAAGTGCCCTTAGCTTTACAAAAACTTTGCAGTTTCATGGGGTCCCATTTATTGATTCTTGATTTTAGAGCATTAATCGTTGGTGTTCTTTTCCTGAATTTTTCCCCTGTGCCTCTGTGTTCCAAGCTCTTCCCCACTTTCTTTTCTAATAATTTCACTGTACCTGGTTTTATGTGAAGGTTTTTGATCAACTTAGACTCGAGTTTTGTACAAGGAGATAGAAAAGGATCTATTTGCATTCTTCAGCATGCTGACTGCCAGTTTGAACAACACCATTTGTTGAAGAGGCTGTCCTTTATCCATTGAAAGTTTTTAGGATCTTTGTCAAATCTCAAGTGACCATAGGTGAGTTGGTTCATTTCTGGGTGGTCAGTTTGGTTCCATTGATCTACCGGCCTATCTCTATACCAATACCATGCAGTTTTTATCACATTTGCTTTGTAATATAGCCTGAGATCAGGGATGGTGATTCCCGAAGATGTTTTCTTTTTGTTGAGAATAGATTTGGATATTCTAGGTTTTTTTGCTCTTCCAGATGAATGTACAAATTGCTCTTTCCAACTCTATAAAAAATTGACTTGGAATTTTGATGGCAATTACATTGAAACTGTAGATTGCTTTATGTAAGATGGCCATTTTTACAATGTTGATGCTTCTAATCCATTAGCATGGGAGATCTTTTCATCTTTTGAGATTTTCTTCAATTTCCTTCTTCAGAGTCTTAATGTTCTTGTCATACAGATTCTTCACGTACTTGGTTAGGGTCACCTCAAGGTATTTTTATAGTCTTTGTGACTATTGCAAAAGGTGATGATTCTTAACTTCTTTCTCAGCCTGTTTATCCTTTACATAGAGGAATGTGGCTTATTTGTTTGAGTTAATTTTATATCCAGCCACTTTGCTGAAGTTGTTTATGAGCTGTAGAAGTTCCCTGATGGAATTATTGGGGTCACTTAAGTATACTATCATATCATCTGCAAATAGTGATATTTCAATTGTTTTCTTTCCAATGTGAACTCCTTTGACTTCTTTTTGTTGTCTAATTGCTCTAGGACTTCCAGTATTGTAGATCATAATAGATTATGTGTAATAATATAAATATGTATATATTTCTTTTATAATTGCTTTTTCTTATAGTTTCTGCCAATTTTAATTTATGTTTGATAATCATGTATTCAGAGAATTTTTAATACAACTTTTCCTAATTTTAAATTTTTATTTATGTAATATGATCATAGTTAATAATTTTATTTTTAAGTTATAATTTTTCAAAAAAATTACATAGCATAATCCTATTTAGAACTCAGTGATTGTATGTAATACAAAATTAAGTTAATTTTGTGGCTTATTAGAAATTTAACTTATTAAAAGTCATATCATCTACTTAAGTTATGTTTATTCATTAAAGCAAATACCTTTAATAACTTTCTGGTTCAACCTCCTTTTTCTTTAATGTGTCAAGTGTTTTGGGTCACGGATTGTACATTTCCATCGCTTGACATAATGTGCAAGTTCAAAGAAACCTTGGATGCTCCACCTTTTAGTCCTTCAGAAATATTTTTTTGAGTAAGGGTCTTTCACTGTTTTGAAAAGTCACTACATAGTTTGACAAGCTGTCCAAAAATCTTCAAGGAATCCATTTTCCTACCTATGGTCCTCATCTACAGTTGAAATTACACATTTGTAGTATGGTTTACTTTTTATATAATTTCATGCTATCTAAATTCTGATCTTAAAATTGTGATTCAAGTGTTCCACAGACACAGGCATCTTCTGAGACCTGCTACTTTCCTTCTTTTTCTTGATTTTCTAAAATTGATAGACTCTAGATAGTACATCTTCATGGGCCCTTCATCAATAAGAATAGCACCTTGAATCTATGGCTGACTATACATCATAGGTAAGATTTACAGTTATGTATCATATAACACTTTTAGAAAGTTTTATAAAGTGTTAAAAATGAGTACTTTCCCATCTCCTCTTTCTTTTAATATAAGAATCATATCACTTGACTGTTCAATGATTTTTAGAAAAACAGAGAAAAAAGGACACCAATGACCAGCCAACACATTTATTAAGGGACTTTTTAAAGGAGAAAGAAATAAAGTTGAGACTTTTCATTTTTTAACAACAAGCCCACATGAGTAAGAGACCTATAATTCATAAATGGCACCTTTTTAAATGAGTTATATATAGGTGTATTCTATGATTGAAATAAAACAGAAAGCTCTCAGAATTATGGAAGATTTGTTTTTGTTCTTTGTACTTTAAGTCTGTTTCAATTTATTCCATCCTATCTTTTCCTGGAGTTATATACTTATTGATTTAGACTGAGTGTTTTTTTTTTTTTTTTTTTTTTTTGGTAGGATGATCTTATTGAGTGAAGAGATTTCAAATACTGCATCAGACTTTGCACAATATTTTTGGTTTTTTTTTTATTGCTAAGAGAATGTCATATTAGATCTGATGTTGACTCCTAATAGAATTAAAATAACTTGATTATAGCACAATTTATCTAGAACAATGACATAATATCATATTATATAAAGCTTGTTGTTTTAAAAATCAAATATAATAATGCTCACCATTTCTTTCTTATGCTCTGTAGAAACAATGTTTCAAAAACTTATTTTCTAACTTCCCATATTTACTCATTTGTATTTGTGATAATTATCTCACAATTAATGTCTAACTTGTTAAAAAAGAATTCTCATTTTCTGCTTACCTATTTAATTCTGTTTTTAAAATTTTCAATTTTAGCTCTAGAATTTTAATTTTCTTGCTTTAAGTTTTTAAGCTCTCCTATAGGAATATAGATGACAAAGCACATGGAGTAGTATTGGATATCAAGGAAGACACAGAATTCAGAAGAACTCTCAGAATGAATACAAAAATCTAACTAGCTCCTCTGTGGGAAATGTTATGCTGTAGAAATAATGTTTGCATCATTGTTGTTTTAAACTCTATCAATAAAGTTAGACCTTGTTGTCAGAGCTATGTTTAAATAGGTTTCACCTACTTTCCAGATTCAGTTTTATATAATAGTCAGATGAGTAGCTAGTCCATGTTAACAGGGCTTAATGGTTTAGGTAAAGTTTTTCAGTTACATGTGCCTTCATTAAAGGACTTGCATATTTTTCTGAATATAAGAATCAAAAAACATTATCTCTTTGAAATCTGAATACATAGTGTTTGTAACGTTTAGTAAGTAGCACTGAAATGTTAAGATTTGTGAGCTTTAGTACTCTCTTTGTATGAGCTTTCTTTTGGTCTATTATGACTTCTTGTATCTTAAATTGCACCATAATAATCTTTTCTCTATTATTCCTATATGTCTCTATTTAAAATTAGCCCTTGGTTCTTTGTGCCACATTAAGAGATGGAGTAAAGAAATAAGAATTATTCAGAGTGGAGAGCACCTCCATGATGAATACTTGGTTCTATTAAAAATAAAGGTAAAGCCTTTCTTTCTGAACCACAGAGAGGACCAGGTCTCTGACATCAGGACTCAGAATCTGCCCACAGAAAGCTGAGCTCCCAGACCAGCTACACAGGCATTTTTCCAACTCTACCAAGGGTGATCTTGAAACACAAGCCCGGAAAGGGAACACCTGGATTTCTCAGAGTACAGGGAACACAGTGCTCTTTAAAAAAAGGTCCTTTCCAGGCCACATTGAAGGACAGGTCTCTGTCATGAGGACTAAGTATTATGCCTGCAGGAGGCTAAGTTCCATGATCAGCTGCACGGGTGATTTTCCACCTAGACCAAAGATGACCCTGACACACAGGTTGGCCAGGTGTCCAGCAATGGAGCACTGAGAGTTCGCAGAGTACAGGGAGTGTGGTGCTCTCTTGAAAAAGGTTTTTTTTGGCAGAGAGAGAGAGAGAGAGAGAGAGAGAAGGCAAGAGAAAATCTCAAGAAGCCAAGCAATAAAAACCAACATAACCTGAAAACATCAAAACCCAGTTCTCCCACCAGAGCAAATAGTGAATTTCTCAACATTCCAGAAAACAAGGTTTAGAATTAAAATCATACTTCAAAATGATGGTGGAGATCTTCAAAAAGCACATGAATAACTCCCTTAAAAAATTAAAAGAGAACAGGAGAAATCACTCAAAGAAGTACAGGAAAACACAGCCAAAAAGGTGAAAGAATTGAAAATGGAAATAGGTACAATAAAAAAAAAAAATCTCAAAAAGACACAATCCTGGAGATAGAAAACCTAAGAGAGAAATCAGAAGCCACAGATACAAGGATCACAAATAGACTATAAAAGATGGAAGAGAAGATATCAGGGGGCAGAAGACAATGCAAAAAACATAGACAAAACAGTCAAAGAAGATGCAAAAATTTCCTAACCCAAAATGTCCAGAAGATCCAGGAGACAAAGAAAAAACCAAATCTAAGGATAATAGGTATAGAAGAAGGTGAAGAACATCAACTAAAAAGTACAATCTATTAGATTGTATTTATTGTGAATATATATATATTTCCACAAAATATTAGAAGAAAACTTCCCTACCCTTAAAAATGAGATGACCATGAACATACAAGCCACCTACAGAACTCCAAATAAGTTAAACCAAAAAATAAATTTTTCCAGACACATAATAGTCAAAGCAATAAACACTCAGAACAAAGAAAGAATACTAAAACTCTAAGAAATAAAAGACATGTGAACATATAAAGTTAGACCAATGAGAATTATACCAGTCTTCCCAACAGAGACTATGGAAGCTAGAAGATCCTGGAGGAACATCTTACAGACTCTAAGAGAACACAAATGCCAGCCCACATTACTATATTAAGCGAAACTCTCAATTACCATAAATAGAGAGACAAAAATAATCCAGGACAAAACCAAATTTACATGATATGGGACCAGAAAGATAGCCCTACAAAAGATAATAGATGGAAAATCCAAAATGAGGAGGGAAACTACAACTTAGGAAAAGCAAAAAGAAAATAATCATGCAAAAAGAAAGAAAGCAAGAAAGAAAGAAAGAAAGAAAGAAAGAAAGAAAGAAAGAAAGAAAAAGAAAAGAAGATACACAAGCAAAATCCGACCTCTAACAACAAAAATAACAGGAAACTTGAAGTAATCCTACTAAAATCAGGTACTAGACAAGGCTCCCCACACTCCCCTTACCTATTGAATATAATACTGGATGTTCTGGCCAGAGTATTTAGACAACAAAAGGAAGTCAAAGGGATACAAATCAGAAAAGGAAAAAGAATTTTAATATTTTCCAATGACATGATAGTATATGTAAGTGATGCCAAAATATTTGAGTAGAGCATTTTACAGCTGATAAACTCCTTCAGCAAAGTGGCTAGATATAAAATTAACTCAAACAAGTCAGTATCCTTTCTCTACTCAAAGGACACACATGCTGAGAAAGAAATTAAGTTAAAGATAGTCACAATCAACATGAAATACCTTGGTGTGACCCTAACTAAGCAAGTGAAATATCTGTTTGGCAAGAACTTCACATCTCTGAAGACAGAAATTGAAGTAGTTCTCAGAAGGTTGATAGATCTTCCATGCTTATGGATTAGAAAGATTACATTATAAACATGGCCATCTTACCAAAAGCAGTCTACAAATTCAATGCAATCCCCATCCAAATTCCAAGTCAATTTTTAATAGAGTTGGAAAGAAAAAATTGCAAATTCATCTGGAATAATAAAAAACATAGGATTGTGAAATCTATTCTCAAGAGAAAGAAAACTTCTGTGGCAAACACTACCCCTGACCTCAAGCTATATTACAAAGCAATTGTGTTGAAAACCCCATAGTATTGGTAGAGAAATAGGTGGGTAGATCAATGGAACAACATTGTAAATGTAGAAATGAACCTTCATATATATGGTCACTTGATCTTTGACAATGGAACTAAAAACATGTAATGGAAAAAGGACAGCCTCTTCAACAAATGATGTTGGTTCAACTTGGAGTCATCATGCAGAAGAATGCAAACTGATTCTTTTTTTATCTCCTTGTACAAAGGTAAGGAACAAGTGGATCAAAGATCACATAAAAACAGGTGAATTGAAAGTATTAGTAGAGAAAGTGGGGAAAAGCTTAGAAAACATAGGTACAAGGGAAAGTTTTCTGAACAGAACACAAATGGCCTCATAAAAACAGGTAAACTGAAAGTATTAGAAGAGAAAGTGGGAAAAAGCTTAGAAAACATAGGTACAAGGGAAAGTTTTCTGAACAGAACGCCAATGGCCTATGCTCTAAGATCAAGAATCAAAAAATGGGACCTCATTAAATTGCAAAGTATCTGTAAAGCTAAGGACACTCTCAAGGAAAGAAAACAGTATCCTACAGACTGGGAAAGGATCTATTCTAAACACACATTTGATAGAGGTCTATTATTCAATATATAAAACTATTTCAAGAAGTTAGACTCCAGAGCATCAAACAATCCTATTAAAAATGGGTTACAGAGCTAAACAAAGAATTCTCAACTGAGAAATACCAAATTACTGAAAAGTAACTAAAAAAATGCTCATCAGCCTTAGTCATTAGGCAAATGCAAATCAAAACTACCCTGAGATTCTGCTTCACACCAGTCATAATGACTAAGATCAAAACCCGGATGACAGCAGATGCTGGCAAGGATGTGGGAAAAGAGGAACACTTCTCCTCTGTTGGTGGGGTTGTAAGCTGGTACAAACACTCTGGAAATCAGTCTGGTGGTTGCTCTGAAAATTGGACATAGCTGAAGACCCAGCTATTCCACTTCTGGGCATATTCCCCACAGATGCTCCACCATGTTCATAGCAGCCTTATTTATACTAAGCTGGAAAGAACCCAGATATCTTTTAATTGAGTAATTGATCCAGAAATTTTGGTACATTTACACAGTGGACTACTGCTCAGCTATTAGAAACAATGACCTTATGAAATTCCTAAGAAAATAGATAGAAATAGAGAGTACCATCCTTAGTGAGGGAAACCAGTCACAAAAGAACACACATGATATGCAATCACTCATAATTTAATACTAGCCCCAGAAAGCTGTGAATACCAAAAAAACAACTCTAAGACCATATGAATCTCAAAGAAAAGAAAGGAAAAAAATTGGAAGCCTCAGTCCTTTTAGAAAAAAAAAGTGCATTCATCATATTTTATTTTGAAACAAATTTTGTGAGCTGTGTTAATATTTTATAAAATAAATAAATTAATATAACACTTCTGTTTAAGACAAAAAATAATATAAGTTAAGCTATTTGATTTGTGATTAGTTCTCCTTTCTTTAATTTACCTTTAAATAGTAATACTCCCGTTTTCTTGTCTAGTAATAAAATTAGAGAACAAGTTTTGCAGATTTTTACTTCTTACATGTCTTCTCATGGAGAAAAGTACCTGTTAAAAACCCAAGAAGAAGATCAAAAGAATTTTTGTTTATAATTTATTTAGTTTAGAATAATTATAAGATAGATATGAAATGAACATTATAATCATGATGAAATGCCTTTTAAAAGAGTATAGGACAGTGTTTGGGAATATGGAAGGAAATTAAACATGTTTAATTTTAAAATCAGCTTTTAATATTTTCAAACCAAAAGCAGAATATGTTTTTTGGGAATTTTTTTTTGTTTTGTTTTGTTTTTCATGGACCTTTTTCCTCCTCAAAAATTAAGCACTTACTATTTGTGTTTGAAGACTTTGGCTCAGTATAAAAAAAAGTTTTGAATTTATTTTCCTATGTTCACAATGGCTTTATTCCTGATAATTAAAAACTATTTAATTTTTTAAAAACTATAAAATCTTAGTTATTTTTCAACTGAAGAGTCAATAAAATTGTGATGAATTTACATAATGTTGAATTGCTTAACTATTAGAATAAAAATTAAAATTTCACAGAACAATATCTAACTAAAAAATGGCAAAGGTGAGGGAAAAAATTTATTCAGGGAAGATCACACAAATTGGTTATAATATTCAATTGTCTCTCCTGAAAACACAAACAAAAGTGCTTTCATATATACAAACACACACATAGGGACATACAAACACACACACATACATACACACACATAAACACACATTTGCGGTTGTTATAGTATTTTTAATATTGTTGGCCCATGGGAAGTGCTACTTACTATTAGGAGGCTTGGCCTCATCAGCAGAGGTATACCCTTGTTAGAGGAAACTTGTAACTGTGTGGGGTGGGGGGTGAGGTCTCTTCCTATGCTCAGGTTCCACCCAGTGTGGAATGAGAACCCCTCTTGTCTTCGGGAGGAAACCTCTCCTGGATGCGTTTGCATCAAGATGTAGAATTTTGATTTCCTTCTCCAGCACCCTGCCTCCCTGGATGCCACCATGCTTCCTGCTTTGATGATAATAGACTGAACCTGTGAAAGTGTAAGTCAGGCCCAATTAAATATTTCTTTTATTAAGAATTGCCTTGGTGGGTTTGCAAGCTGGTAGAACCTCTCTGGAAATCAGTCTGGCAGTTTCTCCGAAAATTGGCCATAGTACTACCTGAGGACTCAGCTATACTACTACTCCTGGGCATATACCCAAGAGATGATCCAACATATAACAAGTACACATGCTCCACTTTGTTCATAGCAGCCTTATTTATAATAGCCAGAAGCTGGAAAGAGCCCAGAAGTCTTCAACAGAGCAATGGTTAGGGAAATTGTCGTATGTTTACACAATGGAGTATTGCTAGACTACTAAAAATAATGACCCCATGCAATTCACATGCAAATGGATGGAATTAGGAAATACCTCAAGTGAGGAAACCCAGACACAAAAGAACACATATGGCATGCACTCACTAATAAATGGATATTGAGCAAAAAGCTTGGAATATACATGATACAATTCACAGACCATATGAAACTCAAGAGAAAAGAAGACTTAAGAATCGATGCTTTAGTTCTATGTAGAAGGGAGAACAAAAAATAATGGGCAGTAGAGAGTGGGAAGGATGTGGAAGAGAGAGAGGAGGGGGAGGGGAAAAGGGGTAGAGCCAGGTGTGTGAGGAGACAAGGGAGAAGTACAGAAATTGAATAGAGGTTTGTAGCAATGGGAAATGAGGAACTGTGGATAGCCAGGAGAAAGTCTCTTATGCCAGGACAGCAAGAGGCTCCCAGGATCCAAAAGGGATGAGATTAACTGAAATGCCCAACAAAGGGAAGGGAGAACCTGTAGAGACCATATCCAGAGTTTAGGCACAAACTCCAGTTAAAGGATGGGGTCACCTATCAATCTCGAAAATATTAACCCCGAATTGCTCCTAAAGGAAATACAGGGACAAAGAGTGGTGCAGAGACTGAAAGAAAGGCTGTTCAAAGACTGCCCTAGCCAGGGATCCATCTGCAGACATCAAACCCAGACGCTGTTGCTAATGCCTAGAAGTGCTTGCTGACAGGTGCTTGATAGGAGTGTCTCCTGAGAGGCTCTGCCAGAACCTGACATTACAGATGCTGATGGTCACAGCCAACACTCCACAGAGCAGAGGGACCCAAATGGAGGACAAAGTGGAAGGACAGAACGAAATTAAGGTGTGGTTGAAATTAAAAGAGGGCAGGCACAAGACCTCTGTCTTTGGATAAGGACAAAGAGTAGGGGGAAATAAAGTTTTAGAATAGGGAATGGAAAAAATAGAAGGGAGGAAAGATGGATGAAGTAAAGGATGACCCTCTCTGCGCGGATCTTCTTAGCTACAGACTGTGATTTTATAAGGGATAGATTTCTATAGGGTGTTATATATCCTGTCTAGGTGGGAAAATTATATCATATCATTTGGCTCTGAGTTTATGATAAAGATGTCTTATGGAGTATAAAATTTACTGAGAAAATTCTGAGATAAAACCATTCTTAAATTACAAGTTCCTAGAGTTTTGAATTTGTCAAGCTGATTGGAGTATGGGCAGGGTCCATGGGTGTCCCTCTGCAGGGAGACAGACTAGTCAGAAAGAGGCCACCAATGAGGTAAATATAATGTTAGTTCTATATGGCCCACCTGTGCCACGGTCAGAGAGAACCTGGGAGTACTGGTGTGGATATGCTGAGACTGGTCACCACATCTTTAATATTTACTGCAATATATGGAATTTGCAACCACCACCCCTCCAAAGACTTCAGGGACTAAACCACCAAAGAATACATATAGAAGGACCCATGGATTCAGCTCCATATGTACCGGAGGACTGTGTTATGTGGCATCAGTGGGAGAGAAAGCACATTGTCCTATGATGTGGCATCAGTGGGAGAGAAAGCACATTGTCCTATGGAGGACTGATGACTCAGCATAGGGAAATGCCAGGGCTATGAAGCAGCAGTGGGTGGGTAGGGGGAGCATCCTCATAGAAGCAGGAGGAGGGAGGATGGGCCAGTAGGTTTGTGGAGGGGAAACTAGGAAATGGGATAACATTTGAAGTGCAGATAAATAAAATCACCAAATATATAGTTAAATAATAGAGATGCTCTCCCCGTTTTGTTACTTCATTTTATTAAAAATTTTAAATAGCATGTTTAATTTACTTCATAAATAGACATTTATTAAATTAGTATAAATATGACATAAAAAAGAGTTGCCTTGGAAATGGTGTTTCCTCACAACTATGGAAACCCTAAGACAACAAAAAATATTATATAGACTAAATGGATTTTATGTGCATAAGCATACATGGACACACACATATACTCACACACATACATATATATGTCTGTGTATGAAGCAAATAAAAGTTTCTTCCATTAAAATTTATTCTGTTCTGAAACAAAATTAAATGTCAAATATTCATAATGGACTTTCAAACATTTTTCTTGTCTTTATTTCACATTACATTTGAATAGATTTTTAAAAGATATATATATTTCCAGAAAGTGGTTTACTTTGAATATAATATTCTATTTGTATTCAATATTTTGTTTTTCTTGTTGGTTTCATCTTTCATGAAATTAATGATTAGCTCTAATTCACTTTCATAGATGTCATTATTTTGAAAATGTAATTTGCTTCCATCAAAGATACCCTTCATTCATTATATCAAAACAATTACTTTAAAAGTTAATTTTTTATCACAACAGCCTTGCTTTCTTGAGAATTTTTTTCAAACTAAGAGCAAGAAGATTCCATTGCTGAACACAGCACCTACTCAACTCATTGAAGATGGAGAAGTTGAGTTGCTGCCTGTATAGAGACTTCACTTACATTTGATATGTGACAGTACTATGCTTTCTCAAAATAGATATGTAACTATCAACTCAGCCATGAGCCTTTGACATGGATTCTGTCCTTCCTGCAAGACTTGCTAGCATAATGGTGACACAGAACCTGTTGGAAAATCTAATCAATGTCTGTTTTGATATGTCCTAATTCATCAGACAGACACCTGGCCCATCACTGTTTCAGTGACCAAGAACTAAACTAGATAACCCAAGGACCAATGTTTAAACTAATTGCTTTTCTAAAATAAAATCATCAATACAATGAATCCTAATAATACTGTGTTATACTAATAGATCAGTGCTTTATTCAGCCATAATCAAAGAAGCTTCCTCCAGCAATAGATGAGGTAGGAACATTGCAGATGTAACCAGACATTTTGTGGAAAGTGGGTGACAATGGGGGGTCTTCATCAACTTACACTCTCAGAGCACAGTTAACTTAATGGAAGAAGAGGCAGAAAGATTCTCAGAGTCAGAGGATATGGAAGAATTCAGAAGAACAAGGTTCTCTGTTTCTACTAAGCAAGGGTTATATAAGCTAATAGAGACTGAAGGGACAAGCTTGGGGCCGACAGTAGTCTGCACTAGATCATCTCTATAAATAATTATTGCTCTCAGTTGAGTAATCTTACAGGACTGAAAGTGAGGAAATATCAGATCCGGATTCTTTTGGCTATCCTTGAGACTTTCTTCCAGCCATTAGTTTGTCTTTTCCAAATTTAAAATGATGTGTTTTTTTCCCCTTTATGTCATATTTTTTGTTGTGTTTTGTTGTTACCCCTTTTCATGCTGAAAATTTTAAAACATTGTATTGCAAATAATTCTAGCAAGACAGTGGTATAAATGACTAATTTCAAACCATTTAAGTAACACATGAGTGAATATATTTGTTTTCTGTGTTCAATCTCATTGCTAGTGCATCACGGAGCGTATTGTTTTATACATTGCACAAAATAGTTTAAATGGTATTTTGATGCATTTCAATATTTGTGCGTTTGTTATACATAAAAGACAGTTTGCACATTGTTGGGGTAAATATTTAGGAAGTGCGAGGCCATTTCCTAGTGTATTACCACTCTGCGTTGCCTGTGCCTCTGTCAGACCTGACCAATCACTTCCAATACTAATTACAGCACCACTGGGCCATATGGAACTACCAGTAATTTATCTTAGCGACTCCACACTGTCCTCGGGCTCTTTCTGACCCAGGCAGTCCGAGAGCCATTTCAACATGGGACCTTGCCATGTTGCTTCCACTGAGAGTTTCCTTGGCGTATGCTTACCACACCAGGCCCACACATCCCAGTTCCATGGCAGGTTTGGTGCGTCCCACCACTGCACCTTCTTTTGAAGTCAACTAAGTCACTACATGAAGAAAAACACCACACAATAACCTCTGATTCAATTGATATAATATAATTTTTTCATCTAGACAACACAAAATCCTGTAAGCACCCATCTCTTATAAAATATTTATAACAACCTCTATCTGTGCACAGAATAATGCTTACAACTACATCCAGTGTTGCACCCAGCTCCTTCTCCTTGCTCTGGCTCCTTCTTTCTTTCTAAAACTTTGTTCCCGCCCATCCTTTCTTCTTATCCAATGGCAGACCTCGTTTTATCTTGTACATGCCTTCTTGCGTAAAGACATCATCTTACATGTACATATTGACTTCTTAGAGAGATATTGATGAAATATAACTAGGAGTCTATATATAGTTAAAAATGAAATTAAACTAAAATACATCTCTGTATTTCACTGACAGTAGTCACCATGTTAAAAGCTAATGATATAGTATAGTGCTATTAAAACAGCATGTAGTACAGTGACTCAAAGCCAATTTTTCTTTGACATATACATCTCATTCTCAAAATAATGTTTTGTTGTTTGCCTTCTAGTTAAATATGCATGTTCCATTTAAAGGCGATTTGTTGATGACCATTCAGATTAGACTCTATTAAGTAACCCTTAGAGATACAGAAGCTACCAATGAATTCTATTTTCTTTAAATGAAATATTTTGCTGTGACATAAGTTTGTATGCAATATTTTTTCTGCATATTCAGTGGAATCCATCTATTTTTAAATCAGTATATTTAAATAAAACATAATATTTTTATATTTATATAAATTTTGCAAGCAAACTCTGATATTGTAATAGAAAGTCTAATGTTTGCAAGTATGTGGTCTTCCAAAATTATATAACTTGTGTGTTAATTTGCTCTGTGTATCAATTGAGCCAAGTTCATACATGTAGCTGAAGTATTATTCTAGCATAAGGGCTTACAATAATAGCCTAAAGTGGTAAAAATAATAATATAGAATGAATGTTATAAACATAGAAACTAATATGACTGCTAACTAGGTGTCAGTCTTTTTGTTTGTTATACACTACTAAGACATAGCATCAAAAACTAGAAAGCAGAATTTTTGTGGCAGGTAATTTTGTCCAAAAATGCTTTTAAGAAAATTAACACCTTATGTAAAAATGCATTGGCACTTACTGTTGGCATTAGGATAGCCCCTTCCTCCAGCAATGGCTCCACCCACAGGTGACAGGAACCTAGCACATCAGTTGCCATGGAAACAACCAAAGCATTCCCAGAAGACATCAGTTCTGAATTCCATCTCCACCTAGGAGCAAGTGAAGTCACTACCCCTACAAAAGACCGAAACCCCTCCTCCTCGCTCTCTTTCTCTTCTGTTTGCTAGACCTTGACCCTTGCCCCATCCTGTTCTATTAAAACCTCTCCACGTGGAACCATGTTTGGTGTGGTCTGTCCGGGCATGGGCCAAGAAATCTAATTAACAGCACTTACAGCCTTTAATTCCCCTCTTGTTCTGAGGAGTTCTCTGTAACACACTTTATAATGAGGTGGCACCCATGGGACCTAAATATGCCTTCAGATATGTAGATTTAGGTTGCCAGAAAGTAGTAAAATTGCTTCCCATGAAGAATGTGCAAGTCAAAATATTCTTTTAATGATCACATTACTAGAGGCTGAAAATTGAAATATCTTTATTGTGGTAGATTTATCATGGTAAAAAAAAAAAAACAATATTATTGTGACAGAGACAAAATTAAGCGTGATGGCTTAGAGTAAGACATTGTTCTGTAGTGTTGGTCCAGAAGGCCTCATATGGAAGATAACTTTAGTTGTCAGGATCCTTCCAACACTTAGTTGTAAGTGTGCCTGCTTTCTGAAAAGCGTGATATTCACAGATATGTCAATGGAAGTTAAAATTAATTTATTTTTAAGACAAAATAAGCCAATTAGGTTAAAAAATTATGAGTTATTTTATGAGTTCATTAATATAGCAAAACTAAATTAAAAATTATCAATGATATCTATATTGTATAGTCTGATTTTTGGTTACTTATCTGTTTCAATTTACTATTTCAAAATATTTATTATATTTTATATCTTGTGTTTATTACAGTGTACTTTTACATTCTTAGTGTATGACAGATAATTTCTTGACAGGGAAATTGATCCAGTTCAGGCCAAATTACACTATATCAAAAGCAGGTTTAGTGGGAAGCAGTACTGAGGAAGAGCAAAGAGTGTGGGATTCACTGACCTCAACTGAGGCCAGGGATGTCCCTATGGCAAAAAAAGGATAGCAGAGAGAAACAGAAAGAAAGAAAGGGCATGCATGCAAAGAAAGAAGAGGAAAAGAAGAAGAGGATAAATACCAAAATGTCTGGATTACATAGGCAGGAACCTCTAGGGAAAGGACAGCCCAGTCCCTGGGTGGGAATGTTCACGGATGGGTGCAGGGTAGGTCAGGTAGAGACTGAGGGATGCTGGGAGAATATGGAGGTCAGAAAAGAAATGCACCTCAGCACCTTGTTCAGGGGTCCAAAAACAAACACCCAGGTTCTCCCGAAACTAAAAACAGTTTCAGATTTCCCTGAAGATTGAATTATAGGCAATGGTATACCACCCATTATGGGTGCTGGGACATGAACTAATGTCCTCTGGAAAAATAACTAGTTCTCTTCAGCACTGAGCTATGTTCTCAGTACAGTAGTTTATTATTTTAAAATTGATGAATTCATTTATATACAAAGAAAGCCTTTCTTCATGGCAGACTCATAAGTGGTGATAAACATGTTTGATCAGAAACAACCCCTGAAACTCAGACACAAGTTGGAGAACAAATTTATCTTGAGTTAAAATAGTGCCATTGTATACACACACACAAACACAAATATACAAACACACATACATACAAGAGGACAGAGAGTGGAGAGACAATAATTATTTAAGGTGATTGTATATAAATGACACTGGAAAATTAGATATTCCTCTGTGCACAAATAAATCCAGATGTTTAAACAAATTGTTTAAATACTACTATTATTCTAAAATTTTCTTCTTCAAATGCTAATTCTGTTCATACAGGTAAATGGTTCAGAGAATAGGCAAGCAGGTACTAGCTGCTGGTGGTCAGTACCAGCATTCTGACAGGACCTAGCAGAGGAGATAAGAAACAGTTAAAAGAAAGTAATGGATACATGAGTCTTTCCCATGGCTGGGTGCATCTTGCATCTCTGATTGACTAGCAACCAGAATGTTTGCTTAGGGGAAGGTGTGCCAAGAGAATTCTGGGCCTAACTTTTTATACTTTCATAATCTCCATGTTAAGGAAGACTGCCAAGAAGGGTCAGATAAGTTTACTTTGTTGAGAGCAAAAGCAATTTCTTAGGAAAAGAATTATCAGAATCACAATGTAAAATGTACACCATAAATGCAACATGTGGGGGTTAGAAAACCCAAGGTGAAAGACAGCAGGATGATTAAAATAGCATCGGGCTCCACTTTGCTGGACTGTGGCTGCAGCTGAGCTAGCTCCATGGGGTTCCCTGTTTTTCACTAGTCATGGACATGCCAACATCCCCTTTCTTATTTCTTAACTTTAAGACTTGTAGATCTCTTTATTTGGCGTGTAGGATACTTCCTAATCCTCAGAAGATGACTGTAAGAACATGAAGTAAAACTAGAACTTTCAGCATCATTTCAAGGATAATAATGGAAGATGAAAAGCTTTGTCCTTTAAAAACAATTTCAGAAATATTAAAAATGTATTTGCATCTTAAAGAATAAAGTACATTTTGATTGTGTTGACCTTAAAGCTGAAATTTGTTGATGTAAAACTGAATATTTATTTGCCATATCTGTACTACTGGACAAGTGATGGAGATTGGACTTAACCTGTTTCCATGAAACTTCAGATAAATTATAGTGAAGTAGGGTAACACATATCCATTTAAACTGTGAATGAAAAATAAAAACGATCAATGCAATCTTAGTATGTAAAATTTGATTGTCTATAAGCAAGATTATTTTATTTTAAACATTGATCTTAACTTCAAAAAGTTATATATATATATATATATATATATATATATATATATATATATATATATACTAATTTATTTATTTTATCCAATATTATTATAGCTCACAAATTTGTTACATAATAATATATGATTAATATGTTTTTTTCTCTTTTTCTTTCTTCTATTTTTAAAATTTTTTGAAGAAAGACTGAAGCTTCCACATTTTGGTTTTCCTTCTTTTTGAGCTTCATGAGGTCTTAGAGTTGTTTCGTAAGTATTCAGAGCTTTCTGGGACTAGTATCTAATTATCAATGACTGTAACTATGTGTGTTCTTTTGTGATTGGGTTACCTCACTCAGGATGATATTCTCTAGTTTCATTTATTTGCACAGGAATTTCATAAAGTCATTGTTTCTAATAGCTGACTAGTACTCCATTGTGTAAATATACTGCAATTTCTGGATCCATTCTTCTGGCGAAGGACATCTGGGTTCTTTCCAGCTTCTGGCTATTATAAATAAGGCTGCTATGAACATAGTGGAGCATGTGTCCTTATTACATGTTGGAGCATCTTTGGAGTACATGCACAAAAGTGTAAGACCTGGGTCTTCATGTAGTACTATGCCCAATTTTCTGAGGAACCGCCAGACTTCCAGAGAGGTTGCACCAGCTTACAATCCCACCAAGAGCAGAGGAGTGTCCCTCTTTCTCTTCATCCTCCCCAGCATCTGCTGTCATCTGAGTTTTTGATCATAGCCATTCTGACTGGTGTGAGGTGGAATCTCAGGGTTGTTTAGATTTGCATTTCCTTGATGACAAGGTATGTTGAGCACTGTTTAGGTGCTTCTAGGACATTCCTCAGTTGAGAATTCTTTGTTTCGCTCTGTACCCCATTTTTAATAGGATTGTTTGGTTCTCTGGAGTCTAACTTTTGAGTTTTGTATATATATTGGATATTAGACCTCTATTAGTTGTGGGATTGGTAAAGATCTTTTCCCAGTCTGTTGGTTGTCATTTTATATTCTTAACATTGTCCTTAGCCTTACAAAATCTTTGCAACTTTATGAGGTCCTATTTATTGATTTGTGATCTAAGAACATAGGCCATTAGTGTTCTGTTCAGGAAATTTTCTCTTGTGGTTATGTTCTCTATGCTTTGCCACATTTTCTCTTCTAATAGTTTCAGTGTAACTGGTATTATGTGGAGATCTTGATCCATTTGCACTTGAGCTTTGTACAAGGAGATAAGAAAGGATCTATTTTCATTCTTCTGCATGCTGAGTGCCAGTTGAAACAACACCATTTGTTGAAGAGGCTGTTCTATTTCCATTGAATGTTTGCAGCTCCATGGTCAAAGACTAAGTGACTATATATATGAGGATTAATTTCTGGGTCTTCAATTTTATTCCATTGATCTACCTGCCTATCTCTGTACCAATTCCATGCAGTTTTTAACACAATTGCTTTGTAATATAGCTTGAGTTCAGGGATGGTGATTCCTATAGAAGCTTTCTTGTTGAGAATAGATTTTGATATTCTAGGTTTTTGTTATTTCAGATAAAATTGCAAATTGTATCTTTCCATTTTCAATTCTTTACCTGTTTATGTTTTCCTGTAGTTCTTTGAGTTATTTCTCCTGATTCTTCTGTAATTGTTTAAGGAAGTTATTCAAGTACTTCTGGAAGCTCCCCATCATCATCATGAAGTATGTGTTTATGTCTAAATCTTGTTTTTCTGGAGTGTTGAGAAATTCACTATTTGCTGTTGTGGGAGAACTGGTTTCTGATGTTGCCAGGTTGTTTTCATTTCTATTGCTTGGGTTCTTGCCCTTTCCTCTTGCCATCTTTCTGTCAGTGATTGTAGGTGTACTTTTTGTTTCTGACTGATGCTTGTCTCCCCTGTGGGTCTGAAGGCCTGAGGGCTCAGAAGGGAGATTGCTTCTTGGTGTTTGTCTCTTGCAGGCAGTGAGTCCTGAAGTTAGTGACTCAGTTCTTCTGGGCTCATGTGAGAAACCTCTTGTGATGCTGCTCTGGAAGCTCAGCCCTCTGCCCACCGGTCCTGAGTCCTAATGGTGGAGAACCAAAAGAGTGTTTTCCAGATAGCACCAGCTCCCTGCACTCTGAGAATTCCCTGTGTTCCATCACAGTACAGCCTGTGGGCCAGTGCCTCAGGCTAACCCTTGTTCTATTTGGAATAGACCCTGTGCAGACAATCTGGGAGCTTAGACTCCTGTTAGCAGATCTTGAGTCCTGGTGGGGGTGGCCACCAGGTCCTTACTGTGGGCAAGAAAGGACTCTTTCCAGAGAGCACTGAGCTGAGCTTCTTGTAATCTGAGAACTCCAGGTGTGACCTCCACAGGGCTGTGCCTCAGGCTAACCCTTGGTTCAAAAAGGGCCAGTAAAGCTGATCTGGGAGCTCAGCCTTCTGTAGTCCGGAGTTCTGAAGACAGAGACCGGACCTAGACCTTTCTGTGGGCCAGAAAAGACCCTTTTCCAGAGAGCACCGTGCTCCCTCTGCAGGTCTCTGAAAAGTCCCATGGATTCAGGTTAGTTGACAAGGTTGGACAAGGTTGGACTTCCTGTGGAGAATCTACGCCATCCATAGCAATCAAATTTTCCCCCTGTTCTTCAATAAGTGTCCCTGACCTTCGTCCTATGTTTGGCTTTGGTTATCTGTCTCTGTTTCAGTCAGCTGCTGGGTAGAGCTTCTCAGAAGACAGTTATGCTAGGCTCCTGTCTGCAAGCATAACAGAGTATTATTAATACAGTCAGTAATTGTTGCTTAGTCATCAGATGTGTTTCAAGTGTGATTCAATCAGGTTTCCTTTGGCCTTTCTTCTTGTTTAAATTCTTTGGGTCTGTGGGGAATATCATGGTTCTTCTATATTTTATGGCTACTATCCATTTATTAGTGATGGCATACAGTGCATATCATTTTGGGTCTAGTTTACCTCACTCAGGATTATATTCTCTAGTTCCCTCCATTTACTTGCAAATTGTTTGATGTCCTTGTATTAATTATTCAGTTGAGGGATATCTGGGTTGTTTCCAGTTTCTGGATACTATGAATGAAGCTACTATGTGCGTAATGTGGCAAGTGGCCCTGTGGTATAGTGAGGCATCTTTTAGGTAAATGCCCAGGAGTGCTATAGCTGGGTTTTCAGGTAGAAGTATTTTCCATTTTCTGAGGAATATCCAGATTGATTCTGAGAGTGGCTGAACATATTTGCAATCCTAGTAACATTGCAGGAGTGAAGTTTTCAAAAGAATTACAACATGTCAGCCTGCAACCTGGCAGAAATTTCAAATTCACAAATTGTACTTCAATTAGTTTGCATGGCTCATGGCTTAGCACCTCACCTAGACTGCTAAATTTTTCATTCTTCTGAAGAATAGAATGTCATACATCATAAATATTTATAGATTCTAAAATGATTTCAGGTGAAAAATATCTATTCTCTTTGTACTCAAACACTTGTCCAGAGATAAAAATCACATGTTTTTTTTTTTTTTTTCCTTTTGAAATCACAGATACTCCTTTTTTATTTTGGAATCTCAATAAATATTAAAAACACCTTGCTTGGTAGTCAGTCTGACATGCAGGATTTACACAGCCATGTTCTCTGCTTTATTCATCAGTTACATCCTGCCCCTGTTGCTTGTCTCTGATAAGACGTGTTTGAATGCTGACAATGGGCCTGAGACCCTCCCTATACTCCTGCCAATTTCTCCCGACTTCTTATGCCTTACAGATTCACTCTTTCTATTTCTCTTATTAGAATGAGAAAGGCTTCTAAATAGTTACAACCAAATATGACATAATAAGATAAGATAGAATAAAGCAAAAATTATGATATAAAAATTGGACACAAAAACTTAACAAATTCAAAAGATTCCCAAGAACAAGCAAAAAAGTCAGAGATTCACTAGTTATCACAATCAAGAGTCCTATAAGAATACTAAATTTATATCTATAATATATAAGATCAGAGGACCTGGTATACACACATTTAGCTTGCTGCTTCATTCTTTTTTTTTCCTTACCACTTTATTAAAAAAAAGGGATATATTTACAGATTTTCCTAAAGGCATTTTGGCAAAACATTATATGAATAATTTTGTCAGTACTTAATTCTTTTAGACGTTTGATAGCATGCATAAAAATCTCAATAGTTACCATAAGCATGAAGTACATGTAGGACAGAATGTAACATAGAAACAGATTTCTTGTTGGGTATAGATTAAGCATAATGATCTTAATACCAAAAATTGCCACAAGGCTATTATCTTACCTCTTGGATTATCAATGATTTGAGGTCCAGGTGTACCACCCTCTGATAGGATGCTATTCATTTTTTTTCTAAAAAGGACTGAGGCATACTTTTTTTTCCTGGCCTTTGTTTTTCTTGAGCTTCATATAGTCTGTGAGTTGTTTCTGGTGTGTTTAGAGCTTTCTGGGGTTAGTATCCAATTATCAGTGACTGCATATTATGTCTGTTCTTTTGTGTCTAGGTTGCCTCACTTAGGATGATATTCTCTAGATGTATCCACTTTCTTAGGAATTTCATAAAGTCATTGTTTCTGATAGCTGAGTAGTACTCCATTGTGTAAACATAACACAATTTTTGTATCCATTAATCTACTGAAGGACATCTGGGTTCTTTCCAGCTTTTGGCTATAATAAAAAGGGCTGCTATGAACATTGTGGTGCATGTATCTTTGTTGTATATTGAAGTGTCTCTGGGGTATATGCCCAGAAGTGGAATAACTGGATCTTCAGGTAGTACTATGTCCAATTTTCTGAGGTATCGCCAGACTGATTTCCAGAGTGGTTGTATCAGTTTACAACCCAACCAACAGTGGAGAAGTGTTCACCTTTCTCTACAACCTTGCCAGCATCTGTTGTCATCTGAATTTTTTATCTTAGCCATTCTGAGTGGTGTGAGGTGGAATCTCAGGGTTGTTTGGATTTGCATTTCCCTGATGACTAAGGATGTCCAACACTTCCTTAGATGCTTCTCAGCCATCTGATATTCCTCAATCGAGAACATTTTTTTTTTGCTCTATACCCCATTTTTTAATAGGATTGTTTTGATTCTCAGGTGTCTAACTTCTTAATATCTTTGTATACCTTGGATATTAGGCGTCTATCAGATGTGGGGTTGGTAAAGATATTTTCCCAATCTGTTGGCTGCCATTTTGTTTTTTTGACAGTGTCCTTAGCCTTACAGAAACTTTGCAATCTCATTAAGTCCCATTTGTAGATCTTTGACCTTAGAGCACAGGCCATTGATGTTCTGTTCAGGAAATTATCTCTTGCGCCTATATGATCTAAGATTTTCCCTACTTTCTCTTCTAATAGTTTCAGTGTACCTGGTTTAATGTGAAGATGTTTGATCCACTTGCACTTGAGCTTTTTACAAGGAGATAAGTTAGGGTCTATTTTCATTCTTCTACATGCTGAGTGCCAGTTAACCCAACACAATCTGTTGAAGACGCTGTCCTTTTTCCATTGAATATTTTCAGCTTCTTTGTCAAAAATCCACTGACCATATATGTGAGGGTTCATTTCTGGATCTTCTATTCTATTCAATTGATCCAAGTTTGCTGCCTCATTCTTAAGATATTACTCATTTACTGGAATTACAGAGCCCAATGTGGAACATTTCTAATACCTTATTGCTGACTCTTGAAACCATGTTTTTAGTTTTATATGCATACATATATATAATTATATATTACTCACATATCACACACAAACACACATATATTACATATGGTAATTTTTAAATCTAAATGGGTTGTGAGTAATGTTAAGAATTAGTTATTCCTCTTATATTTCTCCCAAATTAGAGAATAGTTACTTTACAATTTTGTGATTGACTGTCAGTAAATCCATTAGCATATGTTAGCTAGAAAACGTTACTATGTACTTATTCTTTTTTTATTGTTTTTTAAGTAGTCAATAAAATGTAATGACTTTGTTGAAGTATTACTTGAAACAACACTTTATGCTTTAAATAAATGTCAGTGTAAAATGAGCCTAATAAATTCTGCTATTACTTGCCATGATAGATAAATTAAGATACTTTCTATTACTTGAACATCTCAGTACAAAGGTCTCTATTATATCCTTTGGATCTATTAGAAATAGTATGAATCACATACATTTTCCAGTTCTAGTCTACCACAGACAAATGAGGAAACAATTTGTTCATACACATTCCAAATCGTTTATCATTATTTTTGCCTAAATTTTTTCTTTCTGTATTAACAATTGAAACTTCATGTTAATTGTAGAACATAATTTCATGTCAAATATATGGAATTACATTCCTGTACCACCAATTGACCATAAATGATTTTTGACAAAATCCTGATTTCAGCTTGTTTTTAGTTGCATAAATGCTTCAGAGATATTTTCCCATAATTATACATAAGTTACACAAGGGAAGGCTGGTTAAGATACAGGAGGAGATGGAGGAGATGGGGGAAGAAGTACAGAGGGTCAGGGATTTAAAAGGTGGTATTTAGCAGTTGGGGAGGGGAACTATGGGTAGCCAGTAGAAAGTCCCAGATGCCAGGAACTGAAGAGTATCCAACAGGAGAATATTTACTGAAATACCCCCCCCCCCAAAAAAAATAGGAGATAGAACCTGTGGAGACCACATCTTGTGGATAAGCATATTCCTCAGTTGAGGGATGGGACCACCCATTCACCTCAAAATAGTAATCTAGAATTTCTCCTGCCAAAAGGAAATGCAAGAACAAATAGTCCAGCAGAGACTGAAGGAAAGATCATATACACAGACTGCCCTACATCAGGATCCATCTCCTCTGCAGATTCTAAATCCAGATACTATTGCTGATGTCAAGAAGTTCTAGATGACAGGAAGGAGCCTGATATAACTGTTCTCTTAGAGGCTGTGACAGAACCTGACCAATATAGATGCAAATATACATAGACCAACATTGGACTTAGCATGGGAACCTCAATGGATAAGTTAGGGCAAGAACTGAAGGAGCTGAAGGGGTTTGAAACCACATAAGAAGAACTATATCAACCAACAAGACTCCTAAAATTTCTCAGGGACTAAAGCCTCCAACCAAAGGGTACACATGGGAGCACGCATGGCTTCATCTGGAGATGTAGCAGAGGATGGCCTTACCTGGCATCAATGAGAGGGGAAGCCCTCGGTCCTGTTTAGGCTCGATGACCCAGTTTATGGAAATGCTAGGGTGCAGAGGCTGGAGTGTACATACAGGTGGCAGAGTCATTTCATTATTCTAAATGATAAAAAAGCCTTTAGGATAACCAAGATACAGTCCATAGAACTCAAAAAGGTCAACAAGCTGAAGGCCCCAAGTGAGAATGCCTCAGTCCTACCTGGCAGGAAGAAGAAAGCAACCACAAGGGGTGGGGGGAGTGAAGGAGGGATCTGATAGGGAACTGGAAGAGGGTCTGGGATGGAAAGGGATCATTATCTCTTATTGAGTAGGGGAAAAAGACTAAAGCCCTGAGGGCCAGCAGAAAGATAGAAAATCGGCAATTTCTGTTGGTAAGAGGTGGGGAGAACCTTCCAGAATGTACCAGAGACCTGGCAGATGAGGAACATTTAGGAATCAGTGGGAGTGATCCTAGATGAAATTCCATTCAGTGGGGAGAGTGAACTTATAGAACCCACCCCAAGCAGAAAGGCAGGACGTTAAGTGAGGGATGGGGCTGCCACCCCACAATCAAAACTCTGACCCATAATTTTTCCTGTCTGAAATAACTGCAGGGATGGAAATGGAGAAGATCCTGAGGAAAAGATGGTCTAGAAACAGGCCAAAAGTGGCAAAGCCGAATCCAGTTCAGGGGAAGGCCCAAGGTCTGACATTTTAACTTAGGCTACAGACCTCTCACAAAAAGGGATCTGTTATGCCTGCCCTTTGAGAGACACAACAAGCAGCTGAGTCAGATGCAGATATTTGCACTCAACCAATGAAAAGAAACTTCTCAGTCTCTGTGCGTGAATAAGGGAAAAGCTGGAAAAAGCTGAGTAGGCAGTGACCTTGTAGGAGGATCAGCAGTTTCAATTACTCTAAACCCCAGGATATTTCATATACTGGATCACCAACCAGGCAGCACACATCAGCTGATACGAGGTGTCAAACACATTTACGGCAGAGGATTCTTGGGTCTGGCTTCCTTCAGAGAAGATGCATCTAACCCTCAGGAGACTGAAGACCCCAAGGAGTTGAACAGTCTGCCGGGATGGGGACATCATCCTTGAGACAAGGGAGGCAGTTAGGCAGTAGAGGATGTGGAACAATAAGAGGGTGGAGAGGGAGGGGAATAAAATCTGGAGTGTAAAATATAGCTAAGTAACTAATAATTATAAAAGAAAAATGTTACTCCAGTAATATAAAACTTTTATATTGAAATAGTAAAAATGTTATTATACCAATGGGGTTTGCCATTATTTAATTGATATGGTAAATTTATATGAATGTAAATCTTGACATAGGCATTCAGCAAATGTGCAGTCATTCAACATTTGATAAACTGGTGACATCAAAGCATAATGATTGAGAACAGATTGAAAGATGAGCAAATATTTGAAAACAGAATGGCAAAAGTCATTTGGATTAACATTATCATTGAACGTGTTTAAAAGATAACTGTTTATCAAGTATGTATTTACTTATTATTTAATTTTTTTTTACAAATAATGTATGTGTGATCACCTCACAGCACGAGTTTCCCTAAGTATTTTCTTATTCATGACAATAAACACAGGCAAGAAATGTATTCAAATATTGCTTTTTCTTTCACATTTTCCTTTGATTAAACATAATTTTTAAATTTAAGTTCTTAGCCAAATGTACAGGCTAGGTAACTATTTACAATTTTAAATCTGTTGAGTTCAAATTCATGCATGATTAAAAGTGAATACGCTATGATGAGGTATTATTTCATGATTCTCACGAAAATCTCATACATCATAATTGTTTACAGGAGCAGTGACTATCACGGAATATATTTTATTTAATGACATACACTTCACAAATTCACTATCGCGGATATTGTGGTGCTTTTCTATGTGTCACTTTCTTATAGAATAGAATTTGGTTATTGAGAATAAATGCAGTAATTGCTCAACCATAAAAGCCAATCTATTTTTAATGTACGTGTTAGAGCAGGTGTGTAAAGGAAGCAGAAGTGAATATTAGCCTGGCGTTGATTAGGAAAACGAGATATGGTAGGTTTAATGTTTTCTAAGATAGTTTAGTACAATGCAAACTGATTGGAAAGTATTTTCCCAGGTCTTTGAATGTAGCTATGTCTTAGTTTGTCTATGTAATATAAAGAACACCCTCTGGTTAACCCTTGACCATCCACTTTCAAATGCACAAGATAATAATAATAATACGTTACTATTTTCCACGTCAAAATTTTTCCAGGTTAAAAATTAAAAAAAAATATGGTTGAGAAAGGAAAAACTGATTATTAAGAATGAAAGGACTGACTTTCAAAAATCAAAATTACTTGCCTAATAATAGTCTATGTGTCTATTAAACATTGCTTGTCTTTAGAGCAAAAAATAATAAAGTGCGACTTTAACCTCATTCATACTCTTATTTCATATGCCAGAGATTTTCATTGTAAATCTGATACTATAGTTTATCAGGTACAATATATCACGCTATTCATATTTCACAATCTTTTCTCTATCTTGTTTGATTATGTGTGTCTGTGTGTGTGTGTGTGTGTGTGTGTGTGTGTGTAAACACAGAAAAAGCAATGAGACAGGGGAAAATGTACATAAATTAGCTTTTTGTCACATTTCTAAATAGCATATCTGAAATGGCCCCGTGAATCCATTTTGGAATGCATTAGTGAGGTTTGTTTCAGATGGCAATGAACACAAGTAAGAATTTGAAGCGCTTTAGTAAAAATTTAGTTTGGTACCTCAATAAATTTAAATTACAAGAGACTCGTTTAATTTAGATAGGCAATTGCCATGTTTCAAATCCTACAGCTGTACCTCACTGTTAGCAAAAAGATGGTACTTTTTGTGATATGTGCAGTGTGGACAAGCATAATGTCAAGAACACAGGTCACACATTCACACACTCATTTGACTTCAAGTGGGGAGAAAATAGCATGACTTGACTTGAAGTGTACTTTGACCTTTAACTTGTGGTCTTTTTCCAGGTGAGTGACACAAGGTATTTGAAAAGTACCTAATAATTTCCAGAGCTTTCAAACTGCTTTGTTGGTGGTGTTTAATGAAAACTTGACACAGACAAGAGGTAATTTGGAAGAAGAACATCAACTGAGAAAATTACCTTGCTGGATTTTTCTGTGTGCAAGTCTGTGGGATATTTTCTTGAACAGCAATTTACATGAGACCAAGTCCAGTGTGCATGGCTCCATTTCTGGACACATTGTCCCATCTCACATAAGAAAACAGGCAGGGTAACCAAAGAGGAGCAAGTCATTAAAATTCCACCCCCACAGACATTGTTTAAATTCCTATCTCCAGATTTCTGCTCTGAGTATCTTTTCTGATTTCACAAAGGACTATAAGTTGCACCTGAAATAAACTCTTTCATTCCCAAATTACATTTAGTCATGGTGTTTTATCACAGCAATAAAAACTATAACTAAGAGAAGTGCTGAGCAGATCTTTAATGAACTGACTAGGTATTTCATGAACTGCATAATGCTTTCAACACTGTATTTCAACCTAGACTTTATATCTGTCTGAGCAAGCATAAGGAGAAATGCAGCCTGTGCGTTTGTGTGTGTATGTGTGTGTGTGTGTGTGTGTGTGTGTGTGTGTGTGTGTGTGAGAGAGAGAGAGAGAGAGAGAGAGAGAGAGAGAGAGAGAGAGAGAGAGAGCGCCAGTCACTCCTTTTATTCTCACCACTCCTATAAGAGACCTTACCTAGAATAGAAACTCTCTTTTTATTTTATTTACTGTGGTTAAGTGCAGACATCATTTTCATGGAATTGTAATCCAGCACTATGACTGATCTAGAAAAAAATCCTATCTGACAACCTTCTAATCTCTGTGATACAGCTGGAGTGCAGAAACATCACACACCTTTAATCCCTCTCGACAGAATACAGAAACACAGCCTTAATCCCAGTGGCTGGAATATATACACACAGTTTTATTCCTTCTGGATGGAAGACAGATGTGTCCTTACTATGCACCTTTATCCCCCAAAAAATGACATCTAATTGAAGATCAGACAGAGTGATGAATCAGAGGAAGAAGTCACAGAATGATTCTGAGATCGAATATGCCTAACTATCATGAGATCAAACAGTAAAGAGAGGCTGCTTAAGAGCATTGCACGGAGAGGAGAAACTTGAGTTGGGAGTAGTTCAGGACCCTGAAATTCAGCTGAGTGACTTGAAACAGTGTTTGTAGTTTCTTTTTGATTCTGTGAGTTTGTGAAGTCAATACAGTTAGTACAGGTCAGTTTGTGGAGTTCAGAGGCAGTTTTTCCAAACAAAGCAATTCAGTCAGTAGCTGAGAGAAGGCAATTTGAGTGAGTCCATTTGGGGAGATTTGAGTCAGAACAGCTGAACTGAACCAGCTAGCCTGAGTTCAGAAATATCTAGAAAATCTGAGTTTATGCAGCAGAAAGTCTTGGTGACTGAAATATTCTGTGGCAACCTTAAAAGACAGTGAGTAAAGCCTGAAGCCTTCAAGGTCTGATCTTGTAGATTAGATTATGAAGATGTCAGGAGCTTGTTCTGAGCTCAACCCAAGCCATATATTCATAAATCTTGGGTGTGGTTCTTATCTTATTCCTTCATCCAAGGAAATAAAATAGACATTTATACCCCATAATATAATTGTGCTGCATTCCATTGTTTGTTCAAAATTTACATGGAAATTTTAAGAATATCTATAATGTTTCGATTACTCTAGAAAGAATAAGATAAACAGAAGTAATCATTTTGTATATTTTGAAGCAATGAGTATTCAATTGTTGATTATATATCTTAAGTAGTATAAACAATAATGTAATTAAAGCATGTCAGATAAAATTTAGTACCGCATTAAATACAATACCCCTTAGTGTCTTTACTCTTTTTCTGTACTATAACCTTGAAAGTAGATAATTCTATTTAGTAAGGCATAATAAAGAAGGTATGCTTTTGTTAAACTGTGGCTGCATTCATTATGTTTTTCTTCATTGAATTACTGAATATTAAATGGAGGTCTTCATTACACGTTGTAACCTGATACATGCAAGGGTGTAAAAAGAAAATGAATATCCAAATAATCTCCTTCCTATAAATTGTGGCTTTATTCACTTCATTGTAAGGTTTAATTTATACAAGCCTTTTATTTTGATGGAAACACAACACGTCAAAGAAGATGCATTTGAGTAACTACTGATTATAATTATGATGCATACTAAAATAATTTACCTAATTAAGTTAGATCAGCTCCTCTCCATGTATTAATATCATGCTGAATAAAAAATCGCTTTGAAGGTCTATCACTTTTGATGAAATAAAGAGCAAATGGAGAGAAGAGACAAACTATTAATTATCTAGGGAAGAAATCATTAATGTATTCTGGTCAGGATGACCCAAGTTTTCCATTTTCTGCCTAATGCCACAATATTGTGATTTAAGTCTCTATTTATTATTTTATTTACATAGATGTGAAAGTAGAGAAATGGAACATATGTCTTACATTAGATAGTATATTTATACTGTAGTTACATAACAAAGAGATATTAAATATATTCTCAACAGGGATACATTTAATACAATTAAGAATAAATTTTTATTGAGACTGCTAGTCTTCCTATAGTTGGCCCTCCTCAGCTTCTTTCAGCTTTTCCCTAATTCAACCACAGAGGTTACCAGCTTCTGTCCACTGACTGGGTGTAAATATTTCCATCTGGCTTTTTCAGCTGCTTTTTGGGCCTTTCATAAAGGCAGTCATTATAGTCCCCTGTTTGTAAGCACACCATAGCACTAGTAATAGTGTTAGGCCTTGGGGCTTCCCCTTGAGCTGGATCTCATGTGGGGCCTGGCATTGGACCTCCTTTTCCTTAGGTTTTTCTCCAGTTTTGTTCCTGCAGTTCTTTCAGACAGGAACAATTATGGGTCACAGTTTGTGACTACAGGATGGCAACCGCTTCCTCCACTTTATACCCAGTCCTTTTACTGGAGTGGAACTCTACAAGTTCCCTTTCTCCCTATAGGCATTTCATCTAAGGCCCCTCCCTTTGAATCCTGAGAACATCTCATCTCCCAAGACTCTGGTACCTTCAAGAGGGCCCACCAACCTCTTTTCTCCTGAGGTTGCCTGCTTCGATTTTTTTCTTATGGCCCTCAGGACCGTACACACCCAATACTTGATCGTGTTTGCTTCCTTGCCTCCCTGTTGCCTTTCCCACCCAGGTCTTTCACACCCATCCCCACATGATTCCTTTCTTTTCCTTCCCAACTGAAATTGAGTCATTCTCATTTGGGCTCTTTGGGTTGTTAACCTTATTGAGTTCTGTGAATTGCATCCTGGGGAATCTGTTTCTCAGACACTGAGCCTACAACCAGGAAGCATACAACAGTTGATATGAGGCCCCCAAAAGATATTCAGCAGAGAGCAAAAGACTGACAGGTTCAACTGCACCTAGCCCTGGAGGTTACTCAGAGGTCTAGGGAGTGGGGAGGCTGGTAGGGTGAGAGATTGTTGGGGATATTCTCTTGTTGATAAGGAGGGAGGAGAGTGGGATATAGAACAGTTGGAATGTGAACCAGGAGGAAAATAAAGTCTGAACTGTAAAAATTTAAGGAATATTAAAAACAGTAAATCATAGTGTTAATTTTACAGTGTAAAAATTATTTAATATCAATGTCAATTGATTCCAAAATGAACTTGCCTAAAACTGTATGCCATAAAAGTGTGAGGTAGCCTTACAATAAGTTTCACAAATTTTCGTGTTTGAGAGGCTAAAAGTTTCTTGAATAAAATAATATTTACAAGTCAACAATAGCTTTACAAAGATATAATATGGCAAATTCAAAAAGAAATTACATTTAATATTAGAACTGTTAAATTGATAGACTAGGAAAAAATTGACAAATGTATTTTGGTTCATATATTTCCTTTTAAGTACCTGCATTGTTCATGTTTTTATTAATTTTTAACATTTTTCAGATTACTAATTTAGCACAGTATGATTTTCCATTACAACGACTTTGTATGGATATCATATTCATATGAAAAATCATCAAGACCTTGTGTTAGTAAGAGTTTCTCACTTTTTAAGGTGCAAGTGGTGTGTGGTTCAAATAACCATTATTTGAATAACAATAGCAAGGAAGGACAGCAGACTTTGCAAACAGGACAATGAAGCAAATGAGTCACTTGAAGTTCTTGAACTTTAGGAAACCTAAACTAATAATTTTCTTAAGCGTAACAGTTTGTTTTTTTAATTTCAGGGTATTCGAAATACTTTTTTAGTCAGTGTGAAGTGCAAATTTTTAATGGAAAGAAAGAATAAAAGGTTTTGGCTTTATAAATAATTTTTACCCATCCATTTATCTTTAAGTTTATCATGATATCATTTAACACAAAATAAAATGTTTTCAAAGATAGAGTTGTTGATACATGTTACATTGTTGTTTTTCTATCAGTTAATTTGACACTGGATAGAATAGTGGGAAGTGAAAGGCTATACAAGTAGTTTAACATTGAATCTCCTATTATGTGGATAATGTTTCAAAATCTGTTAAATAATCATACATGGAATTGTGCACATTCTCACACACAAGCATTCTGAGTAGAACAAAAAAAGGAGTAAATTTTCTGAAACTCACACTCTTGAATTTGATACAAAGACATTCTGCCAGGCATGTACAAAAGGAAAAACTAGTGATGGATCATTGTAACATCAGGACATTCACGTAATAAAGAGCAGAAAAATATTCAAGAAGAGAAAGAGCACTTTACTCTGTCTTCAGAAGGTGCATACTATGCTGGGTATGTAGCCATTTACAAATATGAGGTCTAGTGGGAAAAATAAAGTGCTTGTGGACAAATGAATAAGTGTTAGCTACCCTTTGTAGTAACACTGTGAAGTAAAAAAGAAACACTGACTATGCTGGATACTACAATTAAATCACAGAGAGCTTCCTCTAGGTAAGACTAGCAACTAAAGTGGGATCACATATTACATGAATAGTTACTTCTTGCTTAATAAATATTTTTTTCTCAGCAAAAGTGCACACAAATGTAAAGGGTAAGAGGATGGTCTGATTATAACACTGCATTCTGGGTGGTGAGAATTCAGAGATCTGCACTATGATCAGATTGGTTCAGAGTTATTCCTTCCAGGTCATAGACAAAGCTTCCAAAAGCAGTCTGCTGATTCAATTCAGCACCCATTAAAATTCCAACACAATTTTTCACAGACCTTGAAAAGACAATTTTCAGATTCAAGTGAAAAGAAAAACACCTGGGGAGCTAAAATAAATACTGAATAATAAAAGAACTGCAGGTGGTTTCGCCATCCCTGATATTAAATTTTACTACAGAGCTATCCTTATAGGAACACCATGATGCTAACACAAACCAGACACATTGATCCATAGAGGACAACTGAAGACCCAGATTAAATCCCCACCTACATGGAAATTTGATTTTTTATGAGGAATCAGGAAATAGGTATCTGACAAAACACAGCCCCTTAAACAAATGATGCTGGTCAAAGTAGATCTATACTTACCACTCTGCACATAACTCCAAATGTATCAAAGGCCTTACTAAGTCTGATTAAAGAAAACACATGGGATAGCATTGAATCCATTGGCTCAGGAAGGGACAGTCTGAACTGAACACCACTAGTATAGACAATAAGATTAAAAAAATTATAAATGGGACTTCATGACAAATAATAATTAACATTCCATGGCAAAGACATGATCATTTAGACAAAGTAGCAAGCTATAAAAATGTCTTTTTATCATCTACATAACTTATTTATTTTAATTGAACAACTTTATTTTAAAACACAAAGATAAATGTACAAATCTTAAAAGCATTTTGCATAACAGTATATGAATACATTTTTGTCAATACTTGAGTTTTTTAATGGTTCGATAGTATTTTTTAAAATCTTACTAGTTAAAATGAGCATAAAGTACATGTAAAATAAGATGTAACCTGGAAATAATCAGTTATCTTGGTGTGTAAAGATTAAGCATAATGGCTTTTCTTTTCTTTTCTTTTCTTTTTTCTTTTTCTTTTTTTTTTTTTTTTTGGCCATCTGCATTCATCTGAATTTTTGATCTTAGCCATTCTGACTGGTGTGAGGTGGAATCTGAGGGTTGTTTTGATTTGCATTTCCCTGATGAATAAGGACACTGAGCATTTCCTTAGATGCTTCTCAGCCATTCAATATTCCTCAATTGACTTTAGTGCAATTGCTTCAAGTTTCTCATTGTTAAGTTTGATGGTGGCTGTTGCTTTGCTGTATATTGCTTTTATTATGTTTTGGTATGGGCCTAGGATTCCTGTTGTTTCCAAGACTTTTAACATGAAGGGGTGTTGAATTTTGTCAAATGTTTTCTCAGCATCTAGTGAGATAACCTTGTGGTTTTTTTTCTTTGAGTTTGTTTATATGGTGAATTACGTTGATGGATTTCCATATATTAAACCATTTCTGCATCCCAAGAATGAAACCTACTAGATCATGGTGAATGATCATTTTGATATGTTCTTGAATTTGGTTTGCAAGCATTTTGTTGAGTATATTTGTATCAATGTTCATAGTGAAATTGCTCTGAAGTTCTCTTTCCTTGTAGGGTCTTTGTGTGTTTTAGGAATGAAGATAATTGTGGTCTCAAAAAATGAGTTAGGTAGTGTACCATCTGATTCTATTTTGTGGAATATTTTGGAGAGTATTGATTTTAGGTCATCAATAAATGTCTGACATAATTCTGCACTGAACCCATGGGAATTTATTGGTTGGTAGGCTTTTGATGACTTCTTCTATTTCTTTAGGTGTTATGGGATTATTTAGATGGTGAACCTAGTCCTGATTTAACTTTAGTATCTGGTATCTGTCTAGGAATTCATCCATTTCTTCCAGATTTTCCAGCTTTGTTGAGTATATGCTTTTATAATAGGATCTGATGATTTCTTGAATTTCCTCAGTTTCAGTTGTTATGTCTCCACTTTCATTTCTGATTTTGTTAATTTGGATACTCTATCTTTGTCCTCTAGTCTGTCTGGCTAAGGGTTTATCAAGCATGTTAATTTTCTCAAAGAACCAGCTCTTGGTTTTGTTGAATCTTTGAATGCTTCTTTTTGTTTCTATTTGGTCAATTTTTGCTCTGATTTGATTATTTCTTGCCATCTACTCCTCTTGGGTGTATCTGCTTCTTTTTGTTCTAAAGCTTTCAACTGTGCTGTCAAATTGCTAGTGTATGCTCTCTCTAGTTTCTGTTTGGAAGCTCACAGAGCTATGAGTTTTCCTCTCAGTGCTGCTTTCATTGCATCCCATAGTTTGGGTATGTTGTGTTTTCAATTTCATTAAATTCTAGAAAATATTTTAGTTTTTTCTTTATTTCTTCTTTGATCATGGTATCATCTAATTGAACATTGTTTATTTTCCATGTGTATATGGGGTTTTTGTTTTCTTTGTTCTTATTAAAGATCAGCCTTAGACCATGGTGACATAAAAAGATGCATGGTAGTATTTCAATCTTCATATACCTATTGAGGCTTGTTCTGTGACTGATTGTATGGTCAATTTTGAAGAAGGTGCAGTGAGGTGCTGAGAATAAGGTGTATTCTTTTGTTTTAGGATGAAATATTCTGTAGATGACTATTAATTCCAATTGTTTCATAACTTCTGCTAGTTTCACAGTGTTCTTGTCGAGTTTCTGTTTTCATTATCTGTCCATTGATGATAGTGTGGTGTTGAGGTCTCCCACTATTATTGTGTGGAGTACAGTGTATTTCTGAGCTTTAGTAGGGTTTCTTTTATGAAAAAGGGTGCTTTTGTTTTTGGAGCATATATGTTAAGGATTGATAGTTCCTCTTGACAAAATTTCCATGTAATGAGTAAAAAGAGTCCTTCCTTATCTTTTTGGATAACTTTTGGTTGAAAATCTACTTTATTCTATATTAGAATGGCCATTCCAGCTTGCTTCTTGGGGCCATTTTCTTGGAAGGTTTTATTTCCCAACCTTTTCCTCTGAGATAGTGTCAGTTTTTGTCTCTCAGATGATTTTCCTGTATGCTGCAAAATGCTGGATTCTGCTTATGTATCCACTCTGATAGCCTATGTCTTTTTATTGGGGAATTGGTTCCATTTATGTTAACAGATATTAAGGAATAGTGGTTGATATCCTGCTATTTTTGCTTTTAGAGGTAGAATTGTGCCTGTGTGTCTTTCTTCTTTTGGTTTTCTTGTTTAGCTATTTTCTTGTTTTTACTGGGATATAGTTTCCCTCCATTTATTGGGTTTTCTACCTATAATTTGTTGTAGTGCTGGGTTTGTGATCTGATATTGTGTAAATTTAATTTTGTTCTGTAATATCTTGGTCTCTTCATCTTTGGTGATTGAGAGTTCTGCTGGGTATAGCAACTTGGGCTGACACTTGTGTTCTCTTAGGGTCTGTATGATTTCTGTCCAGGCTCTTCTAGCTTTCATAGTCTCTGTTGAGAAGTCTCTGTTGAGAAGCTATGATTCTGATTAGTCTGCCTTTATATGTTACATGTCATTTTTCCCTTACTGCTTTTAATATTCTTTCTTTGTTTTGGGCACTTGGCGTTTTGACTATTATATGTCAGGCAGAATATCTTTTCTGGTCCACTCTATTTGGAGTTCTGTATGCTTCCTTTATGCTCATGGTCATCTCATTCTTAGGGGTATGGTAATTTTCTTCTATGATTTTCTTGAAGATATTTACTGTGCCTCTTAGGTGATATTCTTTGCCCTCTTCTATTCCTATTATCCTCAGGTTTGGTCTTCTGATTGTATCCTGAATCTCCTGGATATTTTGGCTTGGGAAGTTTTTAGCTTTTGCATTATTTCTGACTGTTTGTCTATGTTTTCCCTGTTATTTTCGGTCCCTGAGATTCTTTCTTCCATATCTTGTAGTCTGTTGGAGATGCTTGCATCTGTGACTACTGATTTCTTTTTTAGGTTTTCTGCCTCCAGGTTTGTCTCTTTTAGTGTTTTCTTTATTGTTTCCATTTCCATTTTAAATTCCTTCTTCAATTCCTTCATCTCTTTGGTTCTGTTTTCCTCTAGTTCTTTGATTTCTTTGAATGTTTTTCTTATTTCCTCTTTAAAAACTTCTATTTCTTTATGCTTTTTCTCCCTTTCTTGTTTAAGTATCTCTATCATCATCTTGAGGTATGATTTCAGGTCTGAGTCTTCTTCTTCTGGAGGATTTGGCGTTTTGCTTTTTGCTATGATGGAAGAGCTGGATTCTGGTGTTGCCAGGTTGTCTGTTTTCCATTGGGTAAGTTGTTTTGCTTTCTTCTTACCATCTTGTTGTCTGTGATTATATGTGGTCTTGTTGTCAGTGATTGATTTCTGTCTCTCCTGTGTTCCTTGCCTGTCTCTCTGGATCTTAGTTATTCCCTCTGGACTTCTACATAATTTATAAAGCAATAATACCAAAAGTTTATAAAGAACCTCAAAATTCGATATCAAGAATACAAACAGCCCAACTAATCATGGTTAAAAGAAATAAACAATAAATTCTGAAAAAAAGGAAAATTTAAGAAACACTTAACAAAATGATGAACATCTTTAGCTATTGGGGAAATACAAATCAAAACTTTGAGATTTTATCACATTCACATCTGAGTAGCTAAGATCACTAGAAATAAATTACAATTCATGGAAGTGAGGATGTGAAACAAGGGGAACACTTATCTGTTGATATTGGGGCTACAAAATTATACCCCCAATATAGAATCATTGCTGTATAAAGATGGGAATTAATCTATTTCAAGATCCTACCACTGTTGAGCACATGCCCATATATTGTTTATGTTACAAAAGAGATGGCTACTAGGCCCTTTCATTAGTGTTGTATTCAAAAGAGCTAGAACTTGAAAACATGTCTCAACAAATGAATGAATAATGAATATGTGATACTTTTGCAAAGAAGATAAAACCAATGAAAGCATTTTTTTTGTAAATGGATAGAACTGGAGAAAAACATCATAGTTTTACTCAGGAAATCCATGCCCTCAGACACATATGCCATATGTTCACTTATATGTTGATATTCAATCAGACAGAACCTTTGGACGAGGGCAAAAAGCAATCATGTTCTTCACCAAAATACTACAAACACAGTCTGTTGGCCACATATTGAAATTCTCCAGTGAAACTGTTTGATCCAAGTCAGCACATTTCAAATCACTCTCAGTAATAAAGTGTTCTGTATTCTTACTAGAATAGTCCATTAAGCCCTATTCAAAGCCTTCTACAGCTTTCCAAATCCAATGTCCCAAAATCCACATTTTTCTAAACAAAAGCCTGGTCAGGCCTATCACAGCAATACCCCAGTCCCTGGTACCAACTTCTGTCTTAGTTAGGGTTATTTTTTTTTTTTTTTTTTTTTTTTTTTGATGTGAATAGACACCATGACCAAGGCAAGTATTATAAATAAAAACATTAAATTGAGGCTGGCTTACAGGTTCAGAGGTTCAGTCCAGTGTCAATGCTGAAGAATGGCAGCATCCAGGTAGGCATGGTACAGGAGGAGCTGAGAGTTATACATCTTCATCCAAAAGAAGCCAGAAATAGACTGAACATCGTTAGGCAGCTAGGTGGAGTGTCTCCAAGACCACCCCCAGAGTGACACACTTCTTCCAACAAGGCCACACCTTCTAATAGTGCCACTCCTGGGCCAAGCATATGCAAACCATCACATTAGGTGACCATGAACTCAGGAACTATTAGCTCAGGAATTTACAGTTAATCCAAATACTATTATTTTACTTAAAGTGACAGTAAAATGACTCTTAGTGGCAGTCTGCTGTGCTCATAGATCAATGATGTTCTCAGCTATCATCAAAGAAGATACATATGGGGACAAATGCATAGACCACAGCCAGAAAATGTGTACAAAATGAGTTTGGAATATTCTGCCCTATATTAATATTTCCATCAAATTCCTCCATGCAGGGATGAGGAAAACTTGCTGAACAGGAGGCAGAAAGAGGTTAAGATCAGAGAGACATCTTAAAGAAAGATAAGGCTTGTAATCACAAGACCAAAAAACATCTGAGCTTACAGAGACTGAAGCAGCAGGCTCAGGCCCTGTATAGGTCTACAGTAGATAGGATCTTTGAACAAAAGAATTGGTACATGTTCATATCTCTAACATAAACCTGTGGCAATTTAATAACCACTTGCCAGTGCAAATTTAGTTTTCTGAGGGAGTATCACTGGTGAAGCAAACTACTCTTAACAGTAGACCAGGAATAGATGGCCACAGAAAACAATATCAACCACATCTCTCAAGGCTCCTTGTTTCATAATATCATGTCAGAGCAGCTTTTTCTTTTGTATTTTATCTTTTTCCTTTGTAGCATGTTTTATAATTAATGATCTATGTTATATGGCCCTCCATGTATTTTGCATATCTGTTTTTGTTTGTTTGGTTTTGTTTTTGTCATATTTTGTTATTATCAGTCACATAATTGCTTTCTAATGGCAAACAGAGAGAAGTAGATTTGGATGGGTAGGGAAGTAGGAAGGAACCGAGACAGAAAAGGGAGAGAGAACTGCAATCAAGACATACTGTGTAAAAATATTTTTATTTTTATTTTTTATCATCTTTTTATATTTACACTCAAGATTATATTCCCCTCCCAGTCCACCTTCATACTCTTCCACATCCCATGCCTCCTCCCTGTCTCCATGAGGATTTCCCAACCCTATCCATTCCAAAATATTTATCAATAAAAGAGAAAGTATGATGCCTACAATTATGGTTGATACTTATTTCTTAGGATCACATTTACAATGACTGCCTATAGTTTTTATATTTAGTTTTCTAACTTTCCTATCCTTATTTCATAGTAAATTTCTAATTATATCAACCTGTACTCTAAGAGGTACCAATGTAGTTCAGTAGCCAAGTACTAACTGTGTAAGCATGAGTTCTTGGCTGTAGTAACTAATACAAGTGTTATACACAGTGAATAATAATAAAAAAAACCTGTATTTTGTTTTTTGTATTTGCTACCTGGGTTCTTATTCATTTTATTTTTACTATATGTTGGTATATTTTATGATGATAAAGCCAATTTAGAAATTGACCAATTCATACAAACCATGTAGAATGATAAGTAGATGCTGTAATATGTGTAACACTGCTATTTAGATTAAAGATGTAGCTTCATTGTCAAAACATCTATTTCTGTATTATATTCCTAGAAATCTAGGTTGTATTATAGGTCTTTGATTTGAACAGTATAGGCACTATTACTATGAGATTAAATGATATATAAATTCAAAAGAAAATATTTTACTTTCATTTCACTGACACATGAGTATTTTATGATGTGGTTTCTCAGATTCATTCCACAGAATTTTGAAGAAATTATTGGTTTATTCAAACAGAATACTAAGACACATAATGACCAGAAAATATTAGTGTCTGTTACTTTTGTACCTCCTGATAACTAGATGACAGGCTACATCATGGAATCACTGATTAATATGGCTTTCCACACATTTTAGTTTCAAGTATTCCTACTAGAATATTATGATAGTAAATTAATTACATTAGAAAATTACAAAGAGAGAAAATTACTTGTGATTCTTTAGATGCCAGTTTACTGATCTCTTGAGCTAGGCATATGCTATGCTTTCTCTCCATTAATGCGACTAAAATAAGGGCCCTGCTTTATTGTAGGTATTTGCCTCTTCACTGATGTTACTTGCACATGGCCTCTATATGCATCCAGTTTTATTTTCACTAAGGAACAACGAATGGGTAATAAATAACAGCAGAGAAATCTTCCTTAATATGCTATTTTACTACCACTTGGATATAAATTCACACACTCAGAGTCCAGCCTTGAAATTTTAGTGCCCTTTGTTCATATTCAAAATCATCAGCACTGAATTTTCCTTTTACAGTCTTGCAACCTGTTGTGAAGGTTAAAGTACTATCATTAATGGGAAATAGAGTTTAATGCTTATGGATGCTGGGCTTAAAAAAAAGTTCCTGGTACCATAGTAACCAGAAGTTTACTCCCAAACTCAGTTCTAATTTGCATCCCTGTATAGACCATGGAAAAGTTTGGAGACTTTTGGTAAGTTAGTAGGTAAGAAAACAAATAGATTTTAAATTTCTAGCACTGGCAATACCATTTTAGATATGTATCACACAACGTTTTATCGCATCACTTTGTAAACAATAAGTATAATCAACACAAACACACACACACACACACACACACACACACACACACACACCAGAACGTTTTTGTGGAGATCTGTTCACTGACATAGAAGAACAGGAGGTAGAGGTTAGATGCCACATTTGTCTACTTTATTCTTTTTAGTTTGCCATTCTTATGACTAATGGGCTTATTGAGACAAAGCACATGCTTCCCATGTGAGCAATGCTCATCAGAGCTCCTTTTCATCCTCTTTAAGCTTTCAATTGGAACACATTTGACAAAGAAGAGGCACTATAATGGGATCTACTACTGATTACAGTAACAGCAGAGCTTGGGTTGAGTCCTAATGTTTTTTACTGGGTCATTCTTTACAAAATCTGTGGGATAGTTAAAATTATCCATCAATCCTCTCTTAGTAGTGAGTTTTTTTTCTTCTTCTTTTCATTTAACATATGCACAAAGACCTGATCTGCGGTTGATGAATGAGAAAGTTGATGATGACAATGGAAACTTGATTTCGGTCCTGCCTGCCATTCACCTATCTTGAATGCCACGGATGTGATAGGTATTGTTAATGCTTTTCCTCGGAGAAATGAAGTCTCTCACTAGGAAAATACCTGTAGTTCACCGAGTGTAAATTCATAGCCCCTATTCTGTATCACTGTTTTGGGGGAAGCTGTAAAGAACCCCTCCTTTGGTATCTATGCATATGAAAGCCCAAACGGCATATGATACTATTTTAGAGAACACATTTCCCACAAGGATATAAATTTGAACATATGCCTTCCAAATATTTGGGTAAAATGAGCAGAAGAATGATGCTCAGACTGATGTCTTTTCTCATCACAGAGGCTTTTAGAATAAATGAATTTGATGATAGAAAATTACAAGTATAAGCATTTCACTCAAAGAATCTTTTATTGGATTTATTTCTTATTATCACTCTGATTCAATCTTTGACCAGTTAATGTTATGTACATGATAGTACATATACCTTTTCTCCTAATTTTGTTTCTTCTGTTTATCTTTAAAACAAGCCAAATGCAACCTGAAACCATGAAATATTTATTTGGCTAACTGTATTTCATCATCAAGTGAACCCAAAACAGAACTCAAGGTAGGAGCAAAGTTACTGATTTGTTCTCTCTAGCTTACTATGCAATGGTATGTGTGGTTGTGTGTGTGTGTATGTGTGTGTGTGTGTGTGTGTGTGTGTGTGTCTGTGTGTGTGTGTGTGTGTGGTTCAAGCCCCACTTATCTTGGGATGGCCTTGTCCATGGATAAAATGAACCCTTTGGACCAAAGGCCTTTCCTCTTGTTTACACCAGACAGTGCCATCTTCTGCTACATATGCAAAAGACCTGGATCTCTCCATGTATGCTCATAGGTTTGTGTTTTAGTCCCTGGGCGCTCTGCAGGGTATGATTAGTTGATAATTTTGTTCTTCCCATGAGGTTTCAGAACCTTTCAGCTCCTTTAGTCTTTTCTCTAGCTTCTTTATTAGGGTCCTGTTGTTTAGTGCAATTGTCAGCTGCGAGCATCTTCATCGGTATTAGTATGGCTCTGGCAGAGTCTCGGAGAAGGTCTTCATATCAAGCTGCTGCCAGTAAGCACTTCTTGGCTTCAGAAATAGTGACCAGGTTGGTGGCTGCATATGGAATGAATCCCCAGTTGAGGTAGTCTCTGGACAATCTTTTCTTTGGTCTCTGCTCCACCTTTTGTCCCTGTATTTCCTCCTGTGAGTATTTTGTTCTTTCTTCCAAGAAGAACTGATGCATCCACATTTTAGTTTTAATTCTTTTTGAGCTTCATAAGGTCTGTGAATTGTTTCTTGGTTATTGAACTTTGGGGCTAGTATCAGCTTATCAGTAAGTGTATACATTGTGTGTTTTTTTTGTGATTGGGTTATCTTTGTTCCACTAAAGTCTCCTTTTCCCAGTGTATGGGAAGGCCAAGGCATTGCACTGGGAGTGGGTGGTTGGGAGTGGGTGCATCTTCATGGATGTAAGGGCAGGTTGGTAAGGAATGGAAGAGGGGGGAAAAGAATAACATTTGAAATGTAAATACAGAAATGATTAAATAAAAATGATTTTAAAAAAGATGAGCCCTGCTACTCAATGTAGTAATTAAGAAATACCCTAAAGACATGTCCACCTGGTGGGAGGAATTCCTCATCTGAGGTTTTGTCTAATCAGATGACTCTAAATTATGTGAAGATGAAAATCTAAGCAACACATGTCTAAATTTTACCTCATTGAGCCATATAGATTTCTTACTATACATTGTGGTTATGTACAAGTAAATTTTGCTGTTTGTCATTTCAAATGAACAATTTATCTTATGCATTTTCTTTAATGTGGATGATTATAAATTTTGTAACTTGTTGAAAGCTAATTTGAAATGTTGATGCAAATTCACTGTAATCACTCATTATTACTAATTCATGTATGTGAATGGAGAAAGGAATATTTATTTAATGCATAAATTGACATTCTTGTATATTCCTTCTCATGCAATTTTGGAATTCTTACACTTCTTAGATTTCATATTTTATTTGTGATTACTTTGTATTTTAGTTCCTTTCTTATTTATGTGCTTTTTTTCCCACATGATTTGTAAAATCCATCTGGATCCAAGTAAATTATTTTCCCAAAGTTTCCTCAGCTTTGGGATTACTGGTTGGATCTCCTACTACCAGCTTTTTGTATTATCATTAAGCTAGTCATGTGATTACATGTTATTCATTACAATTTCTAAATAACCCTGTGTTCCAATTCTATGCCATTAATTTTGATTATTTTGCTTGTTTGTTTGCTTGCTTGTGTGTGTGTGTGTGTGTGTGTGTGTGTGTGTGTGTGTGTAGTATTATACAGAACAAGTTTAGATAGAAGTTTATGTATAAGTTTTTATACATATATGCATACTCTAATGTTTACTGACAACAAGAAGCAATGAGTTTGAAAGAGAGCAGGAAGAGCAAATGTACATGTTTGGAGAAAGGACAGGGAAGGGCAAAATATTATAATATAAAACTATATTATAATCCTCTCAAAAGCTTTCTATAAAACAGTGAAGTTTTCTTCTCACCACATATAAAACTACAAAAGAATAAATAGTTTCATTTAGAAAATAATGGTAGGTTTTATTCTGCACACTTTAATACAATTCAAGGTAGTATATGGCAATAAAATGCAAAAAGTTTCTGGATGTTCATATTTCTGAGAACAACATACTGGAGAAACAGAATCTGAATGTGAAGTCTATGTACAATCCAAATAATTTTTGAGAATCTCTTCGATATTTGTTGTTAAATTCTAAAGGCTAAATGAACAAGTCTCTAATCAAATACAATATTAATTCTTTAATTTCAAAATTATGAATTGGCATAATGGAATGGAAGAAAATTTCATGTTCAGCACATTCTATTTAATGTCTCTCATCCAAACATATTATTAGGTTATGGATGTGCAAGAGAGCAAATTAAATGTCAGATTAAATCTTATTTTTGCACAATAATCTGATTGCTAGAAAGTTAACAAGTAGTTCTTACGAGGAAACATATAAACACATAACATTCAGATACTTGAATACATGAACTAGAAGTATGAATCAATTACTTAAGATCAAATGGCAGATGGTAAGATTCGGGAATGACTTCTTTTTTAATATGACAGCAAGAACATAAGTAGAAAGTATTATATAATTATCAAACCACGATACAACTGTAGAAGCCTTTGATATGGTCTCAGAAATGTCTGTTATTCCTCAAAAAAGTACACAAAGAAACAAACAAAAAAAAACTATACCTCTGAAATTAAAATGGTATTTAATGCTCTTTTTTTTCCAGATAGAGAAGAGCATGGTTTGTCTAGACTTTCATATGGAATTCTTAAGTCAACATGTTACTTTATATATAATATAAAATTTATAAAAAATTGAAAGAATTATCCCAAAGCACTGACAGATTAGAATAGAGATTGGTTTAAGTACTTAGTATAAATAATTCTTTCAACACTGTGCATGAAAAACACACAAGCAATCAGTAAATTTCCATAGTTGTATATGAATGTTGGCTATTTAGAGATAGAAGGATGACTCAGAGAAATCTAAAACCCCAGTCTTTACCTAAACAGCTGTGAAAAATTATTCTACAGAAATAGGATGGGATCCTATCCAGTAATCAGCCACCACACATGCTTAGTTGAGATTATGAACTTCTGCAAAACAGTAGAACTTGTGTCTTTCAGCTCCTTCTCATGATTGCGTTTGGGTATAACAATGGACCATATCTTCACAGTGAGAACTCACTTGATGTTGAGTGAATATATTCAAATCTCATTCAATTTAATAGATCTTCAGAGTGCAGAGAACTGTGTTCTGCTACTTATCTGTAGAAATTCCAATAGAGATGCTTTATGCACTCATACTTCACATGAAGTCCTTTCTCTACTGTGATTCTGCCATGCAGAATAGTTTTCATGTAACCCTGTGTATATAGGGACAGAAATTAACTGTCAACAAATCAACAAGGTCCTCATGAAGCAATTCTCTGGTGATGCATGTGATTTTATTATTTATTAAATTAAGGTGTATTGGATTTCAAATTAATTTCCTCGGCTTATTTACTTTTGTGTAAAAAATTAAAACTTTACTGGATATTTTTTGACAAAAGATAGGCATTACCAGAATATTGATGTTGGTGTTGTTACTGTTTCTATTTGAAAGACATTTTGATTTTCTAATATGTGCTTAGAATGTCTCTTTGCATAAATATAGTAGAAATTATATAAATACATACACATTTATCATATATGCTAAAAGGTGGTAAGGATATCCATGATATAGATTATATGATCCTTATAACTTTTTGCATTCAATATATAATATATAGCTATTTCAGAAACTATTGTCAATTCTGTCTTGGTATCAAACAATCTTCATTTAAAAATGTTTAATAAATTTCATTAGCAACTCTAAAAACATTTTTTATTAAACTTTCTACCAGATACAATTCAAAGATAAACTATTTTGTATTTGGACACATATCTTGAAGAATATATTCTTCAATATTTTAATATTAAAGTCTTTGATTTTTGTAATTAAACTAGTATGTTTCTATAAGGGCAGGAAATTCTTAATATACTGGTTAAAAACTTTATAATTCACAGTGTATAATAGTCTAGATTTGGAGCGGAGCAGTTCCAGAGAGCATCATTGTCTTTCCCTGATATGCTTTATAATACAACTTTACTTACATATGTTTTCAACCAAGGTTTCCATGAAATCATGTGGTTTTTATGCCTGAGTTCTGCACAAGATAGCTTAGGTTCATCTTTGGTATTGTTTTCAATTAACGTTTAGCTATTTTCTGTTCAAACCCTTTACAATCCCCACACTTTTGCATACTTGCCTTCAGTTAAATAAGGCGGAAAAAAAAAAGACAGTCAGAGCTTAAGTGGCTGATTTCTGAAATATTTCTCAATATTGTGTAATAGGAAGAACCTGAATTTTGGACTAAAAAAAGAAGTGGTTTTGCTTGGACTTTGATGGCCCCAAATTCATACTGTGGACACAATGTATCAAACTCTCACATATCACATAATATGTGTGCTGTTATAAAGCTTCAGTGTAGAGAAAGTGTTTGTGTTCTATCCCTCTGAGTCTGGGCAGACTCACTCATTCAACTGCCTAAAGAATACAGTGTGGCTAGGTGAAGATGCTTGGGAATTTGCAAAAACATGAAATATCTCTTGCATGTATCTTCTTCTTCTGTGACACTTGTAAGGAATCCCAGGGCAGAACAAGAGACTATACATAATTATTACTGTACTAATGTTCCCAGAGACAGCCAACATCAAGTACCATGTGCAGACAATGAGCTTTCAGTTGCTAAACATGATGAGATTCAGAGTAGCCTCCCTGAGGTCTCAGTTTCTCAGCTCAATTTGTTGTTCCAATCTGCTCAAGTTTTTGGAATACAAATGTCATGAGAGAAAACAATATGCTTGCTTTACAATTATAATTTTGGGATGACCTGTTACAGAGCAATGCTCAATTAATCCAAATGAGTAGCACATTAAAATCTGTAAAAGTATATCTTATTTAAACGTAAGCTACAGTTTGTTTTGGTTTCAAATGATATTTTGTGAACTTTTGGAATTGTTAAAACAAAGCCTCTGAATGATATTTAAAATTTTAGGAAACTGAAAATTATTTTATACAAAATGACTAGTTAACTAACAAATAAAGCAAACATTTTAGTATATTCAAGCATGGTTTCATTTGTATAGTTTAAAAAAAAATCCCATATAGCCTTTACATGTTGTATAAGAGAAGTCATTTATATGCAGTGTAAAAAAATTTTACTTAAAATTTGCATATTATAAGTCACGTCTTGGTATGTAAGAGTACTTCTCTTGAGAATTTAATTATTACCTGAATTTAGATCTTGGAATACTTTTCAGACATACTGTGTAGACACAGTGTTATACATCTGTAACTGAAGTATTCAGTACAATAATACTTGAAAAACAGGAGAGATTTCAAAATTGATAAAAATCTAATACGGAAAAAGAGATAAAAGAGGAGAATCTGGTAGACAATATGGGAATAAAAATTATGCTAAACATATGTTGATCTAGAAAAAATATACAAATAATTAAATTAAAATTTATTCATCCAAACGTTTCTAGTACATAGATGTAATACTTTATGTTTAATAGTGCTCTATGTTACTATTAGAAGAAGTCAGAAATCAATTATAACAGAAACATGTTACTTTCAATAGCACATACCATTGAATATCAAAAAATACTGATAATTCTTCTGTAGCACCATATTCATAATTCAGGTCATAGTATCATAGATGTAGAATGCAACACTAAAATTGTTCTCTGCATTTTAGTAGCAGTAACACATATTTTAAAAAAATAGATGTATTTTACTCAAAAGTAACAAGGACTTCTTGGCATCAGCAGTAGTGCTTGGGTTGGCAGCACTGAGGTGAAGAGGATGATTGGGAGAGGGAGCACCTATATGGAAGCAAGTGGAGGGGGAGAGGTATGGAAGATGAGTGGGGGAAAATGATAACATTTCAAATGTAAATACAGAGAATATTCAATAAAAAAGTAACATAGTAGCATGGAATGACTTTTTGAAATATATGGGTTCCATTTTGGCCACACATTTAATAACCTACTTAGTGCTGAAATACCGACAGTAACGAGGGATTTGACTACAAGGGTCCAAATGGTGGTGGCTTCACATCCCAAACTAGAAACCATTGGCTATTTCATTTTCTTTACCATTCAGCAGATTTCAAGCATTACAAATAACTATGTGCTGTTATTTACAATGCTCACAATAACATATTCTAGTTTTTCATAGGGCTTTGTATTTCTCTTGGGGAATTACATTTTCCAGTGTCTATTGCTGTCAAAAACTCAAATCCGTTGAAAAGCTGATGCTTCATCTGAATCATACAGATTACAAAGAATGGTCAGAAAGTAGTGACATGTATTGAGAGATGGGACCTAAGGATGCAGTGCTGGGCAGAAAAATTAGAAGCACAATTTTATTTGCTGGCCATGATTCCCAGAAGTTACATAGAATGTGCGGGTTGGAAAGGAATCCAGAATTCCTGGAAGAGACATGAGGTAGAAGGCAATTGCTAATGTTCCTGCTACGTCCTTGATTGTGTTGTTTTAGCAATCATTTCTGATACTAACTCTGCTGATAGTTATTGGAAACATTCCTCACACTATGCCCATAAATCATAAGAGATTTAGAAGCATTTCTCCAAATGATATTTTTAAGTCTTTAAGGGTTGTATGGGCAGGTGCACCCTGGACAGAGATTTTTAGATGTAACCCTTGGAAACTCCTCATCCACCAAAGCCAGCCTTATCAATGAATCATTACAAGCACTGCTTGGAAAATAATAGGTTTTTTTCTTTTTCTCTTTCTGGTCTCTTCTCCTGGATCTATAATATTCAGCATGAGCTCAGCTGGAGAACAGAGGCTAGAGAGTCAATGAAATAAGGGATCTTGTAAACAGAAAACTCTTGTATATGCAATTTGCTACCCTTCTGTGAAAGGCCCAAATGATTCTATATTCTTCAAAACTATGCATGGCTGGTGGAATATTGTGTTTTAGCTCTGGCAGGACTCACATGATATATAGCTAATTCTATAACAATAGGTCTGAAAGTCAATAAAAAAGGACCTCTCTTACATTTTCATCCATTCGTACCTCAAGAAACTGAACCTGCAGGACTCAAGTTATGGATCAACCAAATGGGATCTTTATTATATCTCTAGCCCTAGATACAGACATGACCTGATGTTCACCAACAAACAGCTATCTACTTTATCATATGCTTTTATTAAAAACAGTATCACCATGCCTACCCTTTGGAGTCAATCGAATTAGGCATATCAAATAAATGCCTTGGATAAAAAAGATATTTTAGAGAAAGCTATTATGGTGGATGGCAAGATGGCACAATAGTTAAAAGTGAGTCGTGGTTAGTGAACCAGTGTCTGGGAGATATCAGGGGTCCAGGTTGAGACGGCTGGTCCTGCTACAGGGAACAACAGCTTCTATCCATTGGATGGGTACAAATGTCTGCCTCTGACTGTTTTAGCTGCTTATTGGGTCTTTTAAAGGGCAGTTATGATAGGTCCCCTCTTTTAAGCACTTCATAGCAGTGGGACTGTGTGCCTGAGGCCCCAAAGAGTTCTCTCTGGTCAGGGATTGGGAATGGCTTCAAAGATTGTGGTCAAAGGATCAGGGACTTTATACACTTATGGGTTGGAAGAGTATGGATGGGGACAACAAGGCGCTGGGAACACTACTTTGTAAAACAGAGTGCAGAGACTTATCTCATGTCTCAGCTTCTTCAACAGGGAAGCTATCTATGTAGAAGTCTTGGGTGTAGCTGCAGAGAAATGAAGATGCTGGGGACAGTATCAAGGTTATGAATAGAGGATGATTAGTTTTAGGGAGAAGTTGTGACTTTGACCATACCTGAATACAGAGACTGTAAATGGGCTGCACATTTTCTCATAAGAACTAGAGAGAAACACTGTCACGGCCCGTAATCAAGCCTGAAAACACAAATAGGATTTTCACTAAAAGCTGAGTTCCCCTGCATGGATCACAGTCCCAAGACTTCAAAATAATTATATACTGAAAATTACATTCTAATTGATACTCTTGTTTAAATGTTGACCTCTCACCCAGTTTCAAGTAAATGTTAACTGTGCCCATTTTTGTTTATAAAAAGATAAAAGGCCATTACTATGAGCTAGCCATTTTTTTTATTCATTAAGATTTATGAATAGATTGAACTGGATATAAAAAAGCTAATTATGCACTGTATAAACTTTAGACTCTCAAAAATTTAACACCTTGGCCTGTCTTTTATAAAGACACCATTACCAACAATGGAGATTTTAGAAGCAAATTTAGAATTATAAAGCACCTCTCTCACAAAAGAAACTCAGAGTGTCATGTAGTCATAAATACTCTGCCAAGATGATTTTCCTCATATAAAATAAACTGTAAAGTCTTTTTCTGGTTTCATTTTTGATTGTAGACATCGGAAGTTAGTGATGATTCCAATATGTTTACTTATAAAGCAATAATAGCTGACAATGCTTCACTATTAAGCAATCTGAAAAGTGAACATGCTGAAAGTTTTAGGTAATTTACTTCAGTTAATCTATCTGTTCAAGCTGAGGCCTGTCTCCTGGTGACATTCCATAATTCTAGAAAGAAGAGTGAGTTGCTTGAGAGAACTAAGCTACTGCTGTAGGATGGACTGACACTGTTGCTTATTTCACCACACATACTACTCATCACTTTTATGTGGTATTCCATCGAGGGTGAGGCTGAGAGCAGGTACCTCTGATTCCGGAACATGTCCTTTCTCTAATGATGGTGTACACATTTCACGGTGGACACATCAGCACAAGTACTGATAGTGTTATGCCTGGGGCATTTTTCTCTTTTCTTTTGACTTAGTTTAGAATGATTCAAGTGAAAATTATGAAGCAGTTCGAGAACAAAAACCCCACAGTTCTGATAATAGTGTATTATTGTTCTAGAAGTGCATGTGGATATTACTCACATGTGTATATGACATGTATGTAGTTTGTTAAAGCAAGATAGAGTTTCATGATATAGTACTACCTGGACTGGAGTTTATTTTATAGACCAAGTTGGCATTAAACTAGGGCTCTTCCGTCTCTGTGTCTTCAATGCTGGATTACAGGAGATAGAGCTGTCATTTATCTCATAATGTAAATATACAAATTTCTGGTTTGCTCTCGGGCTTTTAAATGCTTTCCTTTCTGTATCTTTAGAGAAACTGATTACTCAAATCAGGACTCATCATACAACTCTAATAGCTCTCAGAAGGCTAAAGGCAAGAGAATGGAAAAGATGAGTCCAGCCTGGGATAAAATGTATGACTGCGGAAGTTTGGTTTTATGTAGAATCTAGATCAAAAACTGACTGATGCTAATCTTAAATTCTGTATATTAATCAGGTCAGAGAAAAAATTGTATCAATTCTTGAAGGGATAAATAACATTTTAACAAAACCATATAGAACCCTGGTAATGTAACACCCCCAGAGAGAACTTAATGAAATTACCCTATAATACAGAAACAATACAGTAAATACCAGGGCATAAAAAATAAAAAACCAAACTCAAGATATAGGTTTGCTTTCTTATTTTCATAATTTTTTTGCTAGTTTGTCCCATAAAGGTCAAATATTACAGCCATTGCCAGTTCCTTTAATTGCTCTCTAAATCAAGTGAGTAAGACCTTATTGTGGAAGCCCTGCACACTCAAGCAATAGGAGAAGTCTAATTGACACTGACCTAGAAACACCATCTCTACTGGCTATATTTCATAATGCTGGAAGGAAAAAAAAAGGCAAAGCCAATATTTCCCAGCTGTGACCAGTGAGAGCTGGATTAACAGCTAGCCTTACAAAACATGCCCAATGTACCACAGTAGCACAGATGTTACTGCAGTAACTACTGTCTTTATGGTTGAATTTATGGTCTGGCTCACAAGTGAAAACACATACCAGACACTGCATAGAAAAAGAATAAAAGTATCCATTTCATTCATGTTTATAATCTTCAGAGAAGGAAACACTGTAACTACATTTACTATACATCTACTTGTTACTAAGATCTTTCCTCAAGTGAAATTCTAGTAACAAATTTAGACATATGGTTATGTATAGATGTAGGTTTGAAAGGAAGGCTACTTAGCATTTTTAGATTCCTGAAATAAACTTTTGTAAAAATATTGTTGATAAAGCTTTGAGATAAGAGAATGGAAAACAAATTGTGTTGAGTTGGAAATGGGAAAACAAGGATTATGCTTGACCTTTTTATTCCATTTAAGTCTTCCATTACTAGAAGAATAAATGTAGTCACAGCATGTCCCGACAATAAGCCTGATGGTCCATACAGGTTCTATGTCTAATCCCATGTAGAACCATATTTCCAGTTATTATTGATATTTATGATGGGTAATATGCATGTATATGTATATTTGCAACATTAAGAATTTTGTGCTTCCCAGGGATAATATGAAGATAAGCATATAATGAGCAGATAGTGAAAGTAATTCTGAAATAACTGAAATAGTTAGCTTCTATTCATGTATGATAGTTAAAATTACTATGTTTGTATTCTTCTCATGTTGGGAAAACCTACCATTTATAAAAACACCATATATTTGTCAGTTTTTAGGTTAATATATAACATATGACTGTTCCTCCTGTGGGATTTTATATACAATTCATTTATGTATACTTGGGAAGGGCTGAGATGAAACTTCTGAGATAATTTTGCTATGAATAATTTGTATCTCTGAACTGTATCTAGCTAAACTCTGTACACTTAAAATGCTATATTCTCAAGTTAAGCCTAAAATAGTTTTAGCACAATGAGACATACCAAGTTTATGTTTTAACAAATATATTCTTAAATGTAAAATATGTGAATATGTATATACATATATATATATATATATATATATATATATATATATATATATATATATATATATATATGTTTTTTCTTTGATCACATTTATCATCAATTGCTGATAACTATTAAATTCCTCTCATATTAAACAAATACTGTATGGTTCACAAAGTAATTGAACCTAATATAGTGAACTTCTGTTTTAGATGGGCTGAGTTGTGAATCATTTTGTGATGAATGATTGTTTAAGAATGCCTTTTATTTCTCAAATGGATGTAATCACTTATAGTACTTTGCAATTTTAAAGTTTCATGTATATTGAGCTATATTTGCATAGCTATAAATGTAAATTTCTTTTAGAAGGACACATCTGTACATTAAGCAAAAAAGTCATGATCACAGGGATGTCTGTATATCTATAAATGTAGGCACATATCTTTTAAGATGCATCTGTATGTTAAGCAAAGAAATCATGATGGCAGTATTACTTGTGTGTATCTTGTTCTTTCATAGTAAGTCAAATTTTGCCATATGGTGATCAACTTCATTTACTGAAAATATATGGATATAACTAAAAATTAGCCATCATGATTAGGATCAGATGGGATTTTCTCCATAATTATATTGAACATGTCCTTGCACCTGTTTTTTTTTTTTTTTTTTTCAGTGATTTTCTTTATTCTTCAGTTGATTTTGTCAAAATTCTCATGGGGAAAGCATTTATTAAATGTCTGCTAGATACATCATTCTTTCCAGATAATGATAATTAAGAAGATGTTCATGATTTTTTTTTTGTATTTCAAAGACATTCTATTTAAAAAGAAAACCTCAATCATAAAATACCCTGTTTTTAAGCTAACAGGAAATGTGTTGGGGAATGGAGAAAAGTAAATATTCAGAATTATAAATGAGCCCTGGCCATTCTCATACTTTTTGTCAGGGTAGTGAATAAATTGTTGCTATACTCTCACTTGGGCCTGACTGGGCCTGTTAATGCAAGCTGTTCTTCCTGAGATCAATAGGTGTATGGATATTCAGCATAGCCTGGTAGCAATAGCAGCACTTGTGATGAAAAAGACACAGAGCTCACAGAAAATTATTAGATTTCAGGAACTATAGAAGACAATGGTCTACTTCTGTGTCTTTATATCCTGATGACCCGTCAAAGGAAACGCTAGATGCAAGTGATAATAATATTTTTTCAAACTGCATAAAACCTTGCAGAATTATAAAAATCTCCTGTAATAGTTAAGCTTAATTCTGAATTAGATATGATTTAGAGTCATCTTGGAAAAACAAACACATAAACCAACAAACAAATAAATCCCTGAGTATGTCTACGAGGCAATTTATAGATAGGTTAATGTGGCAAAACTTCACCACGAATATAGATGTAAAAATTTAATGGGCAAGTGTCCTAGACTGAATTAAAAGAAGACAGTGGGATTAAAAAATGGCTCCTCAGTTAGGAGTGCTTGCTATTCTTGCCAAGGACATGGTTTTGATAACCTTGTATCCAGACTACAACTCAGAACTTCTTGTAACTTTAGGTCTAAGGAAACTGACACTTTTTCCTGGTTATGCAGGGACCAGATATCTACATAGTATGCATACTCACATGCAAACAAAATATGAATCCACATGTAGTAGTAATAAATGTATCTTTCAAATCCACTACACCTTTAAAATGAAGAAACAACACAAGCTAAATGTCATCAGTCACTGTAGACGCTACTTTACTTGCTACCTCAAGCACCTGCCACAACACAACTTCCCATTAATGTACCATGAAAAAAAAAAGTACAGTCATCCTTTCCTCAAGTCTTTCTGTCCAGTAGTTTTTCACATGAATGAGGACCAGGACTAACAGAGAAACCATTAAACTAGGTTGTGTCACGTCTTTTCTGTAATTAACCTTTCAGTGTGGTTTGAAGGCATATAAAAGTGGCTTGTTGAAGGAGTATAGAAGAGTTTCGATCTCTGAGGCTAGGAAAGCCCAAGATTTTTCTAAATTGGAATTAATGGGCACCTCTCATAGGAAATTGGCAAAATAGGATTCCAAGAAAATGATTGAGTAGGTTCAGATCATAGTTTACAGGTGTGTGTGTGTGTGTGTGTGTGTGTGTGTGTGTGTGTATGTGTGTGTGTGTGTGTGTGTGTGTGTGTGTGTGTGTAGATTCTATGAGAAGCTGAACTGTGGGGTATTGTATTGCACTCTGCCAAAGAATCTGCCTTTATCCTATCAAGGCCCTGTGAATTTGAGTGAGGATGAATTAAAGAACGTGGGATAGGGATTTTGAAGTTATGGTCACATTTATAGTCTTGGTATGTTTACCATCATTACACAGCTCTCCAGGGATAAGAGAGAAAACAGTAAAATATTTTACATATAGATGGAAAAATGTACAGTTTGAGGGTAAATGAATGTGAGCAATACTAAAATTACATTTTTCAATTCAAACCAGCTTTAATTGTCAAAGTGGGGTGGATAATATCATCAAAGTACATTCAGTTAAATTTCTACTGGACAACAGATAACAAAGAACAACTTTGCTCATGGAAGTCTTGGTCTCATGAAATGTAAATTCAGTAGAAAGTACAAAGCCCAAGATGAGACTTTCATATAAGGTAGATTCATTTCCCCAAAACAATTGCCTAGGAAAGAATTTATCAAGAGCCAGGGCTCCAGCCACATATGTAGCATAGGACGGCATTTTCTGGCATCAGTAGGAGAAGTTCTTATTCCTATGAAGGCTTATTTTCCCAGAGAGCTGAATGTCAGGGTGGAAAAGTGGAAGTGGGTAGTTGGGAGAGGAAGTATCCCCATAGAAGCAGGAGGAGGGGGAATAGGAGAGAGTGAAATAGAAAATGGGATGACATTTAAAATGCAAATGCATAAACTATACAATAAAAATGCAAAAATAAAAGTCAAGCTGGAAGACACATAGAAGCCAATGAAATTCTGCCTCAGCTGATACAATCTACATTCTGTGCTGGGAATAGGTAGGAATACCCTTATGCTACTGATTTTGGAGAAATGAAAGTTAAAACTTAAAGGCAACCATGGGCTCTTTGACAATGGTTGTAAATCACTGCTTTGACCAGCTAATGAAAGACAACTTTCAAATTTCTCCAAAGAGGTAATAATGTCATAATGCAAAGATACTCTATTGCAGAAGTACATGGACCATGAGATAGCTGCTGTAATCATGGAATGGAGATTTCCCCACGCAGATGATGTGAGTGTGTACTGTCGTAGAAATGTAGCTGCCCTTCATAAGCACATTAGAGTACACATCATTGCGGACTGAGCCACAGATTCTAACTTAGATCTGAGGATTTGATGAGCTCTGTTTTATTTCAGTCTTTCTTTAGTTCAACGTTTTCCTTCTGTGTCACATTCCTCTCTGGAATGGAGTATTTTGAATACACCATTGAATGTTAGAAGTATATGAGTTGTCATTTGTTGTATAAAGTTTCATTCATAATTATTTCTTAAATCTCAGAAGGGGCTCTACATTAACATTTGGAACAGTGTTGGAAGCTCTAAAGGTGATGACTAGTAGAATTTAAATTTTTTATTCATGATTCTTTCATACATTATATATTTATTGTGGTTTCCCATCCTTTTACCCCTCCCAACCTCCACTTCCATATTTTCCTAGACCTGCTCCTCTTATGTTTTCTTTCAGAAAAAAGCAGACCTCCCTAGAATATTTACCAAACATGGTATAACACGGCACAATAAGAACAGCTAGAAATCTACATATTTAGGCAGTATGAGGCAACCCAGTTGGAAGAATGGAATCCCAAAAGCAAAATATGAATCAGAGACCATCTTCTGACTCATACTGTTAAGAATTCCTCAAGAGCACCAAACAAATAACCATAAAAAGTATGCAGAGAACAAGCACAGAACATGCATGCTTGAATACTCTCTTCCACTATAATATTGCCATGAGCTTGTTGGGACAAATGTCACAATATCATGCTTAAACATGACATGTCTGATTTTGATTTTGATAACTAGAGTGTGACAGTCAAATACTTTTAAATCATAATGTTAATTATTAGTTTTGGGCATACACACACTTTGTGTGTGTGTGCCTGCGTATGTGCTATGATTCATTGGTTTGGTGGTCAAGTTTGTTTATGTGGATTATAGAAATAAACCTCAGGTTTTTTATATTCTCGCAGCAAACACCTTTACATATTGAGCAATTTTATGGTCTGGTGATGTTTGAACCTAATTTTGAGTGAGACGGAATTCATAATGACCATGAAATCACATTTCTGGGAAGCTCTAGAAGTAACATATTAGATTGGATTTACAAACATGGGGTGGTACATGCTAATGTACACACACAAATAATTCATTTAATCATTTACCCAAAATGAACCCCATTTCCTGTAAGGTGACATTTCTAAGGCACATTGTCACAACAATTAAAACAATGTTAAAATGTAATATGGCATCAGTGATCCATTTTACTTCTAATTTTAAGTAATTTTTTGTTGTATATCCTCTGCATTTACATTTCAGATGTTATCCTTTTCCCTCAATAGCATCACTACTCCCCTTCCAGTGCCTCCATGAAGTTGCTCCCTCTCCCAAACACCATCTCTGATCTTAGCACTTTGGTGTTATGCCACACTAAGAAAATAAGCCTTTGGTCCTCCTCCCATTGATGCCAGAGAATGTTATGCATATGCACCTGCAGCCATGATTCTCTCCATGCAAATTCGTTGGTTGGTGCTTTAGTCACTGGGAGCTGTTGTAGGTTTGCTTAGTTGATCATTTTCTGTTTCCCATTGGGTTTCAGACCCTTTCAGCTTCTTCAGTCCTTTCTCTAGCTCTTTCATTGGGGTCCTCATGTTCAGTTTGATGTTTAGCTGCAAGCATCCTCCTCGGTATCACTATGGCTGTGGCAGAGTCTTGGAGAAGACATCCATATCAGATTCTTACCAGTAAGCACTACTTGGCATCAGTAATAGTACTTGGGTTTAATGGCTGCTTATGTGGTGGATGCCGAGGTGAGCCAGTCTCTGAATGATCTTTTCTTCAATCCCTGCTCTTCTATTTGTACCTTTATTTCCTCCCATGAATGCTTTTTTTTTTCTTTCTTTCTTCTAAGAAGGACTGAGGCATCCACATTCTGGCCTTTCTTCTCTTTGAGCTTCATAAGTTCTGTGGATGGTTTCTTGGGCATTCAGAACTTTTTGGGCTAGTATCCACTTATAAGTGAGTACATACCATGGATGTTCTATTTTGACTGGGCTACCTCATTCAGGATGATAACTTCAAGTTCTACCTATTTGCCTAGGAAACTTATGAACTCATTGTTTTTAATAGCTGTGTATGTACCACAATTTCTGTATCCATTCCTCTATTGAAGGACTTCTGGTTTTTTTCCAGCTTCTGTCTATTATAATTAAGGCTGTGATGAACATGGTGGAGATTGTGTCCTTGATAGTGGTTAAAGATTCATTTGGGTATATGCCTAGGAGAGTTAGAGCTGGGTCTTCAGGTAGTATTATGTCCAATTTTTTGAAGAACTGCCAGACTGATTTCTAGAGTGGTTGTACAAGCTTGCAATCCCACCAGCAATGGAGAAGTGCTCCTCTTTCTTCACATCCATGCCAGCATAAGTTGTCACCTGAGATTTTGATCTTGACCATTTTGACTGGCGTGAGGTAGAATCTCAGGTTTGTTTTGATTTACATTTTCCTGATTACTAGGGATGTTGAGTATTTTTTAGGTGATTCTCAGCCATTCCATATCCCTCAGTTGAGAATCCTTTTAGCTCTGTTATACATTTTTAGTAGGATTATTTGATTCTCTAGATTCTAACTTTTTGAGTTCTTTGCATGTATAGGATACTAGCCCTCTATCAAATGAAGGATGGTTAAAGATCTTTTCCATATCTGTTGATTGCTGTTTTGTCTTTTTGACAGTGTCCTTAGCCTTACAAAAGCTTGGCAGTTTCATGAGGTCCCATTTATGGATTCTTGATCTTAGAGCACAAGCCACTGGTGTTCTGTTCAGGAATTTTTCTCCTTTGCCTATGTGTTCAAGTCTCTTCCTCACTTTCTTTTCTTTTAGTTTCAGTGTACCTGGTCTTATATGGAGGTCTTCGATCCTCTGTGACTTGACGTTTGTAAAAGGAAATAAAAAAAGGTCGATTTGAATTATTCTGCATCCTGTCTGCCAGTTGAATCAGCACCATTTGTTAAAGAGGCTGTCCTTTTTCCATTAAATGGTTTTGGCTCCTTTGTCAAAGATCAAGTGACCATAGGTATGTGGGTTTATTTTTGGGTCTGCAATTCTATTCCTTTGATCGACCTGCCTGTCTTTGTATAAACACCTTGCAATTTTTATCACAAATGATTAGTAATACAGCTTGAGGTCAGGGATGGTGATTTCCCCCAGAATTTTTATTTTTTATTGTTGAGAATAGTTTTTGCTATCCTGAGAGTTTTATTGTTCCAAATAAATTTGCAAGTTGTTCTTTTGAAATCTGTGAAGAATTAAGTTGGAATTGATGGGGTTTGCATTGACCTGGTAGATTGCTTTAGGGAAGATGACCATTTTTACTATGTTGTTCCTTCCAATCAATGAGCATGGAAGATCTATCCACATGCAGAGTTCTTCTTCAATTTTCTTCTTCAGAGACTAGAAGTTCCTGTTGTACAGTTTCTTCACTTGCTTGGTTAAGGTTACACCAAGGGGGTCTTATTTTCTTTGTGACAATTGTGAAGGGTGTTGATTTTCTCATTTCTTTCTCTGACTGTCTATCCTTTGAGTAGAGGAAGGCTAGTAATTTGTTCAAGTTAATTTTTTATACAGCTATTTTGTTAAAGTCGTGTATTTTCTATAACTTCTCCGATTGAATTATTGGGGTCACTTAAATATACCATCATATCATGTACAGATACTAATACTTTGACATCTTCCTTTCTATTTTTTTATTCCTTCAACCACAGTTTTTTGGTCTAATTGTTCTTAATAGGACTTTGATAACTATACTGAATAAGTAGGGAGAAAGTGGGCAGACTTGTCTAGTTTTTTATTTTAGTGGGATTGCTTCAAGTTTCTGACCATTTACTTTGGTGTTGGCTACTGGTTATCTGTATGTTGCTTTTACTATTTTTAGATATGGGCCTTGGAATCCTGCTCTTTCCAAAACTTTTAACATGAATGGGGTACTGAATTTTTTCAAATGCTTTCTTAGCATATTAAGAGATGATAATGCAGTTTTTTTTCCTTTGACTTTGTTTATATAATTAAATACATTGATGGATTTCTGTATAATGAACCATCCTTGTATTCCTCAGATGCAGCCTACTTGATTGTGGTGAATGATCATTTAATGTGTTCTGGAATTCATTTTACAAGGATTTTATTGAATATTTTTGCATCAGTGTTTAGGAGGGAAGTTGGATTAAAGTTATTTTTCTTTTTAGGGTTTTTTTTTGTTGTTTGTTTGTTTGTTTGTTTGGGTGTGTGTGCTTTAGGTATGAGCCTAATTGTCATTTTGAATAATGAGTTGGGTGGCATTCCTTCTGTTTCTATTTTGTGGGATAGTTTAGAAAATATTTTATTAAGTCTTCTATGAAGGTTTGATAGAAATCTGCACTAATTTCATCAGGTGTTTTGTTGTTTCAGAGGCTTTTGCTGAATGCTTCTATTTCTTTAGGGGTTATGGGGTTCTTTAGATGGTCTATCTGATCCTGATTTAATTTTGGTACCTGGTGTCTGTCTAGAAAATTTACAATTTTCTCTAGGTTTTACAGTTTTGTTGAGTATAGGCTTTTGTAGTAGGATCTGATGAAATTTTGAATTTCCTGAGCTTTAGTTGTTATGTCTCCACTTTCATTTCTGATTTTGTTAACTTGGATACTCTCTCTGCACCCTCTTGTTAGTCTAGCAAAGGTTTGTCAATCTTGTTGATTTTCTAAACAAACCAGCTTCTCTCTCTCTCTCTCTCTCTCTCTCTCTCTCTCTCTCTCTCTCTCTCTCTCATTCTTTTTATAGTTCTTTTTATTTCTATTTGGTTGATTTCTGCTCTAAGTTTGATGATTTCCTGCTATCTACTCCCGTTGGTGTATCTTAGGTTTTTCTGGGCAACCAGCAACCTGCAGGCAGGCTGACAGTCCTGATGAAAGGGGCGGGGTTGGGCCTTGGGCTGCAAGTTCCTGTTTAACTTTTGCAAAAATATTTAATGTCTTCTAAATTAAAAGAGTCATTCAGAATACCAATAAAATTATTATTAAAGAGGTTCAAAGAATGGACATGTGGGAATTAGAAAAAGCCACTGTCAAGACCGATGAAATTAATGAGTGTGACTCAAGTTTAAGAGTGGGCTACATAGTAATCATGTATGAGTCAGGAAGCTTCATGTCATCCTACCACCATAAAGTGTATTGTCATTGTTCGTGACTCCATACCAGAATATATACCAATTACTTATTGTTGAATACACCAGCTATTTTAATTGAAAACATAGAGAAATAATAATGGAATGAAGCTAGATGTTTCCATTCTGATGGCAGAATTTCATAATGTCCAAAATAAATATGTGGGCAGTTAAAGTAAAATAGCCACTGAGAGTGTTTCACATTTCTGAATCTTTTGTGTTAAACTACCAATATCCCAGGCAGAAATGCCCATCAGTTACAATAGTTTGAATAATTTTTAAGGGTGCAATCAACTGCTTCCCTTGTACACAATTCTATACATACAATCGTGGGTTAATGCTTTGCAATTTAGAGCTTTATAAACTTGTTACAAAGGTGTAGTTTTATTATGTTGTTTTCTTTGAAGAAGGCTGTTTTATACTATTTTCCCTCGTATGCTGCCAATTTCCATGAAAAAAAAATCATCCTGATACAAAATATATTCATAACTGAACTCTGTTGCATGTTTTTTTTTATATTTTCTCAATATTAGCTCAAAACTCTTTAGAAAGGTCCATTTAGAAATATGTTAACTAACACTATGATGCTGCCATTTTGTGTTGATTAAAAGCACCCATGCTCAATTTCTGATGTTTTGGACAGAATTTCTTATTGTTCTTTCAGGAAGAATTGAATTGCTGGCTTCTGTTCAACACTTTCCAGTAGTTAACTTTGTTAAAGACCAAAAATATCTCCAGACATTGGCAGATATCTTTTTGGGAACATATTTTTTTTATCTAAGCATCATTGTGTTAAATCTATATTTTTCAGTATAAATTAATAAATTGAGTACAATTAATAGCATAAAACCAAATTATGAATAGTCATAATTTTCTCATACAAAATAATCTCTTTTAAATTTATTAGCAAATATGGATGGGTAAAAGACTAATATTGTTTCTCCCTATTGCAGACAAAATATTAATATATAAAATGGCACAAAGTTTTGACTGACTGGAAAAATCTAAGTACAAAACCTTAATTGTCTGTAAAGGTCAAGTCCTGTTTTTGCCAAATGCTAGTGTCTATTTTAAACATTGTATTTCATGATGATACTTCACATCATTTGAAGTCATATTCCATCTGTAGCAATGCTGTATCTAAATGTCAGGAGAAAAATTTCCAATTCATCACATATTTAGATATTTCTTGAAATAGAAATAGCCAACTGGCATGGGGACAATCACATTGTTTCATTGTTAAACCAATTTGGTCATCTGAATAGCAGAAGTTACTAGGCTAAGGCATGATTGCTATAACATTTTCAATTCCTTCAGACCAATCCTACAGATTTCTGATTGCTTGAGTGTGATCTATCACTACTTTGAAGCAGTGTACCTCAGAATCATTTGCACTGTCATAGAATAAAAGGGGCTTTCAAAATAAAATCCAAATAAAATAGAATTTAGAACAGTAATATAGACAAAGATGATATAGACAAATGTATTTTGAAAGTTTTATGTTGAAATGACAGTAAGTTAACCACAACAACCAAAAACTATTCTTGGCACAGATTTCATATTAAGGAATTCCATTAAACATCTTTAATATTGAAGAACAATTCATATTCAGCCAATTTTTTAACAAATCAACTGATTTATCAAGCTTGAGTAATTTTTATATAATTTTTCAAATAACTAAACCAAGTTGTCTGTGTCTTCCTATCATGAAAAAGGTCATAATGCCTTTATGTAATATTTTAACAAACAGTTTGAATACAAATGGTAATCTAATTCTGAATATTTCTGTTAAAAAATAAACAAAATAAACTTTTTCAACTAAAGTGTTTTAGAATTGGCCTTTTTGTTGTCAAGTTCAAAAGTATTAGTATACCAATATGTTCTAAAAATGTTCAAGTATATTAAGTCTGTCATCAATTTTTAACTTTTTACATTATCATTAAATTATTTATCTGTTGGCTTATGCTATTCTCCTTAATTTTTGTTTAATAATTCTTTAAAAAAGAGGAGATAATAGTTCAATATCAGCAGATGTATTCACCAGTATCAATGATAATTTAATCAAATAAAAATTTATAGAAGATCACGGAGAATGAGAAACAATTTATTCTTTTTGGAGATCTGTACTTGAATGTTTATGTGGAGTTCAACTGTTAAACACAATAAAATTTGAACACAACTAAATGACTTTCTATATGAGCTCTATTTAATTTGCTTATTATTTTTCTTTAGTTTTTTTCTATTTAGTATATTTGTTAACACAAATTGTATTGATTTTTTGTGAGATGTCAGTAGATCATTTTACACATGATTCCAAAGATTAAACAAAGCTTTCTTATCTTGTTAAATCCTCATTGATATGCATTTTATACATTTTTTTCCTTTTCTAATTGGTTATTTTATTTATTTACATTTTAAATACCCCCCTTTCTGGTCTCCTCTCCACAAAGCCCCCAGACCATCCCCTGTCCTCTTTGCCTCTAAGAGGGTGCTTACCTACACACCCATTCCTGCCACACTAGCATCCCCCTACTCTATGGCATCAAGCCTCCATAGTGTCAAGGGTCTTCCCTTCTACTGATGCCAGAGGAAACCATCCTTTGTTTCATATAGAATTGAAGCCATCAACCCATCTATGTTTACTATTTGGTTGGTGGATTAGTCTATAGCAGCTCTAAGGGGTAAGGTTAGTTAACATTGTTCTTCATATGGGTTACAATCCCCTTCAGTTCCTTTATTCCTTCCCCCACCTCTTTCATCGGAGTCCCCAGGCTATTGTGGGCTGTGAGTATCTACATCTGTCTTACTCAGGTGTTGACAGAGACTCTCAGAGGACAGCTATACCAGGCTCCTGACTGCAAGCACATCTTGACATCAGAAATAGTGTTTGAGAATTGTGTCTGCAGATAAGATAGATCGAAAGGTGGTATTGTTACTGCGGGCCTTTTCAGGAGAGAGCAAATGCTATTGAAGATGTGCAGGAAAAGGAACACTTTTCCATTGCTGGTGGGATTCCAAGCTCGTACAACCAATTTGGAAATTAATCCAGTGGTTTCTCAAAAGGGGGGAAATAGTTCTACCCGAAGGGGTGGAGACAAATGTTCCTGTCCAGAAGAATGGTAGGGACAAAAAGAAAGAAAGAAAGAAAAAGAAAGAAAGAAAGAAAGAAAGAAAGAAAGAAGAAAGAAAGAAAGAAAGAAAGAAAAAAGAAAGAAAGAAAGAAAGAAAGAAAGAAAGGAAGAAAGGAAGAAAGAAAGAAAGAAAGAAAGAAAGAAAGAAAGAAAGAAAGAAAGAAAGAAAGAAAGAAAGAAAGAAAGAAATGGAACAAAGTCTGAAGGAAAGGCCATCCTGGTACCACCCTAACTGAGGATCCCTCCAGTCAGCAGATACTAAACCCTAACCCTGTTGCTATTGCCAAGAGGAGTTCACTGCCTGGAACCTGGTTTGGCTATTCCCATGAAGGTGCTGCCGGCATCTGACGAATGCAGATGTGTATGATTGATCCCAACCATCAGACAGAGCTCAGGGACTCTCATGGGAAATCTGGGGTAAGAACTTGTGGAGTAGAGGGGGAATGCAACCCTACAGGAAGAACAACATATGCTGGCCGGACCACCCAGTACTTCCAGATACTAGACCCTAAATTAAGGAGTGTACATGGAGGGCTCCAGGGCTCCAGATACATATGTAACTGAGGATGGCCTTGTCTGACCTCAGTGGGAAGGATGGCCCTCAGTCTTGTGAAGGTTTGATGCCCCACATAGGAGGATGCTGGAGCACTGAGATGGAAGTGGTTGCGTGGGTGGGGAAGCACCCTGAAAGAGGCAAAGAAGAACAGAGAGAAGGCAGATATAGGATGGGGGATTTGGGGAGGGTTAACTGGAAAGGAAAATATCATTTGATATGTAAATGAGTGGAACTATTAATAAAAAGTTAAAAAGACATATTATTACTACTATTGAGATAGCTAGTGTCTATTAAAAGACACAAAAGCTAAAGGAGAAATTTTTATTATATTTGTATTAAAACAAACATTTTCATAAGAATTCTGAATAAGCAGACAGTGCATGAGATTAGCAAGAATTGCCACTTCATCCTTTGGCCACATATCCCTATTACTACTGAAGAGGATGGCTATAATTTTAGGTGAGGAAATGTGAATTTCTGACAACTGCAAGTGGTACTTTTGCTTACAACAGTATAGGTTATAATGACAAATTCCATATATGAAAAGCTCTTTAATTATTTTAAGTATAAAAAATCAACTACTGGGATAAAGTTAAGGCAGAATCTCCACTTTCATTATGAAGGCATATTATAATATAAATACATGACAGAAATGTATTTAATGTAATACATTACATTAAATGATAGGAAATGTAATTTAACAAAGCTGACCTAGAGGTTTTTTTTTTTTTTTTTTTTTTTTTTTTTTTTTTTTTTTTTTTTTTTTTTTTTTAATCTTGGAGAGAAATAATATTCTGATGCATAACATTTTTAACATAGTAATGTTTTTTTAAAAGCCTTGAATTCAATCATGAATTTTGGTAATTAAACTCAAGCTCTCTGATCTGTGTTTTGAATTTTTCTCCAGGACCTGTGCACATGGTTCAAGTTCCCAGAGTTTGTATGTTTTGTCTATGGTGACTTAGTAAAGTCTGGTATGTAATGAACATATACCTTCACATTGAATAAACATATTGCCTTAGGCGATGGGGTGTAGTATAAATACTACAGTGATTCCCTAGTGTACATGATACTTATTTTCATTTATTCTCCAACACAATAACATTGTTTTTAAAGAAAAAATGAATTAGGATCTGAGAAAAGAAGTAAAAATAATTATTTCTAAAAACAAAGAAAGTAAATATAAATATTTCTTTCAATTACCAAGACACGGAAGTCAAACAAATAATTCCAGAAACACTTAGATTGGAAACTAAAGACGAAAATATTTTTGACATTGAAAATGACCCATATTGTGTCTAAACTTCAGTCCTCAGGAGAGTTAACCTTGTGGCAAGCAGACCTTCTGCACAGAATGCCCTTATCTTTCACATTATAATATTTTTAACTAATATCATCATTGATTTGACATACTCTTGCTGACAATACCTAATTTATTTTGAAACACAAATGACATTAATGGAGGATATAAAAGTTTGATGTTTACCAAAATGGATCGTAGGTTAAAATAAAGATAAAACATGCTTGTTTGAACATACATTAGAACTTAATTATGGGATGATTATAAGGACTCAAATGCATCAAGAACAGTCTCAGTAGGATGGATAGCTGAAAAAAAAAGTACTTATTTCCTATGCAACTGATTAGTTGATGCCCTTGAACATATGAAGATGCAAAAATGATAGAGAGAAACAGAGTTTTTCTTAAAAATCTTAATAAAATTATGTCCCCTTTCTTATACCATATCTGTTTAAAATTAAAGTTGACATTTCTGTATTTTTGTTTTTACTTGGTACCTTGAAATTAATGAATATTACTACATTGTACTTATAGATTTTACTTCTAATTTATTATATTTATGGACTGCTGCTTAATCTGTGAAGCTTTAAAAAGTAAATAACAAACTAAATACTGCACACATTTAATTTCAAATGTAGATTTTTTTGGCATATATATTGGTTGATTCTGAGGTATAAAACTTTTGAAAAAAATAACACTCTTGGTTTATGTGATACATCACAATGCTGTTTTAGTAGTTCATATTTAATTACGTTTCTCTTGAAGCACAGAAGCTGCTGTAACCAATCAAAAAGAGAAGCAATGGATATTTTCTATTCTTTGCTCTACCAAAGCTATCTCACCTCCAATGAAGTGTACCTGTGTTATGCCAATTTCCAAAATTCTCCCAGCTGACACAATAGATGTTAAGTACTATATGATAAAATTTGAACAATAGTACATCTCACAAGGAAAGGACAAGCAACATACCACCTAGATGTTTGTTAAAAAAAAATGAGTTGCTTATGAATTTGTTTATATCTTTCTTCCCACTAGTGGATGACATCCTTTCTAAGGAATTGTTTTTTTTTTTTGTTGTTTGTTTGTTTTTTTCTGTTTTGATCTCCCTTTTCATTTCTAATTTGATAAATTGGCAACTATCTCTGTGTCCCCTGGTAAGTTTAGCTAAGCATTTATCTATCTTGTTGATTTTCTCAAAGAACCAGCTCCTGGTTTTGTTTTTTTCTTTTTTCTCTTTTTTTTTTTGTTTCTGTTTTTTGGGTTATTTTGTTGTTGTTCTTTTAATTATTTGTATAGTTCTCTTTCTACTAGGTTGATTTTAGCACTGAGTTTATTTTCTGTTATCTACACCCCTTGGGTGTATTTGCTTTTTTTGTGCTAGAGATTTTAGATGTGCTGTTACGCTACTAGTGTATGCTTTCTCCAGTATATTTTTTGGAGGCACTCAGAGTTTTTTTTCTAGAACTGCTTTCATGCTTTGGGTATGTTATGTCTTCCTTTGCATTAAATTCTAAAAAGTATTTAATTTCTTTATTTCTTCTTTGACCAAGTTATTATTTATCAGAATGTTGTTCAACTTCCATGTGTATGTGGGCCTTTGGTGGTTTTTGTTGTTATTGAAGACCAGCCTTAGTCTGTGGTGATATGATAGTATCCATGGAATTATTTTGATTTTCTTGTATTTCTTGAGACCTGTTTCATAACCGATTATATGGTCAGTTTTAGAGAAGCTACCAAGAGGTACAGAGAAGAAGGTATATTTTTTGTTTTAGGAAGAAATGTTCTATAGATTCCTGTTAAATCCACTTGGTTCAGAACGTCAGTTAGTTTCACCATGTCTCTGTTTACTCTCTGTTTGCACGATCTGTTGAACTCTCCTAATATTAGTGTGAGACGCAATGTGTTCTTTGAGCTTTAATAAAGTTTCTTTTACAAATGTGGGTGCCCTTGCATTTCGCTTGAAGCATAGATGTTCAGAATTAAGAGTTCATCTTGGTAGATTTTTTTCCTTTGATGAATATAAAGTGTCCTTATTTTTGATAACTTTTGATTGAAAGTTTATTTTATATGATATTAGAATGGATACTTCAGCTTGTTTACTGAGGCTACTTGTTGGAAAAATGTTTTTCAGTCTTTAACTCTGAGGTAATGTCTTTCTTTGTTGCTGAGGTGCATTTCTCTTATGCAGCAAAATGCTGGGTCCTGTTTACTTATCCAGTGTGTTAATCTATGTCCTTTTATTGTGGAATTGATTCAATGATGTCGAGAGATATTAGGGAAAAGTGATTGTTGCTTCCTGTTAATTTTTTTGTTAGAGGCAGAATTGTGTTTTTCTTGGGTATCTTATTTAGGTTTGTTGAGAGATATTTTTCTTGCTTTTTCTAGGGTATAGTTTTCCTACTTATATTGGAGTTTCTCATCTATTATCCTTTGTAGGGCTGGATTTATGGGAAGATATTGTGTGATTTTTTTGTTTTGTTTTAATTTTTAATTGGTTATTCTCTGTATTTACATTTCTGATGTTACCCCCTCTCCCCCAATCCAATACTTCCTTTCCCTCCCATTACCACCATGAAGGTGCTCCCATTACCAACCACCCTCTCCACCTTCAATGCCTTGACATTCCCCTATACTGAAAAAATGAGCCTTCATTGGACCAAAGGCCTCTCCTCCCATTGATGCCAGAGAATAATATCCTCTGCTGCATATGTACCTGGAGGCATTTAGTTTTTCCTTGGGAACTCATTGGTTGGTGTTTTAGTCCTTGGGAGCTCTGGTGGGTTGAGTTAGTTGATAACTTTGTTCTTCCTATGGTTGCGGACACTTTCAGCTCCTTCAGTCCTTTCTCTACCTCTTTCATTGTGGTCCCCATGTTCAGTCTTTTGGTTAGCTACAAGTATTCTCCTCTGTATCAGTATGGTTCTGGCAGAGCCTCTGAAAAGGCATCTATACCATGTTTCTAACAGTAAACACTACTTGGCATCAGCAATAATGCATTTGTTTAGTGGCTGCATATATGATGAGACAGACCATAGGTGAGGCTGTCTCTGGGTGATCATTTCTCCAATCACTGAATCTCTATTTGCTTCATTATTTCTCCCCATTAGTGTTTTTTTTCTTTCTTCTAAGAAGAGCTGAGGCATCCACCTTCTGCTTTTCCTTCTCTTTGAGCTTCATAATTTCTGTGAATTGGTTCATGAGTATTCTGAGTCTTTTGGGCTATTATCTGCTTATCAGTGAGTACATACCAAGAGTGTCCTTTTGTGACTGGGTTCCCTCACTCAGTAATGATAGCTTCACGTCCCATCTATTTGCCTAGTAATTATATTAAGTCATTGTTTTTAATAGCTGAGTAGTAAACTGTGCAAAGGCACCACACTTTCTGTATCCATTCCTCTGTTGAAGGACATCTAGGTACTTTCCCGCTCCTTGTTATTATAAATAAGGATGTTCATAATAAACATGGCAGAACATTTATTCTTGTTATATGTTGGAGCATCTTTGGGTATATGTCCAGGTGTAGTATAGCCTGGTCCTAGGGTAGTACTATGTCCAATTTTCTGTGGACACCCCAAACTAAATTTCAGAGTGTTTATACGAGCCTATATCCCTAACTACACAGGAGGAATGTTCCTTTTTCTCCAAATCCTCACCAGCATCTTCTGTCATCTGAATATTTTTTTCAGATTTTTAAAGGCATTTTGGCATAACACTATATGAATATATATTTGTCAGTACTTAATTCTTTTAGAAGTTTGATAGTATGCATTGAAATCCACTAGCTACCATAATCATAAAGTGCATGTAGAACAGAACGTAACATGGAAACAGTGAGAGTTTTCTTGGTGTGTATAGATTAAACAATTATTTTTGAATACCAAAAATTGCCACAAGGCTCTTATATTCTTAGTTCTTGGATTATTAATGATTTAAGGTTCAGGAGTACCACACTCTGAGAGGGTGCTATACACTTCTTTAATTCCCTCGGAAGTACTGAGACTTCCACATTTTATCCTTTGCTTTCTTGAGCTTCATATGTCCTGGGAGTTGTTTCTGTGGTATTCAGAGCTTTCTGGTGCTAGTATCCCATTATCAGTGACTGCATATTATGTCTGTTCTTTTGTGACTGGGTTTCCTCACTCAAGAGGATATTCGGTAGATGCATCCATTTTCCTAGGAATTTCATAAAGTCATTGTTTCTAGTAGCTGAGTAGTACTCCATTATGTAAATATACCACAATTTTGTATCCATTCATCTACTAAAGGACATCTGGGTTCTTTCCAACTTCTGGCTATTATAAATAGGGCTGTTATGAACATTGTGGTGCATGCATCTTTTTTGTATGTTGGAGCTTCTCTGGGGTATGTGCCCAGAAGTGGAATAACTAGGTCTTCAGGTAGTACTATGTCCAATTTTCAGAGAAACTGCCAGACTGATTTCCAGAATGGTTGTATCAGTTTACAACCCCACCAGCTGTGGAAGAGTGTTTCTCTTTCATCACATCCTCTCCAGATGTGCTGTCATCTGAGTTTTTGATCTTCATATAGTTCTACTTTTGAAGAAAAAAAGAGAATAGTTTACGTCTTTTACATAAAGCTAGTTGAGGTGGCCCCAGGCTGTGCTGCTTCACTTCCCTGATGCCTTTGATCAGGATCAGAAATAAGGAGAATGTCCTGAGTGATTGTAACATGCCTGGGAAATTCAGTGCCCCATTTGACTCAAGTGATTGGAAAACTGTCCCTGGACGAAATCTGCTGATGTCAACTACATTAGAAATACATTGTAGGGTTGGAGAAATGGCTCAATGGTTAAGATCACTGAATGCTCTCCCAGAGGTCCTGCGTTCATTTCCCAGCAACCACATGGTGGCTAACAAACATACGGAATGAGATCTGATGCTCTCTTCTGCTGTGATTAAAGACAGTGACAGTGTACTCTTATATAATAAATAAATAAATCATTTAAAAAATGAATTGTATTCCAGGCTTCCTAACAATAATGTGAAGACTCTGGAACAAACACACATTTGGCAAGCACGGTATGACTATACAAGAAAAGATATCATTGCTCACCAAAGATGAAAGAAAACAAGAGTCAAGCAACATTGCCTAAGTGAAAGAGAAATATTAAGCATATTTCATTCAGTGTGTGTGAATAAAAAATGGAAAAATATTTAAAATACATGATTATCAGTATAATTAATATATTTTGCATTAGTTTCAAAAATGCATAATTAGATCTATAAGTATTAGAACCAGTTTCAAAGTAAGAATATTATAAATTAAGAAATTATTCTTAAAATCATCTATATATATTTATGATTAACCAAGACATATGAATACTAAGATATTAATTTTTATAAATCTTGTAAAATATTTTTAATTCAGGAAATAATTATACATGAATAAAGCTCTGCATATATGATTATATTAAGGGTACTTAACAAAGAATTTTATATCTAGCTTATATTTTTATATGATACTAGTTTTTGACCAGTTTTCTTTGTATAACTTCTGAATTTAAATTTTCTTATCTTTATTAAAGAATGCTGTTGATGGAATTTAAATTCTATGAAAATAAAGTGATACATTTAACATCTAACAGTGGTATTCTATTTTTTTCTATGTGAGGTAAACAAACATATCATTTGTATTATAAAAAAAGATATATCACTCAGCTATTAAAAACAATGTGTTTATAAAATATTTAGGCAAATAGATGGAACCAGAAAATATTCTGCATGAGGTAACCCAATCACAAAAATATACCCCAGTATGAACTCACTGATAAGTGAGTATTAGCCAAAAATTTCAAAATACATAAGATACAATTCACAGACCATATGAAGCTCAAGAAGATGGAAAACCAAAGTACAGATGCTTCAGTTCTTCTTAGAGGGGGAACAAAAATATTCTCAGGAGGAGATATGGAAACAAAGCTTGGAGCAGTCTGAAGGAAAGGCCATCCTGACACTGCCACAGCTGGGCATCCAGACCATATTCAGCCACCAAACCCAGACAATATTCTTGATATCAAGAAATTCATGCTGACAGGTAACGGATACAACTATCTCCTGAGAGGCTTGGCCAGAGCCTGATAAATAGAGGTGGTTGCTTGCAGCCAATTATACAACTGAGAATGGGTTCCTTAATGAAGGAGTTAGAGAAAGTATTAAAGGAGTTGAATGGGTGTGCAACCCCAGAAGAACAACACTAACAACCAACCCAATCTCCCAGGTATTAAACCACTATCCAAAGAGTACACATGGACAGATCCATGGCTCCAGCTGCACATGTAGCAGAGGATGGCATTTTGGGGCATCAAAGGGAGAAGAGGCCCTTGGTCCTTTGAGGGCTTGATACTGCAGGGTAGAGGGATGTCATGGCAGTTAGGTGGTCAGGGGAAGATGCGTGGGTAAACACCTTCATAGAAGCAAAAGGAGTGATGTTGGGATAAGAGATATGGAGTGGAATCTGAGAAAGGGGATAACATTTGAAATACAAATGAAATATATTCAATAATTTTAAAAAAAGGTATATCAATAAGATAAACATGTCATATACATGTGCTAAAATTTATATTGAAATTAACAACAGGCTAAACTTCATAGTTTTAAATGTGGCTTTCTGTAATGTAGACTTAAAAACATGTGTACCACTCTTTTAGAAACCTTAAACAATATAACCACATGGTTTCATTTTTTTCTGCCTCCTCCACTGTTCAGTTCTCACATGACCTTTTACAAAGGTTAAAGTTTAGTAACTTGAAGCTTCTCTACAAGTCCACTGTTTATGTTTTTGCAAGATATGGCATGCATAATGAAGAAGATAATTTGTCTCTATTTATATCCTACAAGTTATAGGCACTATTAGGTTATTCCAATTAATATTTTCAATTATATGACCTTTAGTATGAACTAAATTCAGCTATAGATAAGGTTACATGATATGAATATTCATTAGAATTTTGAATAGTTATAGTAGCAAACATATTCTGAAAGAATGTATAATAAAGAGAAGGGATCATGAAAATTTCTACCATTTAATGAAAGATTATCAAAACTACTATTTTTCCTTTTATTCACCAAGACATTTAAATAAAACTCTGTAATTGTACTTTGTCCAAAAAATTAAAAAAATATTATAAAACAGTTTCTAAAATTTTGATATATATTTCTGTTGAGCAAAAGTCAGTAGTAACAATTTGATATATTTGTGACTAATTTATTATGCTATATCAAATTGTTATTCAATTTATTGAATCATGAAAAATGTTAACACAGACCTTTGATAAGAGACGAAAGTTCTCTTAATAAATAATTTCAACTTAATATCAAGTTATATTTTGACTGAATAATTTAAGTATAAACAATTTCTATATTTTTGTTATACCATTTGAAATTTATGCTAAAATATATAATTTGAAATTTGAGAATAATCAAAGTGTATTATCCACATAGAAGGAATTTATGCTTGACTCTCACTATATTGAAATGTCATGACTAAGTTTGTAGTCATTTATGGTAAAAGCTAACTTTTGGAGAAGCAATGCTTGTAACAATATCTACATTCATTTGCTAGTTTTGAATTGAGTTGTACCCATATCCAAATACTTTGCTCTCTCAATTCTCAATAGTGATGAAAAAAACAGGACATTATATAATGTGAGAGAGTAAACTATTCAAGTGCAAAAGAACTAGGAAGCGTTTGCTTTAAAGCTTTTTTCTAAAGAAATTTAAGTTATATTGTATAATACTGAACAATAAACTGTCACATGTTGACAGATTAATAATGCATTGAAATATGAAAACTTAAAGTAGATGCATGAGCCATGTGTTCAACCATAGACCACACATTAGAACACATGATCCATGTGCTCAGTCATATCCCTATCAAAATTCCAACTCAGATCTTTAGAATTAGGAAGAGAAATTCTCATGCTCATTTGAAATAACAAAATACCTAGGATGGTGAAAACTATTCTTAACAATAAAAGAACTTCTAGGGAAATCACTATCCCATGGTTCCAAATAGCAGAGCAGTAGAAAAGGATGGCCTTGCCTGCCAGCATTGGGAGGGGAGGCTCTTGGTCCAGGTGAAGCTTGATGCCCCAGTGTAAGATGAGTCTGGAGCAGGGGAGCAGGAAAGCATGGGTGAGGGAGCACTTTCACACAAGAAAAGGCTGGCTGTGGAAAGGAGGCTGGTAGAAAGGAAACAGAAAATAGAATATCATGTATGATGTAAACAAATGGAATGATTAATATAAAGTAAAAAAAAATAAAAAAACCAAATCAACTGATTTAACATAAAAAAGAGGATAGGCTTAACTGAAACATGATGAAAGATTTTCACATAAAACCAGGTATACTGAAATTATTAGAAGAGAAAGTGAGAAAGAGCTTAGAACACATAGGCACAGGGGAAACATTTCTGAACAGAACGCCAATGCCTGATGCTCTAAGATCAAGAATCGACAAATAGGACCTCATGAAATTGCAGTTTCTGTAAGGCTAAGGACACTGTCAAGAAGACAAAACAGCAACCAAATGACAGGGAAAAGATCATTACAATATCACATCTGATAGAGGGCTAATAGTCAATATATACAAAGAACTCAAGAAATTAGACACCTGAGATTCAAACAATCCTATTTAATATTGGAGTACAGAGCTAAACAAAGAATTCTCAATGTCGGAATAACAAATGTCCACGAGCACCTAAAGAAATTCTCATCATCCCCTAGTCATCAGGGAAATGCAAATCAAAACAACTCTGAGATTCCACCTAGACATAGTACTACCTAATGACCCAGCTATTCTACTCCTGGGCATATACCCTACAGATGCTCCAACATATTACAAGGACAAAAGCTTCACCATAATTATAGTAGCCATATTTATACTATCCAGAAGGTGTAAAAACCAGAGATGTCCTTTAATAGAGGAATGGATACAGAAATTGTGGTACATTTTTAAAATGGAGTGCTCAGCTGTTAGAAACAATGACTTTATAAAATACCTTGGTGAATGGACTGAACTTGAAACTATCATCAAGAGTGAGGTAAACCAATCACAAAAAAATACACAGAGTGTGTACTCACTGATAAGTGGATACTAGCTTTCAAAAGTTCTGAATAAACAAGAAACAATTCACAGACCATATGAAGCTCAATAAGATGGAAGGCAGGTAAGTGGATCCATCAGTTCTTAGAAAGAAAATAAAACACTCAACGGAGGAAACACAAGGTCAAATGGAGAAACTGTGTTTGAAGAAAAGATCATCAAGAGGCTGCCTTACCTTAAGAGCCACCCTATATGTAGCAACAAAACCCAAGCACTACTGCTGATCCCAAGAAGTTTTTTTTTTGAACAATTTTATATTAAAAAAACAAAGAAAAATGAACAAATTTTAAGCATTTTTACATAAAAGTATACAAATACATTTTTGCTAGTGCTTGTTTTTTTTCCAAAGGTTTGATAGTGTCCATTAAGGTCTTACTAGTTACAATGAGCAAAAAGTACATGTAAAACAGGATATAACCCGGAATGAGTAAAAATTTTCTTGGTGTGTAAGAATTGGGCATGATATTTTCTTTTCTTTTCTTTTCTTTTCTTTTCTTTTCTTTTCTTTATTCACAGAGTATGTGAGTTGTTTAAGGGGTGTTTGGAGCTTTCTGAGGTTAGTATCCCATTATCAGTGACTGCATATTATGCCTCTTCTTTATGACTGGGTTAATTCACTCAGGATGATATTCTCTATATGCAGCTAGAGAATATCATCCTGAGTGAGATAACCCAGTCACAAAAGAACAGACATAATATGCAGTCACTGCTAGTGGGATGCTAACCCCAGAGGCTTGTACTCCCCCAGAAACAACTCACAGACTGTATGAAGTCCAAGAAATAAAGAAAACAAAACAAAAAAATATTTAGAAAACAAGAAAACTTTAACTATTTCCATGTTACATTTTGTTTTACATGTAGTTTATGTTCATTGTAACTATTAAGTTTTAAAGGCATACTATCAAACCTTGAAAAAAATCAAGTACTGACTAAAAAATATATTCATATAGTTTTATGTAAAAATTATGTTAAAATCTGAAAAAAAGTACTGACAAAAATGTATAATTTTAATCAAAAAATGTTTAAAATCTGTACATTTATCTTTGTTTTGTAAAATAAAGTTGTTTAAAAAAAAGAATTTCATTAAGTCATTGTTTCTGATAGCTGAGTAGTACTCCATTGTGTAAACATATCATAATTTTTTATCCATTCATCTACTGAAGGACATCTGGGTTCTTTCTAGCTTCTGGTTATTACAAATAGAGTTGCTATAAAGATTGTGGTGCATGCGTCTTTGTGGTATATTGAAGTGTATCTGGGTATATGTCAAGAAGTAAAATAGCTGGATCTTCAGGTAGTACTATGTCCAATTTTATGAGGAATCGACAGACTGATTTCCAGAGTAGTTGTATCAGTTTACAACCCCACCAGCAGTAGACAAGTGTTCTTTTTCTCCACATCCTCGCCAGCATCTATTGCCATTTGAGTTTTGGATCTTGGCCAATCTGACTGGTGTGAGGTGGAATCTCAGGGTTGTTTTGATTTGTATTTCCCTGATGGCTAAGGATGTTCCTTAGATGTTTCTCATCAATTCAATACTCCTCAATTGAGAACCATTTGTTTAACTCAATAACCCATTTTAATAGGGTTGTTTGATTCTCTGGTGTCTAGCTTTTTGAGTTCTTTGTATAACATGGATATTAGGCCTCTATTTGATGTAGGGCTGGTAAAGATCTTTTCCCACTTTGTTTGCTGCCATTTTGTTTTCTCAACAATATCCTTAGCCTTACAGAATTTTTGCAATCTCATTAAGTCCCATTTGTCAATCTTTGACTTTAGAGCACGAGCTATTGGTGTTCTTTTCAGGAAATGTTCTCCTGTGCCTATGTGTTCTAAGGTTTTCCCTACTTTCTCATCTAATAGGTTCATTGTACGTGGTTTAATGTAGAGATCTTTGATCCACTTACACTTGAGAGTTGTACAAGAAGATAAGAAAGGTTTTATTTTCATTCTTCTGCATGCTGAGTGCCAGTTGGTCCAACACCATTTGTTAAATAGGCTGTCTTATTTCCATTGAATGTTTACAGCACCTTTGTCAAAAATAAGGTGACCATATAACTGATGGCTTATTTCTGGATCTTCTATTCTGTTCCATTGATCCTCGGGCTATTTCTGTACCAGTACCATGCAGATTTTAGCACAATTGCCTTGAAATATAGCTTGAAGTTGGGAATAGTGATTCCCACAGATGTTTTCTTGTTGTTGAGGATGGATTTCATTATTCTAGGTTTTTTGTTATTCCAGATGAAATTGCACATTGCTCTTTCCAAGTCAATAAAAGTGGGTTGGAATTTTAATGGGGATTGCATTGAATATGTAGATTGCTTTTGGTAAGATGGCCATTTTTCAAATGTTGATCCTTTTAATCCATGAGTCTGGGAGTTCTTTCCATTTTCTGAGATCTTCCTCAATTTACTTCTTTAGAGGTTGAAGTTCTTGTCATATAGGTTCTTTACATGCTTAATTAGAGTCACACCAAGGTATTTCATAGTATTTGTGAATATTATGAAGGGTACCTTTCCACTAATTCTTTCTCTACATGTTTTTCTTTTGAATAAAGGAAGGCTACTGATTTGTTTGAGTTAACTTTATATTCAGCCACTTTGCTGAACTTATTTATCAGCTTTAGGAGTTCTCTGGTAGAATTTTTGGGGTCACTTAAGTACACTATAATGTCATCTGCAAAGAGTGATGTTTTTACCTCTTCCTTTCTGATTTGTATCCCCTTGATCTCCTTTTGCTGTCTAATTGCTCTGCCTGGAGTTAAAATACTATGCTGAATAGGCAGGGGGAGAGTGGGCAGCCTTGTCTAGTTCCTGATTTTATTGGGATTGCTTCAAGTTTCCCACCATTAAGTTTGATGTTGGCTGTTGGTTTACTGTATATTGCTTTTATTATGTTTAGGTGTAAGCCTTGGTTTCCTTTTCTTTCTGAGACTTTTATCATGAAAGGGTGTTGAAATTTGTCAAATATATTCCCAGAATCTAGTGAGATGACCATTTGGTTTTTCTCTTTTATTTTGTTTATATGGTGGATTACTTTGATGGATTTCTGCATATTAAACCATCCCTGCATGTCAGGAATGAAGCCTACTTGATAATGTTGAAGGATCGTATTGATGTGTACTTGGATTCGGTTTGCAAGGACTTTGTTCTGTATTTTTGTATCAGTGTTCATAAGTCAGATGGTTCTGAAGTTCTCTTTATTTGTAGGGTCTTTGTGTGGTTTATGAACGAGGATTATTGTAGCATCAAAAATGAGTTACATAGTGTTCCATCTGATTCTATTTTGTGGAAAAGTTTGGAGAGTGTTGGTATTATGTTGTCAATAAATGTCTGGTAAAACTCTGCACTGAACCCATATAAAACTGGGATTTTTTGGTTGGGAGGCTTTTGATGACTGCTTCTATTTCTTTTTTTTTAAACAACTTTATTGTTTACAACTTTATTGTTTTAAACAACTTTATTGTAACTTTGTTACAAAACAAAGATTAATGTACAGATTTTTAGCATTTTTTGCGTAAAATTATACAATACATTTTTGTCAGTACTTTTTTTCGGATTTTAAAATTATTTTTACATATCTGTATGAATATATTTTTTAGTCAGTACTTGATTTTTTTAAAGGTTTGATAGTGTGCATTGAAAACTTAATAGTTACAATGAGCAAAAAGTACATGTAAAACAAAATATAACATGGAAATAGTCAAAGTTTTCTTGTTGTGTAAGGATTTTTTTGTTTTGTTTTGTTTTCTTTATTTCGTGGACTTCATACAGTCTGTGAGTTGTTTCTGGGGCAGTGCAAGACTCTGGGGTTAGCATCCCACTATCAGTGACTGCATATTATGTCTGTTCTTTTGTGACTGGGTTATCTCACTCAGAATGATATTCTCTAGATTCAGCCATTTTCTTAAGAATTTGGTCAAGTCATTGTTTCTGGTGGCTGAATAGTATTCCATTGTGTAAATGTACCACAATTTTTGTATCCATTCAACTTCTGAAGGACATCTGGGTTCCTTCCAGATTCTAGCTATTATAAATAGAGCTGCTATGAACATTGTGGTGCATATATCTTTGTTGTGTACTAAGATGTCTCTGGGGTATATGCCCAGAAGTGGAATAGCTAAGTCTTCAGGTAGTATTATGTTAAATTTTCTGAGGTATCACCAGACTGATTTCCAGAGTGGTTGTATTAGTTTGCAACACCACCAACAGTGGAGAAGGGTTCCTCTTTCTCTGCAACCTTGCCAGCATCTGTTGTCATCTGAGTTTTGGATCTTGGCCAATATGACTGGTGTGAGGTGAAATCTCAGTGTTGTTTTGATTTGCATTTCCCTGATGGGTAAAGATGTGGAGCACTTCCTCAGATATTTCTCAGCCATTCGATATTCCTCAACTGAGAACATTTTGTTTAGCTCTGTACCCCATTTTTAATAGGGTTATTTGATTCTCTGGTGTCTAGTTTTTGAGTTCTTTGTATACCTTAGATATTAGGCCTCTATCTGATGTGGAGTTGGTAAAGATCTTTTCTCATTCTGTTTGCTGCCGTTTTGTTTTTTTGACAATGTCTTTAGCCTTACAGAAACTTTGCAATATCATTAAGTCCCATTTGTTAATCTCTGACCTTAGAGCTTGAGCCATTGGTGTTTTGTTCAGGAAATTTTCTCCTGTGCCTATGTGTTGTAAGGTTTTCCCTACTTTCTCATCTAATAGTTTCAGTGTATCTGGTTTAATGTGGAGATCTTTGATCCACTTACACTTGAGCTTTGTACAAGGAGATAAGAAAGGGTCTATTTTCATTCTTTTGCATGCTGAGTGTCAGTTGGACCAGCACCATTTGTTGAATAGGCTGTCCTTTTTCCATTGAATGTTTACGGCTCCTTTGTCAAAAATCAGGTGACCATATACATGAGGGCTCATTTCTGGATCTTCTATTCTATTCTATTGATCCCAATACCTATTTCTGTACCAGTACCATGCAGTTTTCAGCACAATTGCCTTATAATATAGCTTGAGGTCAGGGATATTGATTCCCGCAGATGTTTTCTTGTTGTTGAGGATGGATTTCGCTATTCTAGATCTTTTGTTGTTCCATATGAAATTGCACATTGATCTTTCCAATTCTATGATGAACTGGGTTGGAATTTTGATGGGGATTGCATTGAATCTGTAGATTGCTTTTGGTAGGATGGCCATTTTCAAAATTTTGATCTTTCCAATCCATGAGCAAGGGAGATCTTTCCATTTTCTGAGATCCTCCTCAATTTCCTTCTTTAGAAGTTTGAAGTTTTTGTTATACAGGTCCTTCACTTGCTTAGTTAGAGTCACAGCAAGATATTTCATATTTTTTGTGACAATTGTGAAGGGTACCCTTTCCCTAATTTCTTTCTCCACATGTTTGTCCTTTGAGTATAGGAAGGCTACTGATTTGTTTGAGTTAATTTTGTGTCCAGCCACTTTGCTGAAATTGTTTACCAGCTGTAGGAGTTCTCTGGTGGAATTTTTGGGGTCACTTAAGTACACTATCATGTCATCGGCAAAGAGTGATGTTTTAAATCTTCCTTTCTGATTTGTATGATGGTATATTTAAGTGACCCAAAAAATTCAACGGGAAAATTTATAGATAATACACGACTTTAACAAATTATCTTCTATTTCTTTAGGTTTTTTGGGATTATTTAGATTGTTTACCTGGTCCTGGTTTAACTTTGGTATCTTGTATCTGTCTAGGAATTCATCCATTTACCCCAGATTTTCCACATTTGTTGAATATAGGGTTTTTTAATTGGATCTAACGATTTCTTGAATTTCCTCAGTTTCAGTCATTATTTTTCCAATTTCCTTTCTTATTTTGTTAATTTGAATACCCTCTCTTTTCCCTCTAGTTAGTCTGTCTAAGGCTTTATCAATCTTGTTAATTTTTTTAAAGAACCAGATCTTGGTTTTGTTGATTCTTTGAATGGTTCTTTTTGTTTCTATTTGGTCTATTTCTGCCCTAAATTTGATTATTTCTTGCTGTCTATTCTTCTTGGGTGTATCTGCTTTCTTTTGTTCTAGAGCTTTCAACTGTGCTGTCAGGTTGCTAGGGTAAGCTCTCTCCAAGTTCTTTTTGGAAGCACATAGGGCTATGAGTTTTCCTCTCAGTTCTGCTTTCATTTCATCCTATAGGTTTGGTATATCATGTTTACATTTTCGTTGAATTCTAGAAAACCTTAATTTCTTTTTTTATTTCTTCTTTGAGCCTGCTATCATTTAATAGAGCATTGCTTATTTTCCATATGTATATAGGCTTTTTGGTGTCTTTGTTGTTATTAAAGACCAGCCTTAGTCCATGGTGATCTAAAAGGATGCATGGGAGTATTTCAATCTTCTTATATCGATTGAGCCACATTCTGTGTCCAATTATGTAGTAAATTTTCTAGAAGGTGCCTTGAGGTGCTGAGAAGAAGTTGTATTCTTTTTTTTTTTTGTTTTGTTTTTTTTTTTTGTTTTTAGGATGATATGTTCTATTGAAATCTATTAATTCCAGTTGATTCATAGTCTCTACTAGTTTTACAGTGTCCTTGTTCAGTTTCTGTTTTCATGATCTGTCCATTAATGAGACTGGGTTGTTAAAGTCTCCCACTATTATTTTTTGGTCTAAAATATATTTTTTGAGCTTTCGTAAGATTTCATTTATGAATATGGCTGCTTTTGTATTTGGAGCGTATATGTTAAGGATTGAGAGTTCCTCCTGACTGATTTCTCCTGTAATGAGTAAAAAGTGTCCTTCCTTATGTTTTTTGATGGCTTTTGATTGAAAATCTACTTTATTCCATATTCCAATGATCACTTCAGCTTGCTTCTTGGGGCCATTTGCATGAAAGGTTTTATTCCCTACCTTTTACTGTGAGATTGGATCTGTATTTGTCTCTGACGTGAGTTTCCTGTATGCAGCAAAATGCTGGGTTTTGTTTATGTATCCAGTCTGATAGCCTATATCTTTTTATTTGGGAGTTGAGTCCATTTATGTTAATAGATATCAAGGAATATTCTTTGCTGTTTCCTGTCATTATTGCTTTTGTAGTTTGGATTGTGCCTGTGTGTCTTTCTTTTTTTGGTTTTCTGGCTTAGTAGTTTTCTTGTTTTTACTATGAGGTGGTTCCCCTCATTGTATTGGGTTTTCCACCTGTAATTTATTGTAGTCCTGGGTTTGTGATCATATATGGTATGAATTTAGTTTTGTCTTGAAATATCTTCATCTCTCCATCTATGGTGATTGATTGTTTTGCTGGGTATAACAGCTTGGACTGGCACCTGTGCTCTCTTAAGGTCTTCATGATGTCTGTCCAGGCTCTTCTAGCTTTTATAGTCTCCTGAGAAATCAGGTGTGATTCTGATTGGTCTGCCATTATATGTTACCTGACCTTTTTCCCTTACTGCTTTTAGTATTCTCCCTTTGCTTTGGGCACTTTGTGTATTTACTATTATGTGTGGGGAAGAATTTCTTTTTTGGTCCAACCTATTTGGAGTTCTGTAGGCTTCTTTTATGCTTGTTGTCATCACATTCTTAAGGGCAGGGAAGTTTTCTTCCAGGATTTTGTTGAAGATATTTACTGTACCTCTTAGTTGATATTCTTTGCCCTCTTCTATTCCTATTATGCTTGGGTTTTGGTCTTCTCATTTTGTCCTGGATCTCCTCAACATTTTGGGTTAGGAGCTTTTTGGTTTTTGCATCTTCTCTGACTGTTTTTTCTATGTTTTCAATGTTGTCTTCGGTCCCTGATATTCTCTCTTTCATCTCTTGTAGTCTGTCAGAAATGCTTGCATCTATGACTCCTCATTTCTTTTTTAGGTTTTCTATCTCTATGGTTGTCTCTTTTAGTGTTATCTTTATTGTGTCCATTCCCATTTTAAATTCCTTTTTCATTCCTTCATCTCTTTGCTTCAGTTTTCTTCTAGTTCTTTGTGTTCTTTGAGTGTTTTTCTTGTTTCTTCTTTAGAAGTTTCTAATTTATTATGCTTTTCCTCCAGTTCTTGTTTAAGGATCTCTATCATCACCTTGTGGTAGGATTTTATGTCTGAGTTTTCTTTTTCTGGAGTTTTTGGCATTCTGCTGTTTGCTGTGATGGGAGAGATGTGTTCTAGTTTTGCCAGGTTGTCTTCTTTTCCTGGTGTATGTTCTTTGGCTTTCCTCTTGCCATCTTGATGTCAGTGATTGGTTCCAGCCTTTCTTTTGTACCTGGCCTGTGTGCCTGGATTTCCCCCGTTCCTGGTGAGGGATGGTCCTAATGCCTGTTGTGCACACAAAATCTGCTGGCTGGGAACAGAGGGCCCGATGCCGGGTTCCTGGTTTCCTGGGTCAAGCCTGGCAGGTGCACAGTTTATGTCTGCTCCACTGAGATCTCTCTGCCCCCTGGCTAGTTGGAACCTGTTCTCACTCAGTTCTCTCCAGGCCTGTCTCTCTGGGTCTCTGCTCTCTATGTCAAAATTTATATTAGTCTTTTCACATTATATTCTAACTTTAATCCACATAGTTAACTGCACCGTAGATGATATCCACAACGGCCAAACATGCTTTCAGCAGATCAATATGAATATTTTCTTGAGGCTCAACAAAACTGCAAAAACAAATATACAGAGTAATATCTTTCAAATTGAATCCACTGCGGTAAACTCATGACACTCTCCTTGGTAGTAGCTTCCCATTACTTCATGTGCATTTGCCAACTATATATAAACAATATAAGTCATATATTTTAATCACGTTTTTCTCTACCCTAACTCTTCTTAAATCCTCTTCACCCATTCCAAGTATACATACTCTACCCACTCCTCACTCACTCAATTACTCCCTCTTTATATGTTAAACAAGAACAAACCTAGACAACCTAAATACCCATAAGCCAAAGAAAGAAAGAAAGAAAGAAAGAATGAAAGAAAGAAAGTGGAAAATAAAAAGTCTATTAAAATAACAACAAGAATAAAATCATGGTATTAATTTTGCTGGCAGACTACTTTTGGGGGTCTGAGGCTGGATCATGGTTAATATAAACAATGAGATGCCATTGGAGCAAACTAATTTTCCCTTTGCTAGTGGATATTAATTGCAAACGGCTTCTTGGTTAAGTGTGAAATCACATGTTTACTCCACTACCACAGACCAAGGACTATATTTACTCACACTTGTGCAGGTCTTATATTTGTTATAGCAGTCTTGGTAGACTCAGATGTGTAGCAATCCTATTGTGCCAGGAAACCATATTTTCTCTTGGAGATCCCTATCACCTTGGTCTCTTACAATCTTTCTGTCTCCCTTCTGCATAGATCTTTGAGCCTTTACATATTCTGATTTTGTCTGGTATATTTAGTGTTGGGTTTGTAGTGTGTCATGGGGATTTCTGTTCTATCCTTTCGATGTTGTACATGATTATTGTTCCATAATGTATATCTCTTTTTTTTTAAATTGAACAACTTTATTTAAAAAAAACAAATATAAATATACAGATTTTAAAAGAATTTTTGCATAAAAGTATATGAATTCATTTTTGTCAGTACTTGATTTTTTTTAAAGGTTTGATAGTATGCCTTAAAATCTTACTAGTTACAATGAGCATAAAGTACATGTAAAAAAAGATGTAACATGAAAATAGTCAAATTTTTCTTGGTGTGTAAAGATTAAGCATTATGATTTTTCTTTTTTTTGGCCTTTGTTTTTCTTGAACTTAATATAGTCTGTAAGTTGTTTCTGGGGTGTTCAAAGCTTTCTGGGGTTAGCATCCAATTATCAGTGACAACATATTATCTCTGTTCTTTTGTGACTGGGTTATCTCACTCAGGATGATATTCTCTAGATGCATCCATTTTCTTAAGAATTTCATAAAGTCATTGTTTCTGATAGCTGATTAGTACTCCATTGTGTAAATATACTACAATTTTTGTATCCATTCATCTACTGAAGGACTTTTTAAAGATTTGGAACATTTATTTCTTTGATTTTGTTAAACATATTGCCTGTATCTTTGACCTGACATTTCCCTCCCTCATCTGTACTTACTCTTATAGACTTAATCTTTTCAGAATGTTACAGATTTCCTGCATGTTTGGTTCCTGAGTTTTGGTTTCTGATCTAACATTTCCTTTGATTAAATTATCCACTTATAAAATTCTCTTTTCCATGACTTAAGGTGTTTTTGAAGCTTATATTTGAATATTTTTATTAGTGTTTATTTTTATTATTAACTTTAATTCGTTTTACAGTCCAGTCTTCATCCTCATCCAGGTCTTTCCCCCAAATGCTCTCCATCCCAATGTTTCCCGCGTCTCCCAGAGGATTATCATACCCCCCCTCCTCACCAGACCTTCCCATTCTCTGGGGTCTCAAATTTCTTAAGGGTTAGGTATATCTTCTTTTACTGAAGTGTAAGATCAATCAGTCCTCTGTGTGTATATGTTGGGAGTCTCTTATCAGCTCGTACTCGTTGGTGGATCAGAGTTTGATCTCAGGGTTGCAGGTAATTTGAGAGAATTTCCACAATTCAATATCTTTACTTTTTCACTTACTGGTATTTTTTTTCTCATAGGATATATTTTTATGCATTAAATGGTTTTCGTTATTTCATTTGATTGTTTATATCATCATGACCCTTATTAAGACATTTATTTTTACTATTTTTATTCTTTTGAAACACATAATTACTATTCTGAAGTCATCATCATGACCCTTATTAAGACATTTATTTTTACTATTTTTATTCTTTTGAAACACATAATTACTATTCTGAAGTCTTTGTCTTGTGCTCAAGTTAAATTGCTTGTTTCAGGCCATATAACAAGAGGCTGCCAGACTGGTGAGAGCACATTGTCTTGGCTGTTCCTTTTGTCCCTCTGTGCTCAGATCCAGGCAGATAACACTACAGTATTTGAAGTGATCTTTGTTGTAGCCATCTTCTCCTGTCTTTGTTAGGGAATGTTATCTTCCTTGGTTATAATCCCCCACTGAAATGTAATGCATACCTTAGACTGAGGCAAACTTTGTATTGAGTATTTCCTAATTCATGTATCAACATACAAGGCTCCATATTGTATTTTCAAAAATCAAAAAAAAAAAAAAAAAACCTAACTGTTCATGACTATGTTAGGAGCCTTTAAATAGAATATATTCATAGCTCCTTAAATGTTAACATTGTCTGTATTTCCCACACATATGAAATATGAACAAGGTGAATATATTTATAAATTGACACTACAGATGTATATTAAATTGCCATATTGTAGTAGAATTGAGTTAAAAGGAATCACTATTGAAAGAGGTGTTAACAGGGCTAGAGAACTCAAGCAAAGCTTTGAGTGTTTGAGACTGAAAATAAACTGCTAACCCCACAATCTATATCAAGCAAAATTGTCATGCAAAATGAATACAGCATAATGGCATTTCAGATAAATTAAGCAGTAATGAACTCATTGCTTATACACCATAATGTACTTTCAGAGAAGATTCCTGGACTAAAAAGAAATAACAAGAGAGAAAAGAGTCGGCATGTGGAATAGCAAGGTCATGTGGATAAAATCTTCTATGGAAGTTCAAAATCTCTACAAAAATTATTGGTTTCACAAGATCAACAAAATAATTTTGTGAAGATTTCATAGAATAGAACAGTAAATTTTTATATAAATAGGAAAATATTTAAACTATAATTTGGTATGCTATAAATATTGATATTTTTGTTTGATACAGACTTCATGATTAGCAGTTTATTTTTAGTGTTAAATACCCAAAGATTCCTTGAGTTCTCCAGCCCAGCTAAACTCTCTTTCAATAAATTTTGTGACCCCATATACATATGTGTATGTGTATGCATATGATTATGAGTATATATGTGTGTATGTATAGAAATATATCAAAAAGAAAAAATATATGATATATTTATTTTATGTATTTATGTGTATAAATATAAAAGCTGAAATTTTCTAGTTTGTTAAAAAATTAAAGTACCCTTTCTTAGATAATATATTTGAAATAGTATAAAAATATGTTTTTAGACAGAGTAGATAATATTTTAACCCTGCTGATTATACTTTTATAGCTTCTAATTTTATATATATATATATATATATATATATAAAATTAGGGTATTTATATATATATATGTATATATATAAATATATATATAGAGAGAGAGAGAGAAAGAGACTATATATATTTTACTTTTAAGTTGTACCCATAGCAGAGTTATACCCACATATTATCTCCTATGTACTAATTATTAATGCACTGAGTCTTACTCATTTCTGTGCCTCATAATCTGTTGATTTTGTTAAACAATCACAAACTACCACTGACCCAATTGAAACCTATCCAGTGTCTGATAGGATTAAACATTGCTGTTCTCTGAAGATACCCTTATGATTTGTGCAAATGAGCATACATCAACTTTTCAGAAATTCTATTTAAATCTTTTTCTGTCATAAATTTCTTTTCCTACTATCATTATCTCCCAGTGTTGTTATCTTCCAGTATCAGGTATGTTTCATTGGTTTTAATTTTCAGATCACAGTGCAGAATAGCATTGTTTCTTTATCAATCCACTATCACCTTTATCTACTTGAAGAGGCATCTGTTCCAAATGTAAGCTGTTCAGCTTTAGGATAGAGAAAGGGACCAAAAAATAGAGTAGTTAAAAGAAGATGGGAGTTAAGTATCAATATATGGTATATATAAAGATATAATTCTAACAGGTGAGTGTGGGTGACAATATCTGAATACTATTTTAGAAGAAATATGAGGTACCATGTCCTGTGTGAAAACCCCATGAATAGCAGCAGTGAGAAAAAGTAGGAGAAAAAATAGAATGGAATGAGATATATTAATCTTTTCAAAGAAATATGCAGCTATGAGAAAACAGAGTTTATCTACACTCTAATATGTGGTTCTCTTCTTTTAGTAAGGGTTAGCATGGTGGGTGGGTGGATATTAGATCATTTTTAAATAGCAAATGCATAATCAAATATATTGTATAAAAGCCTGCTATACCAAAATAATTAAAAATGTTACATGTCTGCTGTCATGGTAACTCATCTCTCTGGTGTGAACAATGAGCATCAGACATGTCTAAAAGAGTTAAATATGGAACATTAATCCAGTTATGTTTTAATTAGTCCTAAGTCTTTTTAACATTGCTGTGGGATTGTTTCAAAAAGGCTTAAAACTTAAAATTATTTATCATCTGTAAAAAATATTATAACCATACACTTTATTTGACTGACTCTGAACAAAGTTAATATGATTTTAACTCTGTTCACAATTTGCTGCCAGTGTTAATGCATCACCTTCATAATTTTGTTTCCATCTTTAGAAGTATGAATATTTCACAGTCAGTGATTTGCAAAGGCTTTCCAAGCAGACATATTGCCACTTATGTTTAGGGAGTTGATATGCAACTTTGCTGATGGTTTAGATGCTGCACACCAGGAAACTACAATTAAGGAAAGTATCATCATGATTCCAAGTTGATTATTATTTCTTTCTCATTTTCAGAAAATGGGTCCTATACATTTTCCCAATTTAACCAAAGATTGGAGGAGGGTTACCTTATAGAAAGACCAGCACTCTCAACTAACCTGGACCCCTGAGATCTCTCAGACACTGGACCAACAACCAGGCAGTAAACTTCAGCTCACATGAGGCCCCCAACCTGTATACAGAAGAAGACAACCTGGTCTGGCCTCAGAGGGAGAAGAAGATCCTTACCCTCAAAATAACCCCAGGGAGTGGGTAGGCTTGGCAGAAGTAGGGCATCCTGAAGACATGGGGGGGGGGGGGGAGGATGATGAACTGTGAGAGGGCGGACCAGGAGGAGGGTATTGGAAACACAGCTGAAGAACAGTGCAATCCCTTAACTACTAAGTTGTCTCTCCAGTCACACTTTGATATTACTGATAAGGTTTAAGTAAGTTTTAGAAAAAAATCAGAGTGGAAATCTAAACAATATTATTTTTTATGAAAAAATAACAATTAACATACATTTTTTTTTCAAAACTGAGATTTCAGAAAAATTAATAGGAGGTGCCCTGGAGTAAGAGGAAAAAGGTGGAAAATATTGTCAAAATAGTACGTTATAATTGTGTGAATAGACTTGAGAATCAGGATAAATGTGGTGGCAGTTGGTCATGGCAGTGTGCTGTGGACTTCAAATTTCTGTAAACTGCAGACGTTAAAGATTTCTATGAAAATGTCATAGGTTGGTGATATGTTTAGGCTATGACTTGCCAACAATAAAATTCTTTGCATTACATCAGAAGTTATTAAGGCAAATTGATGGTCTTTCCTGTGTTGTGAGTTCTACTTTAATTGTATGTACCAGAGGGTGAGTATTTCTATGTTAAATCTATTCATCTATTTCTTTGTTATGACATGACACAGCATGAGGCAATCACCAGAAGAAGAACAGCTATAAGGCAAAATCTCTTGAACTACTCTGACATTAAAAAGATGGCCTGTAAATATTGTTTTCATTTATAATTTTTCCATCTTCAATCAATCTGTTTTAACAAAATTGACTAATATAGTATATGAAATGTTACATGTGTTAATAAACTTGACTTAATGATATCATAATTACTTCATGTTTCAGAATATGTAGTAATACCTAAATATAATGAATATATTCATTTTGTAAATTCTCAAAATTTGTTAAAAATAATTAAAAGACTGAATGTAAACATTATCTTGAGGCCTTAACAAAGTGTAATACCAGAAAAAGAACAAAACCTTTAATACTACCTGGACATTAACAGTGAGAAAAAGTACTGGTACCTCTCCAATCTTTCCTCAATGTGATTTTTACAAGTTTTGAGAACTGTGATTATTTGATGAAGCTTTTAGAGTGATTTATTAAGACAGTATTGATAGCTAAAAGTTATTTTTGAGCACAGTAAACATTAAGACTATAAAATATAGAATTGGCGGCTCATAGAGGCTGAGCAACTGGTGGATGGGAGGTCTGGGCTGCCAGGGAACAGAGAGATCTCTGCTGAGTGTACACGAAAAGTGCACCCCCTCCCTTGCCCTGCCCCGCCCTGTCTGATCCAGCGACCAGGAATAGAACTTTGGAACTTCTGTTCACACCCAGCAACTCTGAGGCATAGAACAGGGCTCCACCCATCTGCCACCTGGACCAGTGGAGATCCAGGGACACAGACCAGATACAAGGGAAAGGCAAGAATATATCACTGACAATAAAATGGCAAGAGGAAAGTGAACGAGTATATCCCAAGGAAACCAAGACAACCTGGCAACACCAGAGCCCAGCTCTCCCATAACAGGAAACATCAGAATTCCAAACACTCCAGAAAAGGAAGACACAGACCTGAAATCATACCTCAAAATGCTGATAGAGATACTTAAACAAGAACAGGAGGAAAAGCAAAAAGATTCAGAAGCTTTTAAAGAGGAAACAAGAAAAACATTCAAAGAACTCAAAGAACTAGAGGAAAACAGAATCAAAGAGATGAAGGAATGGAAGAGGGAATTTAAAACGGAAATTGACACAATAAAGAAAACACAAAAAGAGATAACCCTAGAGGTAGAACACCTAAAAAGAAATTAGGATTCACAGAAGCAAGCATTTACAATAGATAACAAAAGATGGAAGAGAGAATCTCATTGGCAGAAGACAACATTGTAAACATAGACAAAACAGCCAGAGAAGATGCAAAAAACAAAAAGCTCCTAACCCAAAATGTCAAGAAAATCCAGGACACAATGAAAAGACCGAACCTAAGGATAATAGGAATAGAAGAGAAAGAAGAGTATCAACAAAGAGGCACAGTAAATATCTTCAACAAAATCGTAGAAGAAAACTTACCTAACCTCAAGAATGAGATGACCACGAGCATAAAAGAAGCCTTCAGAACTCCAAATAGGTTGGACCAGAAAAGAAATACCTCCAGACACATAATAGTAAAAACATCAAGTGCCCAAAGCAAAGAAAGAATACTAAAAGCAGTAAGAAAAAAAGATCAGGTAACATATAAAGGCAGACCAATCAGACTCACACCCGATATCTCAACAGAGACTATGAAAGCTAAAAGAGCCTGGACAGACATCATGCACTCCTTAAGAGAGTACAACTGCCAACCCAAGCTGCTATACCCAGCAAAATTATCAATCACCATCGATGGAGAGATGAAGATATTTCAAGACAAATCAAAATTTACACAATATCTGACCACAAACCCAGCACTACAACAAATTATAGGTACAAAACCCAATACAATGAGGGAAAATACAGCCTAGTAAAAACAAGAAAACTCCTAAACAAGAAAACTAAAAGAAGAAAAAGACACAGACACCACTCAACCCACAAAAGCAATAATGGCAGGAAACAGAAATAAATATTCCTTGATATCAATGAACATAAATGGACTCAACTCCCAAATAAAGAGACGTAGGCTATCAGACTGGATACATAAACAAAATCCAGCATTTTGCTGCATACAGGAAACTCATCTCAGAGACAAAGACAGACACTATCTCAGAGTTAAAGGGTGGGAAAAAAAACTTCCAAGGAAACAGCTCCAAGAAGCAAGCTGGAGTGGCTATTCTAATATCGAATAAAGTAAATTTCCAACCAAAAGTTATCAAAAAAGATAAAGAAGGTCACTTTTTACTAATTACCAGGGAAACCGCTCAGTAGAAACTCTCAATCCTTAAAATATATGCTACAAATAAAAAAGCACCCACATTCATAAAAGAAACCCTACTAAAGCTCAAAAAATATATTTCACCTTACACAATAATAGTGGGAGACTTTAATACCCCACTCTCACCAATGGACAGATCATGGAAACAGAAACTGAACAAGGACACTGCAAAACTAGTAGAGACTTTGAACCAACTAGAATTAATAGATATATACAGAACATATTATCCTAAAGTAAACAAATACAACTTCTTCTCAGCACCCCATGGCACTTTCTCGAAAATTGACCACATAATTGGACACAGAGTGAGCCTCAATCGATTTAAGAAGATTGAAATACTCCCATGCATCCTCTCAGATCACCATGGTCTACGGCTGGTCTTTAACAACAACAAAGACAACAAAAAGCCCACATACACATGGAAACTAAACAACGCACTGTTAAACGAGAGCAGGGTCAAAGAAGAAATAAAAAAAGGAATTAAGGATTTTCTAGAATTCAACAAAAACGAAAACACAACATACCCAAACCTATGGGATGCAATGAAAGCAGTACTGAGTGGAAAACTCACAGCCCTAAGTGCTTCCAAAAAGAAACTGGAGAGAGCTTACATCAGCAACCTGACAGCACAGCTAAAAGCCCTAGAGCAAAAGGAAGCAGATATACCCAAAAAGAGTATACAGCAAAAATAATCAAAATTAGGGCAGAAATAGACCAAATAGAATCAAAAAGAACCTTTGAAAAAATCAACAAAACCAATAGTTTGTTCTTTGAGAAAATCAACGAGATTGATAAACCCCTAGCAAGACTAACTAGAGGGCAAAGAGAGTATACAAATTAACAACATCAGAAAGGAAAGTGGGGACATAACAACTGAAACTGAGGAAACTCAAGAAATCATCAGATCCTACTACAAAAACTTATACTCCACAAAATTGGAAAATCTGGAGGAAAGGGATGAATTCCTAGACAGATACAAGATCACAAAGTTAAACCAGGAACAAGTAAACCATCTAAATAACCCTATAACACCTAAAGAAATAGAAGAAGTCATGAAAAGCCTCCCAACCAAAAAAAGCCCAGGTCCAGACAGGTTCAGTGCAGAATTTTATCAGACATTTATTGGGGATATAACACCAATACTCTCCAAACTATTCCAAAAGATAGAATCAGGTGGAATATGACCTAAAACATTTTTTGAGGCTACAATAACCCTCATACATAAACCACACAAAGACCCTACAAGAAAAAAGAACTTCAGACCAATCTCACTTATGAACATTGATGCAAAAATACTTAACAAAATCCTTGCAAACCGAATCCAAGAACACATTAAAACGATCATTCATCATGACCAAGTAGGCTTCATCCCTGGGATGCAGGGATGTTTTAACATAAGGAAATCCATCAATGTAATCCACCATATAAACAAACTCAAAGATCAAAATCACATGGTCATCTCACTAGATGCTGAGAAAGCATTTGACAAAATCCAACACCCCTTCATTTTAAAAGTCCTGGAAAGAACAGGAATCAAAGGTCCATACCTAAACATAATAAAAGCAATATACAGCAAACCATCAGCCAACATCAAACTTAATGGCGAGAAACTTGAAGTAATCCCACTAAAATCAGGGACTTGACAAGGTTGCCCACTCTCCCCCTACCTATTCCACATAGTGCTGGAAGTCCTGGCTGGAGAAATTAGACAGCAAAAGGAGATCAAGGGGATACAAATCTGAAAGGAAGAGATAAAAACATCACTCTTTGCCGATGACATGATAGTGTACTTTAGTGACCCCAAAAATTCCACCAGAGAACTCCTACAGCTGATAAACAAGTTCAGCAAAGTGGCTGGATACAAAATTAACTGGAACAAATCAGTAGCCTTCCTGTACGCAAAGGACAAACATGTGGAGAAAAAAATTAGGGTAAAGGTACCCTTCATAATCGCCACAAAAACTATGAAATACCTTGGTGTGACTCTAACTAAGCAAGTGAAGGACCTGTATGACAAGAACTTCAAACCTCTAAATAAAGAAATTGAGGAGGATCTCAGAAAATGGAAAGATCTCACATTCTCATGGATTGGAAAGTCTACATCTTAAAATGGCCATCCTACCAAAAGCAATCTACTGATTTAATGCAATCCTCATCAAAATTCCAACCCAGTTCTTCATGGAATTGAAAAGATCAATGTGCAATTTCATATGGAATAACAAAAGACCTAGAATAGCTAAATCCATCATCAACAACAAAAAAACATCTGCGGGAATCACTATTTTTCTCTTTTTTCTAGCTTTTTCATTGGTGTATATTTGAAAGATATGTCCCCTCATGGGAAGAACAATATCATCAACAGCCAAGGCACTGAGGTAGAGAGGGTGATTGGGAGAGGGAAAACCTTCATGGAAACATGTTGAAAGTGAGGAGGATGGGGACAGGGGGCGGGTATAGTATTTGAAATGTAAATACAGAGAATAATTACTAAAACTAAAAAAAATTTAAACTTAAAAAATTATAGAATTATTTTTTCCAGCTGACTCTTATTATTTTAAAGGTGTTTTAGAGTCTTTGCACTAGGTTCAGAGAAATGGTAATGAATGAAAACCCAAGTAATTTCAGCTATTGCAAACTTTTAAAAATAGAGTATGGAAATTATTAAAAACCTAGTGGAATTGTTAATAATACAACAGTTTGAAATTATATGTAGCTGTTTCTTGTGATATTTATTTATATCTATGATGCTAAAACTGTATATTATAAATTGTTACTTCAAAATAAAATCCATTATAACATGACTATGTTCTAGTAAGATTATCTCTGTTGTTAAGTAAATTAATGAGGCTGTGGTCATTCATTAAATCAGCTTAAGAAGTACATTTTAAAATGACAATATGATGTTATATTTAAAATTTATTCATATAAAACCCTTACTTGGTACTTTATTTGGTTTAGGAAGCTATGTATTTTTACTGTGTGTCTGTCCATGCATTCATTTGTGTGTGTGTGTGTGTGTGTGTGTGTGAAATTTAGTGAAAGTAGATCTAGATATCGCAATTATATTATGAAAACCAAATGTATCTGTATAAATGATCATGTTTCCTGTTATTGCAGATTATTCCTATTTCTCACTTCACTCACCATGCCCATACAATGGCAGAGACAAGAGAAATAGAAAGAATTCTAGTTGCTGGGGATGCACTGATGGGATGTAAACAGCCTGACGCTTAAACTCCAGATGCAGAAGGGGTCAATAGAATTCTTATTTGGAATCTCTAATAAAAAAAAAAATCTCTTTATGCCATTTCTTGCTTTAATTATTCTGCTTAACACATAAAAATAGAATCCATTTCAGTAGCATGCCACTGTAACATTCTCACATCAAAAAAACACAACTTTAAACAATATCTTGCTTTTCCATATTTCATATTAAATCAGCATAGCATTGTTCTGATGTTTTGACCCTTGGAAGATTTCCCACAGTTAACTGAGAGGACTGAAGAGACAGCTAGGTGTTCAGTAAAAAGGGGTTTAATGAATGCTGCGAGAGGGTAATTTGCATGGAAATGTTATTTTTGGAAGCCTGAAAATGTAACAAAAAGAGAAAATGAAGCAACCTATCTTCATCCAGAGGACAATGTTTGTAATGAGCTTGACAAATAGAATTTTAACCATTTCCTAGAACTGTAATGTGCTTCTGATTCCTAAGAGAGCTTTTTAGTAGATGCACATATAACAAAGAATGTTTCATTGGAAGATTTTCAATTAAACAGAGAAATGATAGGAATAGTATTTTGGGTTAAGTCCTATATATAGTCACTGCTAAGAATATAAATCATTGGATATTTTCATATTTAATTTGCACGAATAAGTAGGTAATTTACCATGAAAGTGAGATATTTTCAGTCTTTACATTTTTCTTGATTTGCACATGTACACATGTAAGCATAGTCCCACAGAGGATATGTGAGAGTGTAATAAAATATATAAATCTTGAGACATGAAAAATAATGAATAATGGCAAGTATTCTTTTTTACAAAATCTGGGTTTTTTTTTTAAAGATATATAAAAATATTTTAGTTATTTCTAAAAGTTAAAATTTAGGGTATGTTTAGAAAAATACCTGAAACTATTTTCAAGTGAAACCTTTTCTTCCTTAAGGTTCTTTGTCATGTGCTTTGTCTTGCTGAAAGACACCAAACTCCTGTCAGAAAGCTTATGTCTAGGTTTTAAAATACACAAAACATTTTAGTAATTGACTGGCAAAGAAAAAAACATCAGCTTTTTTTTTTTTAATTTTGTTTTATAGTGAGCATTAGAATATTTGCCAAGGCTAGTTTTTCACCTTGTCTAGAACAGTAAGCCCAACATTGCTTTGATCTTTCTCAGATAATATCCTGTCAGTTGTTTTTTCTGTCTTACTCTTAGCAGTGTAGGTTAAACAAACAACTAAATTGAATTAAAATAAACAAAAGAATGAAAGGAAAGAAGGAAGAATAAAAGAAAAAAAATAAGAGAAAATAAAAATGTTGTTTTATTATTTTTTTTGTTTTATATCTTCTGATACTAATCATTAATCAGTTTTATGTGATTCATAACTTTGATATAAATTTAAAAATACAGAGGACAAACTCCAAGGATATTATGCTTCCTCAATAAGACAAAAGAAGCACATATAATAAAACTAATAGCCCACATCATATATTTCCATGACAAACAGGGGAATTTCCTGATGTAAGGATGAATTAAAAAGAATAAATGGATGAGCCCTTGATCCAAGTTGTCATTTGGTAATACTTACAAAGTTACACTGGGGTTTTTTCAGAGCATTTCCTGAGATCTCCTCCTGGTTTCTCCTCTGATTTGATTTACTCCCTGGGTGGTATGAAGGGAACTTTACACTGCAGGCAGCTCCCTGACCCCTGTTTCCACCACACAGAGATACTTCATTAAGCAAGACAGAAAGATTAGATGACTGTATCTAAGCAAGGCAACAGCACCAAATGGCTTTGCAGAAACAAATTTTAAAGGGGAATGTCTGCAGGCTATATAGGATCAAGTTAGGGTGAGTTGGTTGGTTCTGACTAGTAACGTTAGTATAACCAAGTAGGAAATCTTTGTGGAATACTTTTCATTTTCCTTTTTCTTTGAGCATTTTATTCAAAATAGGCTAACTTTCTATATTTGTTACCTAGCTTTTCCTTTTGATGGAGGAACTTCTGATACTTTAGGTTTGAGAACATGTTCTTTGCTCGACAGGCCATACTTTTGAGACAATTCAGACTATGCCAGGTGACTTGCTTCTTACTGACCATATTGTTTATGATATGACTGTGGGCTAAATTAAAAATATTTCAATCTCAACTACATAGAACTGTAGGGACTCTGACAAGTTTTGCCAAAATCTATTTTCTATAAAATTTACATTTATGAACTACTTTTCTATTTCTTGGAAATGTATGAGATTTTCACCTAAAAAAATAAGTTTTGCATCAAAGAAACAATGCCATTTTCATAGGCCTAAAAATAAAATGTCCATGTCTGAGAAAAGAGCATTAGACTTTCTCAGTTAATAATTTAGCAAATTGAGATAGCCATGAGGAACTAATCAAAGTATGCTTTTTACTTTGTGTGCATGGGCTGTGTGCCCATAAGGCGAGGATCAAGAAATGAGCATCTAGGCCTAGAGAAGATAATAATTGTCAATGGTAAGGTAGAACTGAATAGGAATTTGACAAGCAAATAAGCCTGGCAAGACAACTTTGCAAAGCAAAGCTATGATTTCAAGGTGGTAATAACAAGGTTATCATAACAAGGTGTTCATAACAATCGTTGGAAACAAAGGCATGGATGATCTTCCTGAAACAGGCAGTGCAGAACCATTCACAGGTTACAGGTGAAGAACAGGCCAATGCCTAAGATGGATAATTAATCAGAAACAGGAATGAACCTAGTTTCTTTACACTATAAGATGGCTTTCAAGCTCTAAGTAGAGGCTTCTGGATTGATCTCTTCCCTATAGTCTCTCCTCACTTTCTGTAGATCTCAATCATCCTTATGTACCTGTAATATATTTTGGTTTCCCACACTGACTAAAAACACAGCACTACAACAAATTATACGTAGAAAACCCAATACAAAGAGAGGAACTATATCCTAGTTAAAACAAAAAAACTCCTAAGCAAGAAAACCAAAAGAAGAAAGAGACACAGACTCAACTCAACCTACAAAAGCAATAATAGCAGGAAACAGCAACCACTATTCCTTGATATTTATTTACATAAACGGACTCAACTCCCCAATAAAGAGAGAGAGGCTATCAGACTGGATACATAAACAAAATTCAGCATTTTTCTGTATACAAGAATCTTATCTCAGAGACAAAGACAGACACTATCTCAGAGAAAAAGTTTGGGGAAAAAACTTCCAAGAAAACAGCCCCAAGAAGCAAGCTGGATTGGCTATTCTAATATTGAATAAAGTAAATTTCCAACCAAAAGATATCAAAAAAGATAAGGAAGGACACTTTTTACTCATTACAGGGGAAATCTGTCAGGAGAAACTCTCAATCCGTAACATATATGCTCCAAATAAAAAAGAACCCACATTCATAAAAGAAACCCTACTAAAGCTCAAAAAATACATTTCATCCCACACGATAATAGTGGGAGACTTTAATACCCCACTCTCAACAAAGGACAGATCATGGAAAAATAAATTGAACAAGGACATTGTTTAACTAGTAGAGACTATGAACAAACTGGAATTAATAGATATCTACAGAACATATCATCCTAAAGTAAAAGAATACACCTTCTTCCCAGCACCTCATGGCACCTTCTGGAAAACTGACCACATAATTGAACAAAGAAAGAGCTTCAATCAATATAAGAAGATTGAAATACTCCCACGCATCCTCTCAGACCACCATGGTCTAATGCTGGTCTTTAACAACAACAAAGACAACAAAAAGCCCACATACACATGGAAAGTAAACAACACTCTGTTAAACGACAGAAGGGTCAAGAAGAAATAAAGAAAGAAATTGAGGATTTTCTAGAAATCAATGAAAACGAAAAAAAATTATACCCAAACATATGGGATGCAAGAAAAGCAACACTAAGAGGAAATCTCATAGCCCAAAGAGCTTCCAAAAAGAAACAGGAGAGAGCATACATCAGCACCTTGATAGTACCGCTAAAAGCTCTAGAAGAAAAGGAAAGAGATACACACAAGTTGAGTAGATGGCAAGAAACAATCAAACTGAGGGCAGAAATAGACCAAATAGAAAAAAAAAAAAAAGAATCAACTAAACCTAGAGCTGGTTCTTTGAGAAAATCAACAATATTGATAAACCCCTAGCCAGACTAACAACAGGGAAAAGAAAACACATTAACAAAATCAGAAAGGACAGTGGAGACATAACAACTAAAACTGAGGAAATTCAAGAAATCATCAGATCCTACTACAAAAGCTTATACTCCACAAAGTTGGAAAATCTGGAGGAAGTGGATGAAGTCCTAGACAGATAAAAGATCCTAATGTTAAACCAGGACCAGGTAAACCATCTAAATGATCCCATAACACCTAAAGAAAAAGAAGAAGTCATCAAAAGCTTCACAACCAAAAAAGTCTAGATCCAGACAGGTTCGGTGCAGAAATTTATCAAAGATTTATTGGGGACATAACACCAATACTCTCCAAACTATTCCACAAGATTGAATCAGGTGGAATACTACCTAACTCATTTTTTGAGGCTACAATAACCCTCATTTCTAAACCACACAAAGACCTTACAAGGAACGAGAACTTCAGAACAATCTCACTTTTGAACATTGATGCACAAATACTCTACAAAATCATTGCAAACGGAATCCAAGGGCACATCAAAACCATCATTTACCATGACCAAGTAAGCTTCATCCCTGGGATGCAGTGATGGTTAATAAAAGGAAATCCATTAATGTAATCCACTATATAAACAAACTCAAAAGAAAAATAACATGGTCATCTCACTAGATTCTGAGAAAGCATTTGACAAAATTCAACACCCCTTCATGTTAAAAGTCCTGGAAAGAACAGAAATCCAAGGTCCATATCTAACCATAATAAAAGCAATATACAGCAAACCAACAGCCAACATCAAACTTAATGGTGGGAAACTTGAAGCAATCCCACAAAAATCAGGGACTCGACAAGGCTGCCCACTCTCCCATTACCTATTCAACCTAGTACTGGAAGTCCTGGCTGGAGCAATTAACAGCAAAAGGAAATCAAAGGGATACAAATTGGAAAGGAAAAAGTAAAAACTTCACTCTTTGCAGATGGCATGATAGTGTATTTAAGTGACCAGAAAAATTCCACCAGAGAACTTCTACAGCTGATAAACAAGTTCAGCAAAGTGGCTGGATATACAATCAACTCAAACAAATCAGTAGCCTTCCTATATTCAAAAAACACATGTGGAGAAAGAAATTAGGCAAAAGATACCCTTCACAATTGTCACAAAAACTATGAAATACCTTGGTGTGACTCTAACTAAGAAAGTGAAGGACCTGTATGACAAGAACTTCAAACCTCTAAAGAAAGAAATTGAGGAGGATCTCAGAAAATGGAAAGATCTCCCATGCTCATGGATTGAAAAGATCAACATCTTAATAATGCCCATCCTACCAAAAGCATTCTACAGATTCAATGCAATCCCCATCAAAATTCCAACCCAGTTCTTCATGGAATTGGAAAGATCAATGTGCAATTTCATATGGAATAACAAAAGACCTAAAAGCTAAATTCCTCCTCAACAACAAAAAAATATCTGCAGAAATCACTATCCCTGACCTCAAGCTATATTACAAGGCAATTGTGCTGAAAACTGCATGGTACTGTTACAGTAATAGGCATGTGGATCAATGGAATAGAATAGAAGATCCAGAAATGAGCCCTCATGTATATGGTCACCTGATTTTTGACAAAGGAGCAGTAAACAGTCCAAGGAAAAAGGACAGCCTATTCAACAAATGGTGCTGTTCCAACTGACATTCAGCATGCAAAAGAATGAAAATAGACCCGTTCTTATCTCCTTGTACAAAGCTCAAGTGTAAGTGGATCAAAGATCTCCACATTAAACCAGATACACTAAAACTATTAAATGAGAAAGTAGGGAAAACCTTAGAACACATAGGCACAGGAGAAAATTTCCTGAACAAAACACCAATTGCTCAAGCTCTAAGGTCAAAGATTAACAAATGGGACTTAATGAGATTGCAAAATTTCTGTAAGGCTAAGGACATCGTCAAAAAAACAAAACGGCAACCAACAGAATAGAAAAAGATCTTTACCAACACCACATCAGATAGAGGCCTAATATCCAAGGTATACAAGGAACTCAAAAAGCTAGATACCAGAGAATCAAAAAACCCTATTAAAAATGGGGTACAGAGCTTCAGTTGAGGAACAACAAATGGCCGAGAAATATCTGAAGAAGTACTCGACATCCTTAGACATCAGAGAAATGCAAATATAAACAACCCTGAGTTTCAACCTCACACCAGTCAGATTGGCCAAGATCCAAAACTCAGATGACAGCAGATGCTGGCAAGGCTGCGGAGAAAGAGAAACACTTCTCCACTGTTGGTGGTATTGCAAACTAATACAACCACTCTGGAAATCAGTCTGGCAATACCTCAGAAAATTGGATATAGTACTACCTGAAGACCCAGCTATTCCACTTCTGGGCATATACCCCAGAGACACTTTAATACACAACAAAGATATATGCACCACAATGTTCATAGCGGCTCTATTTATAATAGCCAGAAGCCGGAAAGAACCCAGATGTCCTTCAGAAGATGAATGGATACTAATATTGTGGTGCATTTATACAATGGAATACTACTCAGCCACCAGAAACAATGACTTAACCAAATTCTTAAGAAAATGGCTGCATCTAGAGAATATCATCCTGAGTGAGATAACCCAGTCACAAAAGAACAGACATAATAAGCAGTCACTGATATTGGAATGCTAACCCCAGAGGCTTGGACTCCCCCAGAAACAACTCACAGACTGTATGAAGTCCAGGAAATAAAGAAAACAAAAAAAAATATATTTACCAAACAAGAAGACTTTGACAATTTCCATATTGCGTTTTGTTTTGCATGTACTTTACGCTCATTGTAACTTTTAGGTTTTCAATGCATACTGTCAAGCCCTTGAAAAAATCAAGTACTGACTAAAAAGTATATTCACATAGTTTTATGTAAAAATTATTTTAATATCTGAAAAAACAGTACTGACAAAGATATATAATTTTAATCAAAATATGTTTAAAATCTGTACATTTATCTTTGTTCTGTAAAAAAAAAGTCGTTTAAAAAATAAATAAATAAATAAAATATCCAATATAAAATGAAAAAAACAAAAAAAAAAAAAAAAAAAAAAAGAATAGAAGATCCCGAAATGAGCCCTCATGTATATGGTCACCTGATTTTTGACAAAGGAGCCTTAAACATTCAATAGAAAAAGGACAGCCTATTTAACAAATGGTTTTTGTCCAACTGGCACTCAGCATGCAAAAGAATGAAAATTGACCCTTTCTTATCTCCTTGTACAAAGCTCAAGTATAAGTGGATCAAAGATACACTGAAACTATTAGATGAAATGAAGGGAATACTTAGAGCACATATTCACAGGAGAAAATTTTCTGAACAAAACACCAATGGCTCAAGCTCTAAGGTTAAAGTTTAACAAATGGGACTTAATGAGATTGCAAAGTTTCTGTAAATCTAAGGCCTTGTCAAGAAAACAAAAGGGCAGCCAACAGAATAGGAAAAGATCTTTACCAACTTTCCATCAGATAGAGACCTAATATCCAAGGTATACTAGGAACTCAAAAAGCTAGACACCAGAGAATCAAACAACCATATTAAAAAATGGGGTACAGAGATAATAAAACATTCTCAATTGAGGAATGCTGAATGGCTGGGAAACATCTAAGGAAGTGCTTGACATCTTTAGCCATCAGAGAAATGCAAATCAAAGCAACCCTGAGATTCCACCTCACACCAGTCAGATTGGCCAAGATCCAAAACTCAGATGACAGCAGATGCTGGAGAGGTTGTGGAGAAAGAGGAACACTTCTCCACTCTTGGTGGGGTTGTAAACTGGTCCAACCAGTCTGGAAATCAGTCTGGTGATTTCTCATATAATTGGACATAGTACTACCTGAAGATCCAGCTATTCCACTTCTGGGCATATACCCCAGAGACACTCCAATATACAACAAATATACATGCACCACGATGTTCATAGCAGCTCTATTTATAATAGCCAGAAGCTGGAAAGAACCCAGATGTCCTTCAATAGATGAATTGATACAAAAATTGTGGTACACGATGGAGTACTACTCAGCCATTAGAAACAATGACTTAACCAAATAATTAAGAAAATGTTTGCATCTAGAGAATATCATCCTGAGTGAGATAACCCAGTCACAAAGAACAGACATATTATGCAGTCATTGACAGTGGGATGATAACTGCAGAAGCTCAGACTGACCCAGAAACAACTCACAGACTGTGTGAAATTGAAGAAAAAAAGAAAACACAACATAACAAAACAAAACAAAACCAAAAAAAACAAAAAAAAAAAAAAATAAATAAAGCTGTCATGCTCAATCCTTACACACCAAGAAAACGTTGACTAATTATGGGTTACATCCTGTTTTACATGTACTTTTTGCTCATTGTAACTAGTAAGACCTTAATGCAGAGTATCAAACTATAAAAAAAAAAAAAAAAGCCAAGCACTTACATAATTGTATTTGTATACATTTATGCAAAAATGTTTAATTCTTTTTCTTTTATCTTTTTTTTAAATATATTTTAAAAATGAGTGTATATAGCAGGCAATTTGCTGGAACTTGAGCAGTTGGTACACTTTTGAAGCAAAGATACCAATTATCTAGTACACAAGTTTTACTGTAAATATTAAAATTATGGCTTAAACTTTTATTGGTCCTTATTGGTTTTACTCTGATTACACTGCTCCATTGGGAAGCCAAGCACACTCCTTTTTTTATTTTTTATTATTAAAAATCTGGAATTGAGAAATGGAACACCACCCCAGGGTGGTGGTACCCAGACAGGACAAAAGCAACAGGGTTGGTTGAGCACTGCCCTTCACTCTTCCTCTTTACACTGGCCAACTGTATGTTTCTGAAATGCAAGCCTCCATAGCAGGCTGAATACATTACCGATCTACACCTATAAACTCCAGTGATAAGGGAGTGGCTTGACGTTAGCCATTTATTCTCCCCTAAGGACAATGACCTTCCCAGCCAGAGGCTATGACTAGGTTTACAATAACAGGCATGTGCAGTCTTTAGGTAGAATGGGTTGTAAACACCAGAAGAATGTTATTGGTTATATCCAGAATGTCACTATTCCTGGTATATCTAGAATGACGGATTATTACCATAGGTCATAGGTTAGATAGATAAGTGGCCTCAACCCTCACTCAGGAAACCTACAGAGCACTCACTTTTACTCATTATTTAAGATATCCAGTAGAAAGAAATAAGCAGCTTGTGTCCAGTTTCATTTTCAGTTTTCTACAACAAAGTGTGTAATGTCTTCAGCAATTATGTCTTACAATACACTTCTATTGGACAATCAAAAGCATCAGCAACAGCTTGTGATATTTCAGCACCTTAGGGATTCCATGATAAATAGCTCACAGGGTGGTGCATTACTTCTAAGCCTGTGGGGTTTTTATAATAACACAAAAGTTAAATGTTTGTGAAATGGAAGCTTTCTGTAAAATTAAAGCAAGGGCTATGCAAGTGCACAAAATCAAATAAATTAAGAATCTGTTAAAATTATACATAAATCTAAAGAGTTCAACCTCATCAGAGGTAGCTTTTGTCTTTTTAAGGAAGAGTGACTATTGCAGAGTTACTAATGGGTGGCTAATGCATGTAACACCTCATATGAACGAAAACACTTTAAATTTTATCTCATCAAATACATTTTTAGGATGGTATTACAAAATTGGGAAAAAAGGAGAATTCTATAAATATATTTAGTTCATATTAGAAATTATTGTGAATTCACTCATTTAGGCAGATGGATTGCAAAATAAAGATCTAAACTGATATTTCAACTGAATTGAAATATATTCTTCTTATTAAAAATTATATTCTTATTGAGGTAAGTGGAAAGAGAAAACATAATACATTTTTAGGCTATCATTACTCACATTTTAGAAATTTATTGATATGTAGTAATTCCAAATACATGAAGAAAGATCCTACTCTAAAAGTAACCTATATTGTTTCTGAACTTTGGAAATAATCTGCCAGGAAAGATATAATAAATACCATGTTTTTTTTCTTTATTTACACAACTATTTAAATTATTGGAAGTGATATACATGTAGATATGATTAAATATATAAAATATATTTAAATATTTTAATTATGAAGAATTAATTGAAAATATTCAAACTTCAGAATCTTATTATGTTGAAAAAAACAAATTAATGTTTTGCATTAGATAAAATTCAATTTCTATCTCCTTTTCTCCAGTTTGAAACAAAATCCTTGGATAATTCAAGAAGCATGTTTCGAGTCCAGGGTGAGGAAGTCAAATTAATTTGGTATAGATGACATGAAAAATCTATTCTTCCTCTGTTTTTCAGAACACCCTGGCTCAATATTCTTGTAGTTACCCACCTGCAAACAAAGGTCACCTCGATAAGTCTGTGTATCCTTTGGAATAAGGCTGTTCCTGAAAATAAGAATATGAGACATAACTAGTCATGTTTAAGTGCAATAACCAGACAATGTGTTTTAGTTGGTCTTAGATACCTTACCTGAGTGACAGATAACCTGGTAAACCGCAAGCAATGCAAGATGAGTAACCTGTTGTAGCAAGTTTCACTGATACTCATGGGACTGAAAAAAATAACTGTACCCCATTAAGATGATACAAGCTGGCAAGATACTATGAAAACATAGCCATTACCTAACAAGGAAACACTCCTCATCCTCCTATGTGGACTATGAGGTCCTATGAGGACACTAAAAAAAGTGTGGGAAATTTCACAATAGTACATCTGGCCTTTGGATCTACCACTCAGGAGATCTGTTTCACCTTCTGTGATGTCTTTTAAATTTAATATCTAGATACAGGTTCAATTACATAAAACATGTAAAATAAGTTAATATTTAGAATGCCTATAACACTGAAGGCTCAGGAGAGTTTGCTGGGTATGAGGAATTCTTGTAATCATGGTAGAATTTAGAGCTATCTGAAAATACATCGATAGTTATATCCTGAAAAGTTGAGCGTCATAGAGGAGACTCACTCTGAATATGGTAGGACCGTATCTTGAGTCAAAGTCTTACATAAAGTAGAAAAGGATAAAATAACTTACATATAAGGATTCCTCTTTTTTCTCTGCTTCATGACTATTGTTGCAATATGGCCACAGCATCATAGACAAAAGGAATCATCACCATTCAATTCCATTCAAATGTTCACTAGCTTGGCTCTCCTGACTTGTAGCTTGAAGAAAGCCCAGAAGATAATTAGAGATAGAAAATAGTTCCTCTCAGGGCATACTCAAAGCCCCTTTGGGGGCTTGGGGAGGGGAGGGGTGAGGTAATGGTATGCATGTATACACGCATGCACCTATGTTTAGGAAAGAGAAAAGCTTTCAAGAGTTTTCTCCTTCCACTGCAGATTCCAGGGTTTGAACTCAGGTTATCTGACTTGCATGTCAAGTACAGAGCCATCTTGCAAACCACTAAAACTCATTTCTTTATAAAATATCCAACCTGAAGTATTTTGCTATAGCAATAGAAAATGTACCAAATGCTAGGAAACAAATAGTTATTCCAAAACTGTTTGATTATAGGAAGCTAATTTAATAAATAGAAGCCCCAAAGTCTCCAAATATGCACCAGAAATGGAATGAATAATCAGTCCTATCATTACTCATGCAAAAACTAAAAAGAAAAAAAAGAGATAGAGGTTGATAACCATTTTTTTTCAGAAAGATGAAATACTGTTTTAATAACAATGTCCCTGAATGATATGAATAGAAAAAAAGAAAATAGGAGTCGATATGTGCCTTATATACAGATCTGGGCAATTACCTGTCATAATGTTCAAGAATGGCTTGCTAAAGCATTGAAAACATAAAAGACTCAATCTTTGTCATAGACTGCCACTTCAGTTAAACATTCTGTGCACATGACAGGGTGGTGGATTTCCTCCACTTCTCTCTCTGTGGAATCTTCAGGATTAGACTTCATCTTCTGACCATTCCTCCTTTTCTTCCTGTTATTCTGGATTCTTATATCTAGAACCTCCTCTCTGTTGATAGAACAAGTCATCACAAATGTTGCCCTGTACTGAGGCTTGTAGAATTCATGCCCCTGGCAATCAAGGTACAGACTGGACAATTCAAAAAAGCATCACTGTTTGGAACAGGCTGTGGCTTCTGACCTGCTTTTTGCCATCCAAAATCATGGTGAACCCTCCTCTTCACATCAACCCAGGCCTGGTCCCTATTATCTTTCTCAGAATCATACAGCAGCTAATCATTTGTTGGAATCCTGTGTTGCTTCTTCTTCTTCTTTTTCTTGGTAATTGTTTTGTCTTTATCCTAAGAATCAGAATCAAAATATATCTTATCATAGTATTTGGTTGTAACGCCTCCCACTTAGGCAACTCCTGAGAAAGACCCTGTTTGCATGGAGGATAACTTGTCCTCCATTGTCTTCATGGTGGAGTTTAGTTTAGCTTCCATTTCTCTTTCAAACTCATCTTCCCTTGACGATTCACTTTCTCTAGTAAGACATTCTCGGATGAATTTTTGTTTTTGGTCTAGGGTTCTATATAAAAGAACATCGACTTCATCTCCAGAACTGCTCAGAGCCAGCTCCTTGTCTCTAGATTCTTATACTGTGTAGGGGTCATAGTGATCCTGGAGCAGGTCCATAGCAGCCTATGGACACCTACACAGTCCTGGTATCCGTGTCATGTATAGATATTTTACATTTTACAATAATCCATTAGCCATTACCCATTTAACCATCTAAAACTGAACTAAAATCTATTGATTTTAAATTATACTTGTAACTTTGCTATGGTAATTTTAAGGTGGGAACTTGCATACTACTTAAGTAAATTGTTGCTAAATGAATTTTCAACAGTTTGTACAACATATATATTGGGGTTTTTATTTCACTAGATCTTGAAAATGCCATACAATGCTGAATATTATATGAATAAAAAATATGGTATATTGTTGCTATTAAAAGAAATATACTCAGGCATGTTTGCGTTTGTGTATTTGTTGTATGTGGGAGGGTTCAAGAAGAAAAGAAGGCATTAAGAAAATATAATAATTTAACACTTAGCACTAAACAGGATATTCCTATTAATTCTATCTCTTCAGGGATCACAAAACCCTGCAGATGAGGAGATAGAAGAGGTGTCAGAGCCAGAGGAGATAGAGGACACTAGGAGAACAAGGTCCTTTCTGTCAACATCATCAAAATTCACATGAATTTATAGAGCTTGAGTGAGAATACACAGGGCCTGCATGGGTCTTAAATGGATTCTTGGCATCTGTACTACAGGCTTTGGTTCAGTGTTTATATGTGATTACTGATGTGCAAACTAGCAGATCACCGATTCCTGTACCTTCTCTTGGGCACATTGCTTTTGTTTGTATATTTTGTCCAATTCTGGCATGTTTGTTTTTATTTTGTCTCATTGCAGTTTATTTCATTCTACTATTGGCCCTTAGAAACCTGTTTGTTTTCTAATGAAAGACAGAAAAGTAGTGGATCATTTTGGGGAATGAGTTAGGAAGAAACTGAGAGGTGTAGAGAGGGGAGGGGAAACCATAATCAGGAGATTTATTGAAATAAAATCTACTTTCATTAACAGATAAGAAAGAATGCTATCCATACTTGGATTATTTATTAAATATATTTTCTGAATGTTCAGGTTCTGATTTGGTGATTTAATATTAAAAATACTAATTAAGATTTTGAACTGAACGTTCTTTCTTCCTCTACATCAGTGGTTCTCGGTTTTCCAAATACTGACACTATAATGTATTTCCTCCTGTTATGGTTTCCCTAACCATAAAATGATTTCATTGCTACTTTAAACGTGTAATGTTGTTGTTGTTAAGAATCATAATGTAAGTATGTGATGTGCAATATATTTAATATTTGACCCATTTGCTGGTTATGATCCACAGGTTGAGATATTCCTGTTTTAAAAAGAGCCTATCTCTTTATGTTGTGTCTAAGAATAGGAGGATCAAGGTTTAACTAAAGGTCATGTCCAATTTCCACTATTAAAAAAAAAAAAAAAAAGCTTGCCCTAAAATAAAGAATAGTGTTAAAAGCAACAAGAAAGAATGGAGGCAAGAATGTGATCCTAAGCATAAAAATAGAAATGAGGGAGAACTAGAAAAGTGACAGCTGCAGTGCCAAGGGTACACCGTGAACAACCGTCACCTATCTGAGTTATAAAAGGCTCTGGAATGTGCTACTGCACTGGAGTTTGCGGCCATTTGGTAGTAGGTAGGACATAGTGGGTGGCTCTCCAGGTTTCTCAGTATGGAACTGTTAATTTCCCTCTTTTCGAAACACAGGAAAAAATTCTCTCAGTGTTACTGTTCACACGGTTAATCTTCTGGAGAAATAAACTGTTATTAATCTTACTGCCAACATACTTAATTATCGTTGTATTGAGCAAATAATGATAAGATCTAAATAAAACAGATGGTTTAGTATTGCCAGGGAAGCTATGTTTTTTATCATAAATTTTATGATATAGAAAAAGTACAATTTTGCTGAAAATATCCATGACAAATCAGCTATTTTTATAATACCTCTGCAGGAACAAAAATACTTTAACATTACTTTATCTTTCTTCTCTGATTCATTACTGAACATGTTGTCAAAACATAAAGATATACAAATCATTTCTAAAGAATAAAATTTGTACATAGTTTATCGTGAATTTAAGAAACTTCACTGTTTAATATCTCCATTGGGTTTAGTGCTATGCTAAATTAATTATTAAATATTAAATATAGAAAGTTAGACTTACTATGTTAGGTTTCTTTTGACATATTAACTACTTCAGCCATGTTAATGGCTAATATACTGATGAACTATTTAAGTGAATTGGTTACTTCTTTTCACTAGAATCCTCTCTGTTCAGTATTAAATCTACAAATTGTGAGACAGATCAAAAAGAATACATAGTCTTTGTTATATTTCTATCTCTCTTGGCAGCAAGCATGGGCAAGTATGGCTGACTTTTATTTCTGTTTTCTTGGCCCCCTAAGTGTCACTATTGGAAGCAAAGCTCAATAGTGTCTGGCTAAGATCTTCAGGTGAATTATATCTAGTGGAGGTTTAGGGATTGTTGTGAAAAGAACAATATTTTTTATAGAAATGTAAAACAAAGTTGCTTATCTGTGTTGAGCAGAAGAGTGAACGTTTGAGTGAGAGACCCTCACAGAGCAGAACAGATTCAGTACTGGTCAATATTCAAACACACATGCTCACATGACCAATACAATAATGAACCAATTCATACTTTGTTCATAAAGCCTCAAGCTTTGCTAAATCTTGTTTTAAAACTGTATTTTAAAAATTATATTCATAAAATGGCAATGAAAAAATGTAACAAATATTGTGTTAAGAATCTGAAATATAGGGCTGGAGAGATGGCACAGTGGAGAAGAGCATTTAATGCTCTTTTAGAGGTGCTGAGTTCAATTTCTAGCAACCACATGTTGGCTCACAATGATATGGAATGAGATCTAAAATATTATTATATTCTTTTGAAATACATTACTTTTCTCTGCCATGTTATTTTCTTCCACAGTATTCGCTATGAGAATCTAAAGACAGTGATTGTTTTGTTATAAGTCACCCTTGCCTGGTACATACAAGTGCCCGGGTTTAATTCACACTATTGGAAAGCAACCATAATCAAAAGTGACTCTTCTCTAATGCTTGTCAAACATCCTTCTTCTCAAATTTTATGTCAGACAATAACCAATCAGACAAGCTGACCTCTGTATCATGTTCTAAGTTGATTCATACAAATTGAGAATTGAGTAGTGATAGGGCAAGGGCACAGATGTTAAAAACAGAGTCGGAATCTTGAACAAACAACCAAGAGAAATAATTTTAAAGGAGGAAAGATCTGTTTGTCCTCACATTTTTAGAGAGTTTGTCCCATAATTAGTGGACCTCTGATGTGAGGAGAGATCCATCATATTGAGTGGGTTAGAGGAAGAAGAGTGTTCACTACATTGCAATTGAAGGAATTTGGGGCAAAGTGAATGGGGGTGTAGGGGAAAGGCTGAAAACAGGAAAATCTGCATTGCTCAGTTATACTCCAGTTATCCCTGTTTTCTAGCATTCAGTGAACACTGGAGTTGTTTGGAAATCATTGATATTATATCTAATGATAACTGACTACCTTTATCTTATCTGACGATTCTTAGGAATATTCTAAAGACATTGATCATAAAAGAATCTAGGACTCCAACTCTCCCCTCTTCACCCAGACTGCAGGGAACCACAACGTTAGCATCTTTCAGAGATTTAGTTTTATGCTCTACAAGGGTCACAATGTGCTCAAAGTCATTTCCCCATCTTCCATGCCAGATAACCCTTGTTGAAATAAGATTTTTATCTACTTTTGAATTATCTTTGTTAGTTACACTTTAAATTGTGTGTGTATCTTTAATATGAAGAAAGCCAAAGATAAGAAAACTATCAAGAAATCAAAAGAACAAGCAAACAAATAACTAAAATCTTTAGTAAAAACATACAACATGAAGTACTGTGAGTAGAATATTTAGCTCTTTTTTTAAGTTTAATTTTGTTTTATGTGTATTGGTCTTGCAACAATATAAATGTCCATGTGTGTACATGCAGTGTTCGAGGAAGACAGACAAAGGCAACAGGTTCCTAACAATGGATGCTCTGTATGTGGAAATACAGATGGTTGTGAATCCACATGTGGGTACTGAAAATCCAACCCAAGTTTGGGAAAGTGTTCTTAACTCTTAAAACATTCTATCAGCTTATACTATTCAACTTTCAATATCTATTTTATTTCTGTCTCAAGATTGTGAAATTAGCTGTGAAGTGTATTCCTTGGTGGAGGTACAGGCAATAAAATCTTCCCATAGAAACAATATAAATAGACATGATTCCTTCTTAAAATTACTTTGGCCCATATTTGACTTGTAAGATGTTTTATAACTTTTAATTTTTAATTTTCTATATTACTTATTACACCTTCCTATTGAAAATAAAATGGCTTTACATGTTCAGCACACTGAAGGCCTAGATTCTCAATTGTATGTGTCAATACTCCAAAGAGTTCTGCTGAAACAGAACTTTTTGAGCAGTGATACAATAAAATGTGGGTAAGAAAGCCTAATGTCTCCCTTCCCTTCCTAGAGGGATATAGCACAAACAGACAAATTTTTCACTCCAGCCAGTTGGTTCCACAGTGTGATGGATGTTTTCAATTCCACGCAATATTATAGTTGGTAGCTCAGCCCCACTCTGCACAGCTGTGAAGACAATACAGTGAATTTGCTACTAACATTGGATGGACTGGAGATTTTCCTTGTAATATATCACTTATTACAGGTACTTTAAGACCAGCATATGAAAGTTTTTAAAACTTAACGAAGAAAACCAATTTTGTTGATGTTTAGGGATGTATGCAAGTGTAATTGGATGCTGAACATATCTGTTGGTAGCAACTTGACGGGAGTAACCATCTAAATACTTGAGTATGTTATTCACGGGCTGTAGTTCTTTACTCCTTGCAGAGACACATTTAAAATATGTTATTCAAACTGAAAATGTGATATGAAAAGTTAGTAAATTATTTCTCAGTTAGAAAATGTTATCACATTACGCTAAAGCTCAGCATTTAATTATACTAATGATTCAATGTACCGTAAATCGTCTACTATTGTAAGGTGGCCAACCTAGCCTGTAATATATAGGCCCTAGTAAATTTTTAACTTTTCCTAAACAATAAATACCTTTTACATACTGGAAAAACTTTGTATTAAACAAGTACTTTTTATTTAACTTAAATTCAAAATTAGTTCTGGAAATATTAATGCTAGATGTCTTATATTTCATCATTATGAAGTATGAATTTGAAGGTGATAGAAAATATGTAAAATTTTGTGTTTGAATACATAGCAGACATTTATATGGATTAAGCTGAGATTGGGAAAGTTGATTTTCCCCTCCTTTTATTTCAGTAAAGCCAAACAGTGAACAATGCTCCATAAAGGTCAATTGGCAACCATACCATCTGCTCTGGGTCCCTAGAATAAATCTCCTGCTGGGGCCCTGATACACAGGAGCACATGTTGTTTGTACAAAGACCCAAGTCTTATATTGTATTCTTGCCTGATCCCTGCTGTGGATGCCAGTTGAACAGCGTACTTAATGGTGTTAGTGGATGAATTCTGGAAATTCATTATCATTATTCCTGCCAATCTCAGGGACAAAGATTCTGCTCTGCAGTAAAATAGCCACGGGAAATGAAATTTTGGAATTTGTTTGGACTGGAAAACTAGCTAATGCACCCATGTTGTTTTTATCAACTGTGGTTAATACCTGCTAAAGTTTACACACACACACACACACACACACACAAAGAGAGAGAGAGAGAGAGAGAGAGAGAGAGAGAGAGAGAGAGAGAGAGAGAGAGAGACAGACAGACAGACAGGCAAACAAACAGACAGACAGACAAATATATAGAGAGAGATAGAAGAGAGGGAGGAGAGAGAGAGAGAGAGACTTGCTCTGAGAAGACAAAAAATGCCTAGAAGCTTTGTATTTTCGATCCCTTTAAAGAGACTGCAGTGGATTAATGATTAACAACAGGTTGCACACAGCTATGTATATAATTACTACACATCAGCATCCTAGAAGGACTTATGCTGTTAACTCCAGGTAGAAGGAATACTTTATTTGGCTTTTACTTTCCAACAGTGTCTTCATATGTTGCGTAGTAGATCACTATCTCTATAATCAACATGCAAACAAGTTTCCATGTAAAATTTTGGAATATTATGGATCTCGAGATTTTTGACTTCTCAAGCCACTATACATTATTACATGGAGAATAATTAATTTAGTTTCATTGACAAGTGAGGACACTAGCTTTGTTTACTATAATATTACATGAGAATCTATTTGTACCATCAGATATTGATACACGTATTAGCTGGTCAATAAATTACATAGATGGATTTTAACTAGAACTACTGTGTTGACCTTATACTCTAATAAAAATAGTGAGTTAAAAATGTCCCATTAGTAATTAACAAACTGAAAAGTGGACTTCTTTACTCAATATAAAGTTGGTATTTTAATGAAGATACATATCTGTATTTACTTTCTACTCTGCTTCATATACATAGCCTCTTATGTTGAATCTGAAAAGTGAAATAGGCACAGAATAACATGCTATCTTTTTCAATGTAAGTATAAAACAAAACTATATCAATAAAAGGGAATATACAAAGTGAATATTTTGCTGGGAAATTAATGGTTATATACTTTCTAGTAACTAAATATTTTATTTATTTACATCACAAATGTTGGCCTTCTCCTGGTCTTGCCTCAAAGAGGTTTTCCCCCTATTCTATTGCCCCTTCATCTCTGCAAGGGGGCTCATCCAGGTATCCACAACCCTGTCTATAGCATTTTGTCTCCATCTGAGGCCAGATAAGGCAGCCCTTTGTGACATGTGAACCAGGGACCTCAGGAGAGCCTGTGTATGGTTGTCGAGATTTATATACTCTTACATGGTGCTTTTCTAGTAGAGAGGATGCCAGAGACTGCAGACATAGGCAATATTTCACCAATGTAAATAAACAACAAATACTGAAAAAAAAAAAAAAAAAACAAGAGAAACCTCAAAGGAATTCTAATTATGATGAACAGGGAAACAAGATTCAGACTTGAGATGACTGCATGGAGCCATCAGTGAGATCACATGTGAGATCATATGTTAGATGAGTATATGCAGCCAGCAGTGGGATAACACATGAAATGATTGCATTCAGCCAGCAGTGAGATAACATGTGAGATCATGTGTGAGATGACTGCATGCAGCAGTGAGATCATAGGACAGTGCCAATAATGTCTTCCAGAGAAGTAAAAAGAAGCGGTGATGGGTAGGTTCACTTAAGGTTTGGAAAAGAGCAAATGATTCTGTCAAAACTAATGTAAACAAATATATAACATACCAACACATATATATTATATATAGTTTGTACAGTGCTATAAATACATATTTGCCTTCATTTCATAGAATGAGCTTTTTCTCCATGATACTGTAAGAAAATATTTATTTGAATATTTGATAAGGATTGGTGATACTTGTTATCAAATCTTATCCTCACCAAGTAAATACAAAGTGTTTCAGTGGTCATTTTAATATAATTTATACTGTCTAATTTAAAGAAATTTGTTCGTCCATCACTAGCTAATTTGACATATTATAAGTACCTCTTATTTAACTTGTTTTGTGAAAATAATGTAGTTCATTATTGACTTATATAAGATACTAAATAGGATAAACTACCAGGAAGCCATATGGTGGTTTGTGAGAAAAATATCTCTTATAGGTTAATGTATTTGAAAACTTGTTACTTATTTGGTTGTATGATTTGGTAGGTTTTGGCCCCTTTAGGAATTGGAGCTTTGTTTGAAGAAGTATGTAACTGGTGCTTGTCTGAAATATTGGATAGCTTTTTCTTTCTTCTACTTTTCTCAATGTGTCCTCTCAATGTGTTTGATACACAGAGACAAACACACTCACACACACACATTGACATACACACATATACACACACACATTGACATACACACACATACACACTCCCACACACATACATACTCACACACACATACACACTCACACACATATACACTCACACACATACACACTCACACACATACACACTCACATGCACACACATATACAGACACACACACACACAAACACACACACACACAAATACACATACACCATTGTGGACTATACCTTCAGACCTATAAATCAAAATAAATGTCCTCTTCTATAAGATTTTCCCATGGTATTTTATTTTTTATGATTTACTTTTTGATTTTGAGATTGTCTCAGAGATCACTGATGGGGCACAAAAATTATTAAAAGCAGAATAAACATGGTTATAATATTTTATTACAGCAACAAAAACTAGTAACTGATACAGAGATTACATTTTTTTTGGTTAATTTGTTGGTAGTTATAAAACCAAGACATTTGGAGAAAATATTTTACCAGGTAACTATATTTACACAGATATGCATCTTTTTATCTGTAGTTTATGACGACTTCAAGGGTAACAGTGAAATATGCATGGGATAGTAACTCAATTTTTTCATCATTATTTTCTAAGAAACTGCTCAAAACTAAATTAAATAATAAAGATTAAGTATCATTTCAATCCATTTCATTAGAAGAAGTAGATAACCTTAAATGAATGTTTCATTGTTAAGTAAAATCAAACAAGAAGTATCCAGCAATACTAAAAATACCACACTCAGTGTAGCTATACACAATTGCTTTCCAAACTATATCCCAGCGTTCACAATGAGGTGCTGGTATATTTATTTGATGAATCATGACTTTGTGTCTGTACATGTACAGACACCAAATGTTAGCCTTGTTTGTGGTTTTGTGGTTTGTAGTTTCTTAAAGACAAATTATCTCTCCTACACCCCATTTTTATTATTTTTTGGCTTTTTTGCCCTTTTTTTTGAATCAGTGACTTGGAGCTTGCTGAGAGGTAAGCTGGCAGTCAGCGGCAACACATCTCAAGACTTCACCTCCTCTCTGCCTTGTCAACTCTGGTATTATATGTGATTGTTATCTGCTTTTTAAAATTTTTTTAAGAAAACCATCATGACCTCAGTTCTGTGCAACAAATACTATACACATATCTTTGTCTTCTGAGTTGTGTTCAATGATTTTTAAATTTGTTGGCAAAGTGTTTGAAACCCCTTGAAAATGGCAATAAAGCAGGACAGTTCTCTTGTGCTGGGGTGTGCCATTGTAGGGGACTACAATGTAAGCTCAACAAACACACCAGCCAGTTCCTTTTGAAAACATTGTCACAATCCCCTTAATCCCAACATTCACAATACAGTCTAAAATATTTTATAAAATTATATAATACACTCTAGACAAATTTTAACTATCATTATTTACCCTCCCATTAAAAATGTTGCAGAAATATTCTTAATGTAGAGTAAAATGTGTAACAAAATAGTATTTTGATCAAAAGATAATTCCTCTTGAAAGAAACACATGCTTAAGAAACCTGTGGTTCTGCTTGGCAGCTAATGGTCTGGAACTTACATCACATGTAGTTGTCTTTTAATTACCATCAGATGACATTGAACCAAGAGTTCCTCCTTAGTATTTCACTGCAGCAAAAATAAATATAAACTAAGCTTTGAATCTTAAACCATGATAGGTAGTATATGCCATGATTAATATTGTTAAATGGTTTTCTGAACAAAACATCAATGGCTCAAGCTCTAAGGTCAAAGATTAACAAATGGGACTTAATGAGATTGCAAAGTTTCTGTAATGCTAAGGACATTGTCAAAAAAACAAAACAGCAGCCAACAGAATGGGAAAAGATCTTTACCAACTCCCCATCAGATAGAGGCCTAATATCTAAGGTAGACAAAGAACTCAAAAAGCTAGACACCAGAGAATCAAAAAACCTTATTAAAAAATGGGGTACAGAGCTAAACAAAACGTTCTCAGTTGAGGAATATCGAATGGCTGAGAAATATCTGAGGAAGTGCTCGACATCCTTAGTCATCAGGGAAATGCAAATCAAAACAACCCTGAGATTCCACCTCACACCAGTCAGATTGGTCAAGATCCAAAACTCAGATGCCAACAGATGCTGGCAAGGTTGCTGAGAAAGAGGAACCCTTCTCCACTGTTGGTGGGGTTGCAAACTAATACAAACTCTCTGGAAATCAGTCTGGCGATTCATCAGAAAATTGGACATAATACTACCTGAAGACCCAGCTATTTCACTTCTGGGCATATACCCCAGAGACACTTTAATATACAACAAAGATATATGCACCACAATGTTCATAGCAGCTCTATTTATAATAGCCAGAAGCTGGAAAGAACCCAGTTGTTCTTCAGAAGATGAATGGATTCAAAAATTGTGGTACATTTACACAATGGAATACTCCTCAGCCACCAGAAACAATGACTTGACCAAATTCTTAAGAAAATGGTTGCATCTAGAGAATATCATTCTGAGTGAGATAACCCAGTCACAAAAGAACAGACATAATATGCAGTCACTGATAGTGGGATGCTAACCCCAGAGCCTGGGACTGCCCCAGAAACAACTCACAGACTGTGTGAAGTTCAAGAAAAAAAGAAAAGAAAACAAAACAAAACAAAAAAAATCTTTATACAACAAGAAAACTTTGAGTATTTCCATGTTACATTTTGTTTTACATGTACTTTATGCTCATTGTAACTATTAAGTTTTCAATGCATACTATCAAACCTTTAAAAAACACAAGTACTGACTAAAAATATATTCATACAGTTTTATGTAAAAATTATTTTAAAATCTGAAAAAAATGTACTGACAAAAATGTATTGTATAATCTTATGCAAAAAATGCTTAAAATCTGTACATTTATCTTTGTTTTGTAAAGTAAAGTTGTTAAAAAAAGAATTTTTTCTTCAACAAGAAAAATAAATGATGGATAACATAAAAAAAATATTGTCAAATGGAGTTTAAAACTATAGAGAGTACTATTATTTTTATGCAGAAATCTGTGGAGAAAAGACAATACATTTACAATTGTTTGGTGTCTATAATTCTCTATAACACAAAAGCGTATTTCACACATTTTTACGTTATACGCACTGCACAAAAGATCACACATAGAAATCCTCATATGTAGTTTGGACCCCGAGCATCACACAACAAAGAAGATTTATGACTCCACTTGGGACTTGCATTAGTGGGTAGTCAGGACACATTCCATGAAGAAGGCAACATGCATCTAAGTCATGACAGAGTTCTGACAGATTTTCTTCTAGAAAGAATGGGAAGATTGAGAGTCACCTTAAATCCCCTTAAGACGCCTTTGATGGGAGCCAGTGAAGCAAGTTTAAGGTAATGTCATTTTATGCTGCTTTCTCCATGCTAGGGAAGACAAATTTCACCTTCTAAGGTGCAATATATCAGCATTTTACTGACATTGTAACAAATTTTGCCAAATAGAAGCTTGTTCAAATTGCTTTCCCAAAACTAATTGTTTTTTTTTTTTTTTTTCCTGATAGTTTGGGAGCGAGATTAGTTGTAAATTCTCTGTGTAACTTAAGTAAGATATAAATGAGTCCAAGTTTTCCTTATTTTGAACACACACACATATATGTGAATATATATCTATATATATGTATACACACACACACACACACACACGCACACACACATATATATATTATACTTATAACTAACAATGCTGTTTAAATGCTAAGCTTATGATATCCTCCATACTGATTTATGGAATTGGAATTTATGTCAAAGTATTGAATTATCTCTCAATATGCCTCATATCATGATTTAACAAAATATAGTAGAGAGTTTCTGAAATACATTATCCCAATTTTTATATTAGCTTTTATTAGCCTTTACCTGTACCCATTTTCTCTTTCAACTTAACCTTATTTTTTTCTTCCTCTGTCTCTTTAATCTGGTTTTGGAATTGGAACAGAGTATTAATTTGGCATAATCGAGTTGAATGTCAGGTAGTAAGGTAGTAATCATTTTCTATTTTAATGATCAACACAAAAGATAAAATATTTACTATATTCATATTTCTCTTTTTGATTTGCTGAAGGTAATATTAGTATAAATTATCTTTCAATATTCATGAACAAAGTATCATAAATATGAAAAAATTCCTTTTTATCATATAGAACAATAATAATGTTGCAAGTCATCTTATGCATTTCTGCTTGGGCTTCATGAACTGAATATATAATGAGTAATTTAAATTATCTGCTTTTGTGAGAATTATCTCATTTAATTTTATCTTTAACAATGACTAAATAAGTTTAGGCAAGTGATATTTTGAGGTGAAATAATTTTCAAAATACATATTTGTCTTTGATGTTTAGTCATAATGGCAAAATAAATCATCTTAGGCACAGTTTGGGAAGATAATTTCAGTTCATGACTTACTTTTCTTCAATATGAGGCAATTTCTGTTAAGCTTACATAGCTCCTACTTTGAATCAAATACAAATTTTCTTTACATGTGAAGGAATTTTAAATGTATTATTTTGTTATTAATTCTATAAGATTTTTATTAAATCTTTTTGAACATATTCAACTTTCTTCTCCCAACTCCTCTGGCAACTGCCCTGTCTTCTTCTACCTTTCCTTTTTTTCTGACTCATGTTTTCTTCTTTATTGTCACTTAATTTAATTTATGATGATCAACCAGTTTTAGGAGAAAGGCATGCCCTGATTTATGGAGAATATATGAGGGTTCATTAAATAAATAAATAAACACAATGTCAACTGAACAAACATAAAACTGACTCTTATCCTCTTTGATATGAAGCTATCAAATGCAATGAGTTCTCAGCCAGTAGTAGAATCTTGAACTCACCTTGCCCTGTTATACTCAAATGAATTGGAGGAAAGTATGTAAATATTTTAAAACCATAATCTATGAAGGTAGACATGTTTTACACTGAAAATTTTGTGCTTGATTTAAAGAAATTGAGTTATGTACAAATCTTATGCTTGAAGTGAATTCATAATGTGGGGAAGATCTTCCTAACACAGGAAGAGAGCCAGGGAAAAGAGAAGCTACCCTCTATTTCATTCATCTCCCGTGGAATATTATTAGTCTTTATGTAACAGGAGATTGCAATTTGCACTAGTCAGTCACCTTACATAAAAATGTCCAGCACTATGATGTTGTTCATCTGGGAGGAAGGTCTCTGTTTACTTCCAGCTTGATTTCTCACTATATGATAACTAAAGTGTGTGTTACCCATGTCAACATATTTCACTGTCTATGTCTGGTAAGAAAAAGAGCTTTGGCAATAGTTTGAATTATTCTGATAATATCTAGGACCTTCCTTATTAATCATACATATAATCCCAAAACCTAGTATTTTGAAATAAAACCTCTATCTTCGAGAAGCAGTGTTATCTACCTACATGGAGAAGGGTGCTCAACATACAATTTAAGACTTAGGTTATGAAGTAGTAGTTCACAAAAGGCTTTCACACATGTGCTTGCCCCTCTTTCTTTTTAACTACATTACATTAATCCCCAATTGCTATGAGGAAATCTGTTACCTATCTTCCTTAGTGTATGCACAAGTAACCTGCTTTCTAAATATTTTGTATTAACTTAACCTGATCCAGGTACCAAAATAGGCACGTGGATCAATGGAATAAAATAGAAGATCCAATAATGAGCCCTCACGTATATGGTCACCTGATTTTTGACAAAGGAGCCATAAACATTAAATGGAAAAAGGACAGCCTATTCAACAAATGGTGCTGGCCCAACTGGCACTCAGCATGCAAAAGAATGAAAATAAACCCTTTCTTATCTCCTTGTACAAAGCTCAAGTGTAAGTGGATCAAAGATCTCCACATTAAACCAGATACACTGAAACTATTAGATGAGAAAGTAGAAAAAACCTTAGAACACATAGGAACAGGAGAAAATTTTCTGAACAAAACACCAATGGCTCAAGCTCTAAGGTCAAAGATCAACAAATGGGACTTAATGAGATTGCAAAGTTTCTGAAGGCTAAGGACATCGTCAAAAAAACAAAACAGCAGCCAACAGAATGGGAAAAAATTTTTACCACCTCCACATCAGATAGAGGCCTAATATCTAAGGTATACAAAGAACTCAAAAAGCTAGACACCAGAGAATCAGACAACCCTATTAAATAATGGGGTACAGAGCTAAACAAAACGTTCTCAGTTGAGGAATATCGAATGGCTGAAAAACATCTAAGGAAGTGCTTGACATCCTTAGCCATCAGGAAAATGCAAATCAAAACAACCCTGAGATTGTACCTTATACCAGTCAGATTGGCCAAGATCCAAAACTCAGATGACAGTAGATGCTGTCGAGGTTGCTGAGAAAGAGGAACACTCCTCCACTGTTGGTGGGGTTGTAAACTCATACAACCACTCTGGATATCAGTCTGACGATTCCTCAGAAAATTGGACATAGTACTACCTGAAGATCCAGCTATTCCACTTCTGGGCATATACCCCAGAGACACTTTAATATACAACAACGATATATGCACAACAATGTTCATAGCAGTTCTATTTATAATAGCCAGAAGCTGGAAAGAACCCAGATGCCCTTCAGAAGATGAATGGATACAAAAATTGTGGTACATTTACACAATGGAATACTACTCAGCCACCAGAAACAATGACTTGACCAATTTCTTAAGAAAATGTCTGCATCTAGAGAATATCATCCTGAGTGAGATAACCCAGTCACAAAAGAACACACATAATGTGCAGTCACTGATAGTGGGATACTAACCGCAGAGCCTGGGACTGCCCCAGAAACAACTCACAGACTGTGTGAAGTTCAAGAAAAAAAGAAAAGAAAAGAAAAGAAAACAAACAAACAAAAAAAAGTCATGCTAAATCCTTACACACCAAGAACATGTTGACTAATTCCGGGTTACACCCTGTTTTACACGTACTTTTTGCTCATTGTAAATAGTAAGACCTTAATGCAGAGTATCAAACAATAAAAAAAAAAAAAAAAAAAAAAGCCAAGCACTGACACAATTGTATTTGTATACATTTATGGAAAAATGTTTAAAATTTTTTTTCTTCTATCTTTGTTTTTTAAAATAAAGTTTAAAAAAAAAAAAACCTGATCCAGTTCCTGTACTTCCGTCTTCCCAACCCTACCCTTTTAAATTCCTTCCCCCTTTTCCTCTTATCCTTCACATCAGAGAAGGGGAGATTCTCTTCTTACCTACACCATCCTGGAGCACCTAATCTCAGCAGACTAGATATTTTTCTGTTTCTGGAGGGCCAAAGAGCCAGGCCAGGTAAAGGAAACAGAAACCAATGGCAGGGAACAGAAAGGAAGACAATCCTTGCTCTACATGTTAGAGAACCCAAATAAAGACCACACTGTACATTTGCTACATATGTGTTGTATCTCCTGCATGCTGCCTGGTTGGTAGAACAAGCTCCTTGAGGTCACATGGTCTTAGGTTAGTTGACACTGTGGATCTTCTTGTGGTGTCCATGACCCCTATGAATTGTTCATTTTCATCCATCACTCTTCCAGAAATCTCTCCAGACTCTGCATGATGGTACCCTGAGTGTCATTGCATCTGCCTCCATCCAACAAAAACATCTTCTACCATCCCAGAGATGCAGGGAGATTTCAATACACAAAATCTATCAACTTAATCCATCATTAAACAAACTGAAAGAAAAAAAATCATATGATCATCTAATTAGATGCTGAAAAGGCCTTTGACAAAATCCAACACATTTTCATGTTAAAAGTCTTGGACTAATCATGGATATAAGGCAAATACTGAAAAACAATAACAGCAATTTACAACAAGCCAATAGCGAAAATCAAACTAAATGGAAAGAAACTTTTAGCAACTCCACTAAAATCAAGAGCAAGACAAGGCTTCCACGTTCTCTATTTCTCTATGAAATCTATTTAATTTAGTACTTGAAATTCTAGCTAGAACTAGGGAAAAACAGATATCAATAAGATACAAATTGCCAAGGAAAAAAGCCAAATATGACTATTATTGCATTATATGAGAGGATAAAATGATAAATAACCCACAAAATTCTACCAGAAAACTCCTACTGCTGATAAATATCTACAGCAAAGAGCTAAATTTAAAATTAACTTTAAAAATTAGCACTGCTTTATGCAAACAATAAATGGACAGGGAACAAAATTTAAAAAACAAACCCTTTACAATAGTAACAAATAATGTAAAATATCTTGGCTTAATTCTTATCAAGAAAGTAACAATCCCACCAACAGTGGAGAAGTGTTCCTCTTTCTCCGCAGCCTCGCCAGCATCTGCTGTTATCTGAGTTTTGGATCTTGGCCAATCTGACTGGTGTGAGGTGGAATCTTAGGGTTGTTTTGATTTGCATTTCCCTGATGGCTAAGGATGTCGAGCACTTCCTCAGATGTTTCTCGGCCATTCGGTGTTCCTCAACTGAAAATGATTTGTTTAGCTCTGTACCCCATTTTTAATAGGGTTATTTGATTCTCTGGTGTCTAGCTTTTTAACACAACCACTCTGGAAATCTGTCTGGCGATACCTCAGAAAATTGGATATAGTACTACCTGAAGACCCAGCTATTCCACTTCTGGGCATATACCCCAGAGACACTTTAATACACAACAAAGATATATGCACCACAATGTTCATAGCGGCTCTATTTATAATAGCCAGAAGCTGGAAGGAACCCAGATGTCCTTCAGAAGACGAATGGATACAAAAATTGTGGTACATATACACAATGGAATACTACTCAGCCACCAGAAACAATGACTTAACCAAATTCTTAAGAAAATGGCTGCATCTAGAGAAGATCATCCTGAGTAAGATAACCCAGTCACAAAAGAACAGATATAATATGCAGTCACTGATAGTGGGATGCTAACCCCAGAGGCTTGCACTCCCCCAGAAACAACTCACAGACTGTATGAAGTCCAAGAAATAAAGAAAACAAAAAATATACATATATTCACAAAACAAGAAGACTTTGACTATTTCCATGTTGCATTTTGTTTTGCATGTACTTTACGCTTATTGCAACTAGTAGGTTTTCAATGCATACTGTCAAGCCCTTGAAAAAAAATCAAGTACTGACTAAAAAACATATTCACATGGTTTTATGTAAAATTTATTTTAATGTCTGAAAAAACAGTACTGACAAAAATGTATAATTTTAAGCAAAAAATGTTTAAAATCTGTACATTTATCTTTGTTTTGCAAAATAAAGTCGTTTAAAAGATAAAAAAAAAATTAAAAAAAAAGAAAGTAACAATCCTTTATGACAGAACCTTAAATTTCTGAATAATATTTATGCCACAGACTGATGCATATTTATGAATTAATTCAATGAAAACTCTTAACAGCATGGAACTTATGAAACGATACTCATAATTCATCAAAATCTTGGAGATACAAGAATGCTTAGACCTCAATGAGACTACTATAACATCCATTCTTGGGCATCCTCAAAAGAAAACCATGGAAAATAAAACGTAAAGACTAAATTGTATGAGGATAAAAAGGAGCAATACAAAATGCTTTGGATGCAACCCATATATTGTAGAGATGAAAATATTGGAGCATATCTGTGCACACTCACATGGACACACACACAAACACACACACTCTCACACAGAGATAGAGAGAGAGAGAGAGAGAGCAATAGAGAGAGAAACAAATGGAGATAAAGAGAGAAATGAAAGAGAGTATGAGGATAAAATGACAATGTATAAATTAAATATTCAAAATTAAAATAAAAATATATGATAAAAATGTTTTCCTTTTATTATTTTGATGTTCAAAATGGTGTTATCCTGCCCAGGAATACTAGCATTTTGACTAAACTAATTTGTGCTCTCATACTAAATGTGGCATTGTTTTATTACTTGTCAATTGAAAATTAAACACAAATAAAATCGTAAGTAAGAGAATGAAGTATCCTATAATTTATTTAAACATTCTCCAGAAATAAAGCCTATTCTTACCCCAGTATTCAGAAAATTAATTTGCAACATTCTAGACAGAGTATTAACTAGAAAATATTATTTGACTGTAATTAATATATTTACCAATGATTGACAAACATTCACTATCCAAAGAATATAAGACTTATACAACTCTGGGTGTAAGCAACAGTTTTTAGATTTTAAAAATATACCAAATAATGTAGATTAAAATGTAGCTTATTGTGTTGAAGGGGCACCTGATGCTGTATTTTTTAAAATCGTTTATTTATTTAAGTTCCTGTCTTTGCCCCCTCTCGGTGTCTTCTCCCACAGTTCCTTATCCCATTCCTCCTCCCCATTATCTCTGAGAGGGTGCTCTATTATCAGCTTTGCCCCTTCCCTGGGGCCTCAAATCTCTCAAGGATTAAGCACATCTTCTTCCACTGATGCATGACCTGGATAACCAAGGGCCTTGAACTGGCCAGTGTAAGCTAAGGTTTGTTGGATTAGTCTCTGGGAGCTCCCTGGGTTACTGTTTAACTGAGATAGCTGGTCTTCCTATGTGGTTCACTATCCCTTTCAGCTTCTTCAATTCTTTCCCTAATTAAACCACAGGGGCTTCTGACATCAGTCCAATTGTTGGATCTAAGTATCTGTATATGTTTCAGTCAAGACTGGAAGTGTTACTGAGAGGGCAGCCATGCCAGTCTTCCACCTGAAAGTGCACCATAGCATCAGTAATATTGGTAAACCTCTGTGCCCCTCACTGGTGATTCGGGAGATGAATCCTAAATTGTGCTGGCTATTGGACCACCTTTCCTTCAACCTCTTCTCCATTTTTGTCCCAGTACATCTTTTGGACAGGAATAATTCTGGGTCAAACATTTTGACTGTGTGTTAGCAAACCTGTCCCTCTACTCGAGGCCCTATCTACTGGATGTAGACTTTTGAATTCTTGTTCCCCGATGTTGGGCATTCTGGCTAAGTTCATCCGCATTGCATCCTGAAAGTCTCTTACCTCCTGGATCTCTGGTAGTTTCTACAGGGTCCCGCATACTTCCCACCCCCTGAGGCCACTCCTATCAGTCATTCACTTTACCCTCTGGTCTTCTCTCCTCCACCACCCCAATATCTCTTCCTTTTCTTCCTTTCTTTTCTCTCTCCCCTCTCCCAACCAGGTCCCTCCTCCCTCTACTATTCCTGATTGCTTTCTTCCCCCTTCTAAGTGAGACTGAGGCTTCCTTACTTAGGTCTCTCTGCCTTTTACACCTATTATGTTCTGTAGATGGTATTCTTGGTATGTTGTATTTTGTGGATAATATCCACTGATCAGTTAAGGACATACTATGCATGTCCTTTTGGATCTGAGTTGCCTCACTCAGGGTGATATTTTCTAATTCCTTCATATGCCTGTAAAATTCCTGAGCTCCTCATTTTTAATAGCTGAATAATATTGAATTGTGCAAATAACCCACATTTTCTGTATCCACTCTTCAGTTGAGGGACAGATGATGGGTTATGTTCAGTTTTGGGCTATAACAAATAAGCCTTCTATGAGCATGGTAGAGAATGTGTCTTTGTGGTATTACGAGGTGTCTTTTGGGTATATGCCAAGAGGGATATAGTTGATACTATTTTTGTTTTGTTTTGGTTTTTATTGGGGGGGCTAAGCTGTTTTTATTTAGTTTTCGGTTTTTAATGTTTTGTTTTTTGTTGGTATAATTTTTTAATGAAGTACATTCTGGTCATAATTTTCCCTCCTCCAACTCTTAACAAGTCTTTCCTATTTCCCTTTCTTTCCAATTTCATGTCTGTTCTTTCACTTTTTAGAAAGCAAATAGAGTACAGAAGTAAAAGAAACAAATGAAAGCACAAGAATATAAGAATCACACACCTAAAACACACACACGCACAAACACACCGAGGCACGCATGCACGCACACATGCACACCAAACAAAACCTATACAAATAAAAAATGGATATCTTAATATATAATAAAAAGAAGAGCAAGACGATAAAATTCACAAAAAAATGCAATATGAGACCAAACCTCTACAAAACTAACATTCAGGTTTTATTTGTTTAATTTTATTTACATATTATGCTTAATTTTTTTTGTTATTTTATTCACTTACATTCCAAATATTATCCTCTTTCCCAGTTTCCCCTCCACAAGACCCCTATACTTTTCTGCCTCCTACTTCTTCTATGAGGGTGCCACCCCACCCACCCACTCACTTCTGCCTCATTCCCCTATTCTGGGTCATCAAGTCTCTACATGACCAAGGGGCTCCCCTCCCAGTGATGGCAGATATGACCATCCTCTGCTCCATATCCATCTGGAGCCATGGGTCCCCCGAGTTTGTTTTATGTTGGACATCCATTACTAACTGTGCAGCATATCATTAAGTGAAGTTTATATCCCGATGAGACTCAGAGGGAGAGCTGAGAGCTCATCTGTATGTCACTCCTATTGCATGTAAAGGGCACTTTCTCTCTACATTTAATAATCATTCATTCTGATGTTTGCACTGTAGCTTTTAATTCAAGCATCAGGACATATAGACTGAAATTGTTTCTATTCAGTAACAGTATTTTAGTCTTCTGGGAAAAGACATACCAACACACCCATCAATCTCACAGTCATGATGCAGTACAGGAGACTGTGGTACATGAACTGAATTCAGTACCCCAATGTTGCTTCTGTTGTCTGAGTTAGTTATGAGAAATTGGGGTAGACTCTCAATAAATAAGCAGTATCTCAACTAATTTTTTTTATGATGAAATCTGAAATTTTACCTGTTCTATTGTCCCTCATTCAACACTTTTCACCATAATATGTTTCAGAGGCCGACTGGAATAAAAATGTAAAGAAAATTATTTACATTTGTGTATAGATCTTTGAATTAATATAGTGCTTTGTTTTATACCAGTTGTTTTTAAGGAGAAAAATCTGCAAAATAAATATTTGGGATAATCACAACAAGTACTTCTGTTTGAAGATAGAATGAATATGGTTGACCTATTTAGGCATATTGTCAGAGTTAATGTAGTCCAAGATGTATAAATATGCATGTGGATTTGCACAATAATTATGGAATGAATTTAGAATTGTGGCATGTTTTAATAAAAATATACCTCTCAACAGCACAGTACATCATCAGCTGTTCACACTGAATGATGTAGATAATTAATCTAATTTTCCTTCTGCTTCATTTTGTGTTCTATTAGTTTTCTTACTCAAACTTTCAAGTCACAAATCTAATTTAAAACCTCTTAACTGGTCTAATGCATAATGTGTTCTCTCTGAATTCAGTGTCTAGCAGTCAGCACAGAAGCTGGAATACTAATTTGCTTCAGAGTGTGCAAAACACTCGATAATCAAATAATAAAAACCTGAATCCAGTATTTCTTAATGACATTACCAAATGACTGCAATGGCTTGAAAATCACCCAAAAGTTGAAAAATGGAACAAAAAAGGATAAAATAATGTAGCCATAGAAAGAAGAATCATGTTAACATGAACAATATACTAAGTATCAATGATATCTATTCAAAATAAGTTGTAGTCAAGATTTAAGACTTTTGAATTAAATCAACTTTATTTGATTAACTACTTGCACAAAATATCATATGATGAAGAAATGGGGGAATTTCAGAAAAGTGAACTTTTATTGAATGATAGCACCATTTTGTCATTTCTACTTTGCTTAGATGTAATTTAACTCTGGTTCTGCTTTAGGAGTTCCTGACTTTCATTTTCTCTTTCTGTTTTTTTTAGTTATATGTATATGAACACACATTGTTAATTATATTTCATATTTTGAGAATTTTTAAAATGTCAGGGGTAATTTTGTCCTTTCTTGTTATTCATATGAGTCCTAGTTTTAAAATAAGCATTTTAATATATGTACTAAGGTATCTAAAATTCAAAATTAACAACATATTGTATGATGAAAAACAATGTGTAGCAGTAAAATTAACCATGTACTGAATGATTAAACTATTTTGTCATCTCTATTTTGTTTAAATGTAATGCGATTTTCCAAACCATAAAGAGATCCTTAGATGAAATGGCTGCTTTCCAGGCATTGGTACTGTGCTGCTGACTGAAATATATTCTGACATCTATGACAGTTTTATAATTCCTCTATTTGGTGCTCTGTAGTGCCCTTATTTTGCTGAAGGCCTTCTCCTGGGAAAAGGTACCAAAATTTGTGGACTGAAAAGATGATAATACGTTTGTGGAAAAATAATACCACAATAGAAAACAATTTTGTTGCTAATTTTTATGATAATGTTGAAACCTATTTCAAAATTCTCTTACATGAAAATTTAGAAAAGACAATGTGACAAACATGACAAACATGAGAACTTTACATTGAGAATGTGAAAAAAACTTTCCAGTTTCTGGATTGATATATATATATGAGTTTCAGAGATTTGACCCGGCTTGCTAAGTCTGAACAGTAAGCAAGAATCTTGGCCTGTCTTTTTTTATTTCATATATAAATAATCTGAAAAATACATTTTAAAACTGATTCGTTTTCAGGCCTAAGGGTAGGGAGTCATTTTATATTGTAAAGTCATGGCAATAATGTAAATTAATATGTAATGAAATAATTGGTATGAAATTGTAATATTCATATATATATATAGGAATTATTTTATTACATATGTATATGAATATATTATATATAATTATATATATAATTATATATATATAATTATTTTGGGGGTCAAATTTTCATCTTAATTATTTACTAGATATTCTCTAAAATTTTATACCTTATATATACAGTTTGATTAGATACTGGACAGATAATATTCATATAATTTTACCTCTGTACATGTGATTTGTGAAAAGTCAATATATGCTTAATGAAGAAGAAAACTGGTAATAGATAGGATATTTATTGGAGACCGTGACTTGAAAAAAAGGTATTGAGACTATACTGAATTAAAAATTGCTTTATGACTTCATTATGAAATAATTTATGTAGATACATGTGTTTACTAAATGCAAACAGACATTCAAAACAGATTTTATTCTATGTAAAATATATTTTAGCAAAGAGTATATGAAAGTGCATGTATAAATAACTCTACAAATTTGGCTGAGAGTTAGTGCACTTGGGAAATAGAAGGTAACTATAGAAGAGCCAATATTTAGAGTTAAATGTAGGAAAGTTTAAGTTCATTGGTATATCATCAATGTATGTATGTATACTTGTATGAATATGTATAGGTACATATGTATATGTCTTTTATGTATCTATTTATTCATATTTCAATCATCTATCTACCTATTCATATTTCTCTCGCAGATTATAATCACATTTTACTCTCTTTCCTCCAAGTGCCTCCCTGACACTTCCTCCTCTCCCATATCCAACCCTCCTCCATTTCCATTCAGAAAAAAAGAAGGCCTTCCAGGGACATCAACTAATCACTGCATAACAGGGTACAATAAGACTAAGCATGTACCTTCTTATCAAGACTAGATGAAAAAACATCAAAGGAGAATGAGGGTCTCAAGAGCACACAAAAGGCTCATAGTCAGCCACACTCCTACAGTTAAGGGGCTGTCTTAGTGCTTCAGTTACTGCAAAGACACACCATTGCCAAGGAAACTCTTACAAAAGAAAATATTTAAATGGGGTTAGCTTACTGATTCAAAGCTTCAGCCATTTTTAATAATGGTGGCATCCAGGCAGGCATGGTCCCAGAGGAGCTAAGAATTCTACATCTGGTTTGGAAGATAAATAGAAGACTGATGTTTTCCAGAAAGCTAGGTGGAGGGTCTCAGAGTCTACCTTCCTTCAACATGGCCACACCTACTTCAACAAGGCCAAATTTCCTAAAAGTGCCACTCTCTAAGTCAAGCATTTCCCACCACAGAAAACCGAGTGACACAATATGCAGAGGGCTGATGTCAGTTTCTACATTCTGTCATCATCCATTATCCTGTATAGACTGCCCTACAAAGTGATAAGAGGAGCAAAGCCTTACTGGACACAGTATTCTGAAGTAATCTTCCTCCTTGCCTGGTAAAAGAAACAAGGTATATGGTGAATGAGTTGTGGTGCAAGGGTCTGGGTGAAGTTAGTTGTGAATGTTAGTTAAATGGAGTTCTACTGTGAAACACCCAATCAATTGAGGAGGCTTTAATTAGAGAGCTGTGTTGTAAATGATGCTTCATTTAATTTATATGCTAAATATTCACAAAGTTAAAGGACAAAACCAGCTGAATCTTAGTGTGATCAACTTTATCTTGGCAGGCTTAAATAATGGCCAAGGAGGAACTGAATTTTCAAGAATCAGCATATCACTTTCTGACAAATACTTTGTTCATATCACAATTAATTTATGGTTAATTTGCTATACGTTTTAAAAAAGCTTCATGTATCATGTTTCTAATTTACAAACAAGACATGTATATATATATATATATATACATACTCTTCAAAGCATGGAAAAATATCCAGAGTTAGGAAATAAAGGAAAATAAACTCACAAGTGCAATATGAGACTGTAATACAAAGGTCATTAAAATCTGAAATAGAGACAGTCTTTAACATTTGAATAAAGTTTAGAGTCATTTAAGTGTGTCATGTAAATTGCATAGGTTTAGGTTTTCATTTTCTTAAGGCTATTGCACTTTCTAATAAAACTCATCACTGTGACCCAACTTGCATCATTAGCTGACATCTAAATTCATCTGCTGCTGCTGTAATAAGTATCCTGGGGAAGGCTGTGTGAGAGAGCACCCTCACCTTAAGTCAGTTCTGAAAATAGAGAACTCACGTTTTCCAGCTTACTTCTTTGGAGAATGAGTTCTTTAAAAAAAAAACAAATAAGTTTAGGAGGTAATGAGAACTGCATCTGGAAAGGATGTGTGATGGAAAGTGGTTTAAGAGTTTTACTGTGAAACTTTATCTCTTTTTTCTTATTACATGTTCCCTGATGATATGAAATCAGGACCACTTTACCTATATGATGCAGTGTATGAAAATATGGGCCAATAAACCAGTGCAAGTAATCTGGAAAGAAGGACATGACAGTTTTCTGGAACTGAAAAAAAAAAAAAACAGAAACAAAAATAAATAAAAAACAAACAAAAAAACTTCTGACAGGAAGGAGACTCACTGGAGAAATCCAAAAGTCTTTGAGCCCTTCCAACTGATTTAATTATGGAATTATGTTTGTCCCAGATGACCTCTTTCCCACAGGATTAAAAACTGAAAACAAACCAAAACCAAAACAAACAAATAAACAAATATTCTAATCAATCATTCAAACAAAGAAACAAAAAAATCCTCACCAAAGTGGTTCACCATGTTTATAATTAGACAATTTAATTATCCAACTAATTTAAAACTTAATTACATCAATGCCACTCTTTTCTTTGCTACATTCAAATTGAGACAAGGAGATATGTCTGAATTTTCTGAGACTCCTGGGTTTCATTTTAGTATCTCATTTACAAAGGATGAAAGCATAGTTCATTGTTAAGAAACATATATATCAACTTCATTATTAGCCTAAAGATATAAAAAATTAGATGAGATCTTTATTTTGTATTTTGTGTACATGAGAATATACTTTTTGACATGAGGAATAATGTTCATTGTTACTTGTATATAAAATAATTTAAGGTATTTTGATCCAAAGACTTTACGCAGGATCTGAGCAGGTTTTCTATCACTGAGTTTAAGAAAAATATCAAACTCAAATTATTTTTCTTTGATTATATTCTGTACATAGAAAGTAAACAAAGGAATATATTGTCATAATGATATTAATTTACATATCATAGCTTTGTAAATTAATGAAAACTATAAATCAATTTATGTATTTGAAAAAACCACTCAAATCTAAAATATGTTTTAAAAATGATGAAAATAAAAAGAAATTATAGGTCATGATATATTTATGCAACTGTGGCATTCATTTTTATATAATATTACTTCCTGGTTTATAATAACTGGTACAGATTTGAATAACTTAAACTAAGGAAACAACAAAAATTGAACCTAATCTGGTGACACACTAACGTTTGAACTGAAAAATAATTTTAGGTAACAACTACTGAAAATTGTTTAGTTTGTGGCATTTATGAAAATAATGTGAGACAGGTTGTTGAATATATTATAATGGAGACTGCAGAGTAAATTGGCTTAGGCAACTGAACTCATGTCCCATTCTAGCAAGTTTCTTTATTATATGCTCTTCTTTAGAAGAAAAATGCACATACAACACATGCTATCAAACTGCTTGTTTGGCTATAAGTACCATTCATAAAATGCCATAGAAATGAAGGGTTGTGTTAAGATTTACTTTTATAAATTGCCTCCTATAAGCTGCATACAGAAAAAAATCACCCACAAAATAGAAATATCTTTCAAATGGTATGTGACTAACATCCGTGGTAGATACATCATGTCTGTAATTATCTTCCTTGATTTAGTAACTATTCATATTTAACATCTATTTAAATTCATTCTAATAAACTAAACATTGTCTACCAAGGCTCATTTGCAGCTATGAGAATGAAGTGAAAGTTGGAATTCAGTACACCTCACTGGGACCCTGAAACTAAGTGTGTAGATATATAACAAGTACTGTTTCCTGGATGAAGACATGAATCATCTAATGTGGTCTTTCAGGAACTGTTAGGATAATTAAAAAATCTTATTGCATGAAAGAATAAATCATTTGCTATCTCCTTTGATTTTCTTACTAGTGTTTGTGCTACTAAAAGTAGGAAGGTAAACAAATACGATTGGAAACTGTAGAAAAATTAAGACACTGAAAAATTTTCTTCTAGTATACAGCAATTGAAACAGTCACCAAAATACCCTATTTACCTTTGTTCTCTGGATAATTTCTGCCTCTGGTTTATTAATTTTGAATTCTAAAAAGTCACAACAATTGGACTTATTGAATGAAAACTCTCCCTTAGCATAAACACACACACACAAACACACATATATACATATGATGACTTTGTAAATTATATAAGCCTGTTTTAGTACTCAAATCTTTCATGCTAGTGATGATTGAAATGCTGACTGTTTGAACTTGTCAGCTTGCCAAAATGTTTTTCAAAATGAACAACACATTTTGGAACATTATAGAAGACGTTTTAGGTTGATGGAAAGATATTTTATCTTCAAATGGAGAAATTGCCCAAGAGTAAGCAATTTTTAAAATGTATAGTCCAACAAAGATAGGAACATATAAAAGGATTGTTACACTAAAGTATGATGAATAGTTTCTAGCTTTTCTGATTAATGGAGTGCTCAGAAAGATGCACATCTGGGAGCAGTGAGTTTAAGATTAAATTCAAGGAATTCCTGAGTTTTAATTTCACATTTTCAAACAGTTGTGATCTATAATTTATGAAAGATTTAGTGGATTTTTAAGGACAATATTTACGATCAGCTGTGTCAATTTCACACAAAAATAATAGTGAATTTTTGGCACACTCATTATTGTATAGATACAACTGGAGAGGAAAGAAGAACCTGTCAACTCATGAGGCATCTAAGATGTACAAAATTTAAAATATTTTAAATATTTATTTATTAAACATTAAATATTTATTAAATATTAAATATTTAAAATATTTAAAATAAAGATATTACCTTTACCATTTTAAATGTTTCTTACATATAGGCAGTCTGTTTATGATAAATTATTATATCAATAATTTATTATGTATGTTGTTTATCACCCTTCGTGACTTATTGATTGATTGGAATATTATGTGTATTTTTAAAAGATGTTTAACATGAACTTGATGGTATACAACTGTACTCTCAGCTACTTCAATCTCCTTAGAGTTTTAAAACTAGGGGCAGAAGGGACCAGGTGTCATAAACAATTTTGGCAATGTAGTTACACACCAGATCAAAATGATGAAACATCAAATTAAATCGTTATACAGTCTGACACAAAAATCCAGTACAAACTCAATGGAAATAGTTTGCCAAGGTCCCTTACTAGATTATTACTTTGAAATATGAATTAGTAAAAAAAAAAAGATTGTGTATGAAAAAACAGAGTTGTGATAGAATTTTTTGATGAACTGAATTACTCAACTTATCACAGAATGAAAATCCAAGACCCTAAGAGATATTTCCCAACTTTTGTGAGGATTTAGAATTGTGGGGCAAATTCAGTTATGTGGGAGAAAGATTTATGCAAAGCTGACAGTTTCCAAAAGTACTTCCTTTGGTGGTTACATAAATCCCAGTCCAGCTTAAATCTGTTGTTCCTTGTAGATGTGTTTGTTCCTTACCTGGCTCTCTAAAGTTATTTCTTGTGACACCCCATGCTAGATGTCACTGAGGAAGATATCTCAAATTATGTCATAAAATCTATCAAATAATAAACTCAATTTAGAGATGATTGATTCAATATGTTTGCGTTGTGAAAAAGTAATATTTGTGGTTTTCAGTTAGAGTACTTAGCAAAAATTTATTATCTAAATATCTTTGGGGTTGGAGGTGTTTAGAAGTTTAGAATTTGTAACATTTTCATATAAAAGAAATACTTTGGGATGCATACCTAAAATTAAAAAAAAAAAACCTATAAACACAGCTTTGAAATAATTCACCTGTTTTGACTGAGACTCACTATATTTAGTCACCAATGGTACAATGACAGTACTCCACAACTTATATGAACACTTTATGTTTGAGTTTTGAATTAAAGAAACCTTTTAGCATTTTATTTTACTTAATTCCTATTTAAAATAATTAAAAATTAAAGATGTTAGTACACTTTTTTCTTTCTTTTTCGGTCCTCTTTTTAAAGCAGATTCTCATTACATTGTCCATAAAAAATCTTAGGATATGAACATGCTTACACTTACTCATGTACATGCATACATAAACCTAATACACACATGTCACAAAAGCAAATATTTAACTTGACACAAGCTTTCTCTTGGTAGCTTGTGTTGTTCTGAAATCTGTTTTTGCTCTTAAGCTCAAATTGGACTTTAATTTGTATTATTTCTGCCAAAGCCTACACAGAGTTGAAATTGTATGCTCAGACACCCATACTAAACATTTTGCTAATAAAGTAAATTTAACTAACCATAAATTTCCATCAGCAAATCACATTTGTATAGTTCATGTGGTACAATGCTACATAGTTATAAAAAGTGTAATAATTTATGTACATATATAGGTTTTACAACATAAAATGTTTAAACAAAGCACCTATAACTCTCACTCAGACAAGCTAAGGTGTGTAATGTCTTTGTCACCTGCAATTATATGCACATATTTCCACACATGCATATAATTAAAATTAAATACATTTAAAAATGGATTCATAAAATATGACAATTTTGATGAACCAATTTAGCAAGAAATCTCACTTTTCTTGATATCTGGCTGAGATAAGTAAATATTATTTTATACTAATATTAACTAATCAAATTAATCCCCAGATCACACATTTTATATGATACAACTAATATCTACAAATTAGTTAACCCTTCTATCTCTATATCTATCTATCATCTATATCTCAATGTTAGACCATAGTCCTGGCAATGAAAATCCAAACCATATATGATACCTGGGAATATGAGATTTATGAGACTGTTTCTCTACTAAGAGAAAAATGGACTATTATACTTTCTCTCATGAAGCTTCATACCAGGCTCTTCTGTGTCCAGGCTGCTCATGTGTCTCTATGGGGTTGATATCTTTAAGGGGGTACTAAAGTTGTACACAATACCACAAGATATGTCTTTGATGGGAATTAATCCATGGTGAAGTGAGACTTGTCAGCAATAAAACTGTTTTCTTATCACAAATTCTCCTGTACGTAAACATATCACCAGACTTGAATGAGCCCAGGAAATTTATTGATTTGACAAGATCAGCATAAATGGAGTCATTGCGTTGGTATGTCCTTGTAGTTTTGGGAATCAGTAGGCATTTATGAACCTTATTCCAAGAAAAGAAATGCAACAGACATAATCAAAAATATAGCTAGATGTTTAGAAATTTAGAATTAAGACTGAAAAGTATAAAATACTGGGAATCAGGACTAAAGCATATCACTGCTGAACTCTAAAATTATTCTGCAATTATGAAGTTGGAGAACTCCTCTATTCCAAGACTTGAGAAAGATGTACAAAGTATGCCTAAAGTATTTAGAAGCACAGAAATCATAGAATTACTTTTAACATAGACATGAATGCGGTGAACTTTGGGGACAAAAGGACATCTCTTAGGATCTAAAGCTTCAAACACCAAAGCATCATCAATATTCATGGTGCTCTGCTCACAGAACTCAGTTATTGGAAAGAAAAAGAAACAGAAAATACCCCATTAAGAAAAAGGTTCTTTTAAAAATAAAATGAGTCATTCTATTGTAGACTATTTCACGAAGCTTTGCTTCATTGATGCTTATCTTTGATCTTTTTAGTACCCGAGCCACGGGAGATGAGAATCTCGAGGGTAACATACAATTGTGTTCCATTTCATAAAAAAATGAAGTTAAGGGCAAAACTGAACTTTTGTTTTTTTTTTTTTTCTTTTTCTTGATTCTTTTTTTAAATTGTGTATATTTTCTTTACATTTCAAATGTTAACCTCTTTCCAGGATTCCCCTCCATATCTCCTAACCCCTCCCCTCGCCCTGCTTCTGTAAGAGTGCTCAGCCATCCATACACACCCTCCTGCCTACCTGTCCTGGCATTCCCCTACACTGGTGCATCAAGCTTTGCCAGGACCAAGGGATGCTCCTCTTAGGGATGCCCAATGAGACTTTCCTCTGCTACATGTGCAGCTAGAATCCTGGGTCCATCCATGTGTACTCTTTGGATAGTGGTTTAGTCTCAGGGAGCTCTGGTTTATTAGTATTGATGGTTGTTCTTATGGGGTTACAAACCCTTTCAACTCCTTCACTTCTTTCTCTAAATCTTCCATTAAAGAGCCCTTTCTCAGTTCAGTGGTTGGCTGAGAGCTTCTGCCTCTGTATTTGTCATGCTCTGGTAGAGCCTCTCAGGGGATAGCTATATCAGGCTCCTGTCCCCATGCACTTTTTAACATCAACAATATTGTATGGATTTGGTGTCTGTATATGGGCTGAATCCTCAAATAGGGTATTCTCTGGATGGCCTTTCCTTCAGTTTCTGCTCCAAACATTGCCTCTGTAGATCCTCCTGAGAATATTTTGTTCCCCCTTATAAAAAAAAAATCTGCACTTTAGTCATCCTGCTTCTTGACCTTCATGTGTCTGTGGATTGTATCTTAGGTATTCTGAGCTTTTGGGCTAATATCCACTTATCAGAAAATATTAATATTCACTTATCAGTGAATGCATACTATGTATCTTTTTTAAATTGTATTACCTCTCTCAGTATAATAATTTCTAAATGTATCCATTTGCCAAAATTGTCATATAGTCATTGTTTTTTTTAATGACTTTATTTTACAAAACAAAGATAAAAGTACAGATTTTAAACATTTTTTGCTTAAAATTATACATTTTTGTCAGTACCATTTTTTCAGACATTGAAATAATTTTTACATAAAACCATGTGAATATATTTTTTTAGGCAGTACTTGATTTTTTTCAAGGGCTTGACAGTATGCATTGAAAACATAATAGTTACAATAAGCATAAAGTACATGCAAAACAAATCGCAACATGGAAATAGTCAAAGTCTTCTTGTTTTGTAAATATATGTATATTTTTTTGTTTTCTTTATTTCTTGGACTTCATACAGTCTGTGAGTTGTTTCTGGGGGAGTGCAAGCATCTGGGGTTAGCATCCCACTATCAGTGACTGCATATTATGTCTGTTTTTTTGTGACTGGGTTATCTCACTCAGGATGATCTTCTCTAGATGCAGCCATTTTCTTAAGAATTTGGTTAAGTCATTGTTTCTGGTGGCTGAGTAGTATTCCATTGTGTATATGTACCACAATTTTTGTATCCATTCATCTTCTGAAGGACATCTGGGTTCCTTCCAGCTTCTGGCTATTATAAATGGAGCCATTATGAACATTGTGGTGCATATATCTTTGTTGTGTATTAAAGTGTCTCTGGGGTATATGCCCAGAAGTGGAACAGCTGGGTCTTCAGGTAGTACTATATCCAATTTTCTGAGGTATCACCAGACAGATTTCCAGAGTGGTTGTATTAGCTTGCAACCCACCAACATTGGAGAAGTGTTCCTCTTTCTCCGCAGCCTCGCCAACATCTGCTGTAATCTGAGTTTTGGATCTTGACCAATCTGACTGGTGTGAGGTGGAATCTCAGGATTGTTTTGATTTGCATTTCCCTGATGGCTAAGGATGTCTAGCATTTCCTCAGGTGTTTCTCGGCCATTCGGTGTTCCTCAACTGAAAACGTTTTGTTTAGCTCTGTACCCCATTTTTTAATCAGGTTATTTGATTCTCTGGTGTCTAGCTTTTTGAGTTCCTTGTACACCTTGGATATTAGGCCTCTATCTGATGTGGTGTTGGTAAAGATCTTTCCCATTCTGTTGGTTGCCGTTTTGTTTTCTTGACGATGACTTTAGCTTTACAGAAACTTTGCAATCTCTTTAAGTCCCATTTGTTAATCTTTGACCTTAGAGCTTGAACCATTGGTGTTTTGTTCAGGAAATTTTCTACTGTACCTATGTGTTCTAAGGTTTTCCCTACTTTCTCATCTAATAGCTCTCTCCAGTTTCTTCTAGGAAGCACTTAGGGCTATGAGTTTTCCTCTCAATACTGCTTTCATTGCATCCGATAGGTTTGGGTATGTTGTGTTTTCGTTTTCGTTGAATTCTAGAAAATTTTTAATTTCTTTCTTTATTTCTTCTTTGACCCTGCTATCCTTTAACAGAGCATTGTTTAGTTTCCATGTGTATGTGGGCTTTTTGTTGTCTTTGTTGTTGTTAAAGACCAGCCTTAGACCATGGTGATCTGAGAGGATGCATGGGAGTATTTCAATCTTCTTATATCGATGGAGGCTCGTTCTTTGTCCAATTATGTTGTCAATTTTCAAGAAGGTGCCATGGGGTGGTGAGAGAAAGTTGTATTCTTTTACTTTGGGATAGTATGTTTTGTATATATCTATTAATTCTAGTTGGTTCAAAGTCTCTGCTAGTTTTGCAGTGCCCTTGTTCAGTTTCTGTTTTCTTGATCTGTCCATTGGTGAGAGTGGGGTATTAAAGTCTCCCACTATTATTGTGTGGGGTGAAATGTATTTTTTAAGCTTTTGTAGGGTTTCTTTTATGTATGTGGGTGATTTTTTATTTGAAGCATATACGTTAAGGATTGAGAGTTCCTCCTGACAGATTTCCCGGTAATAAGTAAAAAGTGTCCTTCCTTATCTTTTTTGATAACTTTTGGTTGGAAATTTACTTTATTCAATATTAGAATATCCACTCCAGCTTGCTTCTTGGAGCTCTTTGCTTGGAAGTTTTTTTCCTACCCTTTTACTCTGAGATAGTGTCTGTCTTTGTCTCTGAGGTGAGTTTCCTTTATGCAGTAAAAGGCTGGATTTTGTTTATGTATCCGGTCAGATAGTCTATGTCTCTTTATTGGGGAGTTGAGACCATTTATGTTAATAGATATCAAGGAATAGTTGTTTCTGTTTCCTGCCATTATTGCTTTTTTGGATTGAGTTGTGTCTGTGTTTTTTTCTTCTTTTACTTTTCTTGTTTAGGAGGTTTCTTGTTCTTACTAGGCTGTATTTTCCCTCATTGTATTGGGTTTTCCACCTATAATTCTTTGTAGTGCTGTGTTTGTGGTCAGATATTGTGTGAATTTTGATTTGTCTTGAAATATCTTCGTCTCTCCATCGATGGTGCTTGATAGTTTTGCTGGGTATACCAGCTTGTGCTGGCACTTGTGCTTTTTTAAAGAGTGCATGATGTCTGTCCAGACTCTTCTAGCTTTCATAGTCTCTGTTGAGAAATCGGGTGTGAGTCTGATTGGTCTTCCTTTATATGTTACCTTACCTTTTTCCCTTACTGCTTTTAGTATTCTTTCTTTACGTTGGGCGCTTGATGTTTTTACTATTATGTGTCGGGAGGTATTTCTTTTCTGGTCCAACCTATTTGGAGTTCTGAAGGCTTCTTTTATGCTTGTGGTCATCTCATTCTTGAGGGTAGGGAAGTTTTCTTCTATGATTTTGTTGAAGATATTTACTGTGCCCCTTAGTTGATACTCTTCTCCCTCTTCTATTCCTATTATCCTTAGGTTTGGTCTTCTCATTGTGTCTTGGATTTCCTGGACATTTTGGGTTAGGAGCTTTTTGTTTTTTGCATATTCTATTGCACTTTTGTCTATGTTTGCAATGTTGTCTTCTGTCCCCGAAATTCTCTCTTCGATCTCTTGTAATCTATTGGAAATACTTGCTTCTGTAACTCCTGATTTCATTTTTTGGTGTTCTGACTCTAGGGTTATCTCTTTTAGTGTTTTCTTTATTGTGTCAATCTCTGTTTTAATTTTCCTCTTCCATTTCTTTATTTCTTTGGTTCTGTTTTCCTCTAGTTCTTTGAGTTCTTTGAGTGTTTTTCTTGTTTCTTCTTTAAAAGCTTCTGAATCTTGTTGCTTTTCCTCCCTTTCTTCTTTAATTAACTCTATCAGCGTCTTGAGGCATGATTTCAGGTCTGTGTCTTTTCTTTCTGGAGTGTTTGGATTTCCAATGTTTGCTGTTATAGGAGAGCTGGGCTCTGGTGTTGCTATATTGTCTTGGTTCCCTTGGGATATACTCTTTCTCTTTCCTCTTGCCATTTTGTTGTCAGTGATATGTTCTTACCTTTCCCTTGTATCTGGTCTGTGTCCCTGGTTCTCCACTGGTTGAGGTGTCAGATGGGTCGAGCCCTGTTTTATGCCTGAGAGTCGTCGGGTGTGAGCAGAAGTTCCAATATTCTGTTTCTGTTTGCAGGATCAGGCATGGCAGGGCAGGGCAAGGCAGGGGGTGCACTTTCCTTATGTACTCCACAGAAATCTTTCTGCTCCCCTGCAGCCCAGGTCTCCCACCCACCAGTTGCTCAGCCTCTATGAGCCTCCGATTCGGCTGGCAGGTAGGCCAGGCTCCGCTCTGTGTCCTGAAGTCACCTCCGGGTAGAAACAGAAGTTCTAATTTTCTGTTCCCAATCGCTGGATAGGGCAGGGCGGGGCAGGGCAAGGTATGGTGTGCACTTTCCGAGTGCACTCCGCAGAGATCTCTCTGCTCCCCTGCAGTCTTGGTCTCCCACTCACCAGTTCATATTCATTGTTTTTAATAGCTGAGTAATACTCCATTGTGTAAATGTACCACACTTTTTGTATACATTCCTCTGTTGAAGGACATCTGGGTTCTTTGTAGCTTCTGGCTATTATAAATAAGGCTGTTATACCCATATTAGAGAATGTGTCCTTTTTGTATGTTAGATCATCTTTTGGGTATATGCTCAGCAGTGGTATAGCTGGGTCCTCATTTATTACTATGTCAAAACATCTGAGAAACTGCCAGACTGATTTCCAGAGTGGTTGTACCAGCTTCCAATGTCACCAACAATGGAGGAGTTTTCCTCTTTCTCCACATCCTTGTTGGCATCTGCTGTCACCTGAGTTTTTGATCTTAGCTATTGTGACACGAATTTCAAGTTTCTGAAGAAAGAAATTGAATATGGAAAGATCTCCCATACTCATGAATTGGCAGAATTAATACAACAAAAATTGTCATATGGCTAAAAGCAATCTACAGGTTCAATGCAATACTTATCAAAGTTCCAACTTAATTCCTCATAGAATTAGTAACAGCAATTTGCAAATATATTTGGAATAACAACAACAACCAAAAAATAAATAAATGAAATGAAGATAGCAATGTCTATTCTCAACAATAAAAGTACATTTGTGGGAAATCACCATCGGACATCCAGCTCTATTTCAGACCAGTAGTTATAAAAATTTTATGGAACCGGTATTAAAACAGGAAGGTGTATCAATAGAATAGAATTGAAGACCCAGAAATAAATCCACACATTGATGGTCATTTTATCTTTAGCAAAGGACCTAACCTCATTCAGTGAAAAAAAGATAGCATTTTCAACAAAAGGTGCTGTTCCTACTGGCGGTCAGCACATAGAAGAATGCACATAGATCTATTATTATCAACCTGTACAAAGTTTAAGTCCAAGTAGATCAAGGACCTCCACTTACATCCAGATACTCTCAAACTAATAGAAGAGAAAGTGAGAGAGAGCCTTGAGTACATGGCACTGTGGAAAATTTCCTTTAGAGAACACTTATGCTCTAAGATCAAGAATCTTCAAATGGAACCTCATAAAACTGCAAAAATTTGTAAGGCATAGGACACTGTCATTTAAAACTAAATAGCAAATGAGATAATAAGGAAAGAACTTTGCCAATATTCATTCTATAGAGGACTGATATCCAATATATACAAAGACTGAAGAAGAGAATCAAATAACCTTATTTAAGATAAGGGGTACAGAGCTAAATAAAAAAATTCTAAACTGAGAAATACCAAATGGCTGAGAAGCACCTAAAGAAATATTCAACATCCTTAGTCATCAGGGAAATGCAAGTCAAAGCAACCCTGAGAAAAATGACCTTTCTACGAAAATGTTTTATAAATTACAGGTGAATTAAATACTTCTATGACTTTGTATACAGTTAATCATAATATCATATTCATAGCCTATAGATATAGAATTTTATATATTTTATGTATTTTTCTGTGTATATCTTAAGTGTGTTTATACACATTAACTGTTGACATAATTTCAAATAACTGTAACTTTTTGGTCTTATTTCTAAGATTATATTGTATCACTCCCCGCCGCTTTCCCTTTTTTAAACCCTCTCGTAATCCGTAAATTCCATTTTGCTCTCTTTAATATTTGTGGCCTTTTTCATTAATTATTGTTAAAAGCATGTGTTTGTGTGGCTCAGCATTCATAAATACAAGATGCATAGTTTATATACTGTTACATACACACATATACACACATACATACATTTTTAGAACTAAACATTTAGTTTTGAACAAGTAAAAGATATAATATTTCATAGAAGAGAGTATTTCTATGACTCTCAGGATCCCATAGTTGCCTCTAGTTCTTTAATATGCTGAAATTGGTTTGCATGAAAATGCATATATATATATATATATATATATATATATATATATATATATACTGTTATTTACATTATTTAAATTTAAATAACTTATGTTACTTAAACACATATATGTGCTTTAAATAACATTCAGAAAACTGAATACATAGTGTACAATAGTGATAAACAATTAGTGACTCAGAAATAAAACTAATTATTAACTGAATAATAATTGCTTAAATAATTACCTAGTTATGTCTAAGTTAATTTTTATTTAGATTAAACTACTGTCAATGCCATTATTATTTTATGTGTATTGGTAGATATTCTGTATCATTACCTTATATAAGTTGATCTTACATTTGACTTTGTGTAATTACTACAATTGGATTAATTTTTTTCTGTATCTAACTTTTAGTGTTTTATATATGTATCTAATTTTTATATTTGTGTTCTTGCTTTTAAATTCTTAGGATGTGATTTTTTTAATTAAAATATAAGTAAACGATCTCTCAGTTTATTTTTCTAAATATATTCCCTCCCATATTTTTCTTTTGTGCTTCTATGATTGACTGAATAGAAGATAAAGGTGAGTAATTTCTGAGAAGAAGGCATTCCAGTTTTTCCAATTCCGCCTGTTTCCAAATTACTGTCCTGATGGAAATCCTCCTGTGACTTCCTTTTGTGATAGATTATTTCCTGGGAGGATATGCACAATAGCCCTTGCCTTTCCTGGATCGTGCATACGTATTTATATATGACTATGCATGCCTATACACCTTCTTACATCACTGTACACATATGCTTCCAGCAGTACCACATGATCATACATAACAAACCTGGAGGCTCATTCATGGAAACTCTAGTGTTCTCAGCATTCCTTAGTTGCCTACATTTTTTTAAGTGTGGGACTGCATAAAGATTCCCTTACATTTCTGCTGTTGCTTTATTTCTTTAGGTTTTGTTCTAGTTAGCTGTAGAGTGGGACTATTATGGGTAAAATTTCCCTGTCATTTCTAAGAGAAACAATCTTACAGAAGCTCTTGTCAAACCTTTCTGTCCCCTATTCTGTGATGTTTTCTAGGGATTTTTCCAACTGGCAATGTCGATGGATAAAATAAAACATATATTTCATTAACCCATTATCTGATTATTAAATACATACTTGTTAAGCTTCTGTTTTGACTGAAATGTAGGGCACCCAAAGTAAAGAGTTTAAAAAGCAATAAACTTTATGAGACTGATTTTTGAACATATTTAATATTATTATCTTAGTCCCAAATTTTAGTGGTACAAAAGTGGACAAGATTTTCACTCAATATTTTAACTCATCATAACACAACACAATGCCAATTCCATCTGTCATATTTGCATTTGCTCATACATCAAAGAACAACATATACTGCACAGCAAAATAACAAGGAAACATGCCTATAACATGTCTAAACTCACAGGCCTATAACACCTTAAGAAAAACCCAAGTATTAAATAAATAATTTCAGAAACTTTTTCTTGATAAGTACATCCCCACTTCCAATTTCAGCTTCCAGAACGTGGATCTTTTAAAAGTCTATAGCAGGAAATGTGTGACTAAAATATAGAAACTAAAATTCCACATCAAACTAGTCAGAAATAAATTGCCTCATATTTCTCGGAAGTCTGAAACAATCCCTGGAACAGTCATTGCAAAAAGAAAATAATGATAAGTCTAATAACAGAGCTCAGAGTAAATAGTCAGTGATACAACAACAAAAACTTGTTTTTGAAATTGTCTCAGAAACAACACAGCAACTGAGTAGACTGCACTGAAGCATGTGTAGTAACAGTGGCTACCGTCTTGGAAGTAATGCATTTCCCAGCATAGATCAAGGAAAGCCCAAATAGTTATATTGACATTACTTTCATGAGGTGTTACATGCTTGTGTCTACAGGATCCATTAAGAGCCTGGACGAAAACAAACATTTAGTTTGTACTTATTTAATAACAAAATATATTTTGTACAATAAATTTCACATATCTGTTGCTATTACTTATAAAATTTATACTTATGTGTTTTAAAATGAGGAGCCATACATTTTGTTGAATTTTACATTAACAGTACTTATCTACATTCAATTCTATAATTTTTTTTTTATAAAGCATCTTATAGTTGATAGTTGAGTAAGGATTTCAAACATAATCAGAATAAGGACTTGGGAGATGCACAGACAGAAATTTTGTTGTGCAGATATCAGTACTCATTAAAAGATGAGGCATGGTCATATACAGACCTTTCAATACTTCACTGTTGTAGGTAAAGGCACAATATTTCTGGGGCTTGTTGGCCGCCAATCTAGAGAAAGAATCAATGAGCAACCTTCACTCCAAAAGTGATAGAGTGTGGAACTGGTCACCTCTGACTTCTAAGGTCTGCATACCAGTGCACTTATCACACAATTGACTCAAATATATTCTCTCACTTCCTCAACCCCTCTCTCTGGATATGTATTTTTTATTGTCTTTTTTAAATTAAAAACAACAGAAAACTATTTCGGCAAAAATACAAAACAAGATATATTAAAACGAACAGCAACAACAACAACACACACTTACCAATCAGAAAATACAACAAACAACATAGACTCTGTACGGTTTTGCCAACGTAATACTAGGCATGAGGTCTGTCCTCAGTTCTGATGAGGGACCCAGTGGGTTTTCATTGAAGTGCCCTTTTTTTCTTTTTTCTAGTTATCATCATTTATAAATAGTATCTAGTTTCAAATCAGCCATTTGCCTAGTCACCTTATATTTATTTATTGAAAAACTTTATTTTAAAAAACAAAGACAAATGTATATTTTTGCATAGAAATATACCAATCCATTTTTAAGATTGCAATTAAGTATTTGTTGGTAGATATACATACACATATGCATATATGTACCAATAAGATAGAAAAGAGGGTATTAATTTAAGTGGATAGGAGAGAAACTGGGAGGGGTTGTAGGAAGGAAAGGGGATGTGATACTGTTTTATTTTAATTAAAATATATTCTTTTATTTTCTTGAACTTAAACACAGTCTGTAAGTTGTTTCTGGCGTGTTCAGAGATTTCTGTGGTTAGTATCCCATTATCAGCGACTGCATATTATGTCTGTTCTTTTGTGACTGGGTTATCACATTCAGGATGATATTCACTAGATGCAACCATTTTCTTAAAAATTTCCTTAAGCCATTGTTTCTGATAGCTGAGTAGTACTCCATTTTGTAAATTTACCAAAATTTTTGTATCCATTCATCTACTGAAGGACATCTGGGTTCTTCTCAGCTTCTGGCTATTATAAATAGAGCTGCAATGAACATTGTGGTGCATGTATCTTTGTTGAATGTTGGACTGTCTATGGGGTAAATACCCAGAAGTAAAATAATTGAGTCTTCAGGTAGTACTATGTCCATTTTTCTGAGGAACCTCCAGACTGATTTCCAGAGTGGTTGTAACAGTTTAAAACCCACCAACAGTGGAGAAGTGATCCTTTTTTGCTACATCCTCGCCAGCATCTGTTGTCATCTGAGGTTTGGATCTTTGCCAATCTGACTGGGGTTAGGTGGAATCTCAGGGTCGTTTTGATTTGCATTTCTCTGATGGCTAAGGATATTGAGCAGTTCCTTAAATGTTTCTCAGCCATTTGATATTACTTGATTGACAACTTTTTGTTTAAGTCTATACACAATTTTTTAATAGGGTTGTTTAATTCTCTGGTGTCTCGCTTTTTGAGATTTTTGTATACCTTGGATATTAGGCCTCTATCTGATGTGGGGTTGGTAAAGAACTTTTCCCACTCTGTGTGCTGCCATTTTGTTTTCTTGACAATATCCTTAGCCTTACAGAAACTTTGTGATCTCATTAACTCCCATTTGTTAATCTTTGACTTTAGAGCTTGAGCCATTAGTGTTTTGTTCAGAAAATTTTCTCCTGTGCCTATGTGTTCTAAGGTTTTCCCTACATTCTCCTCTAATAGTTTCAGTGTATCTGGTTTAATGTGGAGATCTTTGATCCACTTACACTTGAGCTTTTTACAAGGAGATAAAAAGGGTCTATTTTCATTCTTCTGCATGCTGAGTGCCAGTTGGACCAGCACAATTTGTTGAAGAGGCTGTCCTTTTTCCACTGAATGTTTACGGCTCTTTTGTCAAAAATCAGGTGACTGTATACATGAGGGCTCATTTCTGGATCTTCTATTCTATTCCATTGATCCACATGCCTATTTCTGTACCAGTACCATGCAGTTTTCAGCAAATTGCCTTGTAATATAGCTTGAGGTCAGGAATAGTGATTCCCGCAGATGTTTTCTTGTTTTTGAGGATGGATTTCGATATTCTAGGTCTTTTGTTATTCAAGATGAAATTGCACATTGCTCTTTACAACCATTTAAGAACTGGTTTGGAATTTTGACAGGGATTGCATTGAATATGTTTGGCAGGATGGCCATTTTTAAAATGTTGATCCTTCCAATACATGAGCATGGGAGATCTTTCCATTTTCTGAGATCGTCCTCGATTTCCTTCTTTAGAGGTTTGAAGTTTCTGTCATACAGGTCCTTCACTTGCTTAGTTAGAGTCACACCAAGGTATATCATAGTTTTTGTGACAATTGTGAAGAGTATTTTTGCCCTAATTTCTTTCTTCACATGTTTGCCTTTGGAGTATAGGAAGGCTACTGATTTGTTTGAGTTAATTTTGTATCCAGCCACTTTGCTGAACTTGTTTATCAGCTGTAGAAGTTCTCTGGTGGAATTTTTGGGGACACTTAAGTACAGTATCATGTCATCTGCAAAGGTTGATGTTTTTACCTTTTTCTTTTCGATTTGTATCCTCTTGATCTCCTTTTGCTGTCTAATTGCTCCAGCCACGACTTCCAGTACTATGTTGAATGGGTAGAGGGAGAGTGGGCAGCCTTGTCGAGTCCCTGATTTTAGTGGGATTGCTTTAAGTTTCCCACCGTTAAGTTTAATGTTGGCTGTTGGTTTGCTGTGTACTGCTTTTATTATGTTTAAGTATGGACCTTGGATTCCTGTTCTTTCCAGGACTTTTAATATGAAGGGGTGTTGAATTTTCTCAAATGCTTTCTCAGCATCTAGTGATATGACCATGTGATTTTGTTCTTTGAGTTTGTTTATATAGTGGATTACATTGATAGATTTCCTTATGTTAAACCATCCCTGCATCCAAGGGATATAGCCTACTTGGTCATGGTGAATGATCGTTTTGATATTTTCTTGGATTTGGTTTGCAAGTATTTTGTTGAGTATTTTTGCAAAAATGTTCATAAATGAGATTGTTCTGAAGTTCTCTTTCCTTGTAGGGTCTTTGTGTGGTTTAGGTGCAAGGACTATTGTAGCCTCAAAAAATGAGTTAGGTAGTATTCTATCTGATTCTATCTTGTGGAATAGTTTGCAGAGTATTGTTGTTATGTCCTTAATAAATGTCTGATAAAATTCTGCACTGAACCCCTCTGGACCTGGGCTTTTTTTGGTTGGGAGGCTTTTGATGACTTCTTCTATTTCTTTAGGTGTTATGGAATTATTTATATGGTTTACTTGGTCCTGATTTAACTTTAGGATCTTTTATCTCTCTAGGAATTCGTCCATTTCTTCCAGATTTTCCAACTTTGTGGAGTATAGATTTCTGTAGCAGGATCTGATGATTTCTTGAATTTCCTCAATTTCAGTTGTTATGTCTCCACTTTCCTTTCTGATTTTGTTAATTTGTATACTCTCTCTTTGCCCTCTAATTAGTCTGGCTAGGGGTTTATCAATCTTGTTGATTTTCTCAAAGAACCAGCTCTTGGTTTTTTGATTTTTTTCAATGGGTCCTTTTGTTTCTATTTGGTCTATTTCTGCCCTAATTTTGATTATTTCTTGCCGTCTACTCTTCTTGTGTGTATCTGCTTCCTTTTGTTCTAGGGCTTTTAGCTTGCTTTCAATTTGCTGACGTATGCTGTCTCCAGTTTCTTTTTGGAAGCACTTACAGCTATGAGTTTTCCTCTCAGTACTGCTGGTTTTGTGACCGATTATGTGGTTAGTTTTCGAGAAGGTGTCTTGAGGTGCTGAGAAGAATGTGTATTCTTTTGTTTTAGGATGATATGTTCTGTAGATATCTATTAATTCCAGTTGGTTCCTAACCTCTGCTTGTTTTACAGTGTCCTTGTTCAGTTTCTGTTTCCATGATCTGTCCACTGGTGAGAGTGGGGTATTGAGGTCTCCCACTATTATGGTGTGGGGTGAAATGTATTTTTTTATCATTAGTAGGGTTTTTTTATGAATATTGGTGCTTTTGTATTTGAAGCATGTATGTTAAAAATTGACAGTTCTTCCTGACAAATTTTCCCTGTAATGAATAAAAAGTGTCCTTCCTTATCTTTTTTGATAACTTTTAGTCGAAAATCTACATTTTTTGATATTAGAATAGCCACTCCAGCTTGCTTCTAGGGGCCATTTGCTTGGAAGTTTTTTCCCAACCTTTTACTCTGAGATTGTGTCTGTCTTTGTCTTTGAAATGAGTTTCCAGTATGCAGCAAATTTCTGGGTTTTGTTTATGTATCAAGTCTGATAACATATGTCTTTTTATTGGGGAATTGAGTCCATTTATGTTAACAGATATCAATGAATAGTGGTTGCTATTTTCTGTTATTTTTGCTTTTGGAGGTTGAATTGTTCCTGTATGTCTCTTTTTCTTTTAGTTTTCTTGCTTAGGAGTTTTCTTGTTTTTCTTAGGATGTAGTTCCCCTTGCTGTACTGGGTTTTCCCCCCTATAATTCACTGTAGTGCTGGGTTTCTTGTCAAATATAGTGTAAATTTAGTTTTGTCTTGGAATATCTTAGTCTCTCCATCAATGGTAATTGAGAGTTTTCCTGGGTATAACAGCTTTGGCTGGCACCTGTGCTCTCTTAGTTTCTGCATGATGTTTGTCCATGGTCTTCTAGCTTTCATAGTCTTTGTTGAAAAATCAGGTGTGATTCTGTTTGGTCTTTCTTTATATATTACATGGCTTTTTTCCCTTACTGTTTTTAATACTTTTTCTTTACTTTGGGCACTTAGTGTTTTCTATTATGTATTGGGAGGAATTTCTTTCCTGATCCAATCCATCTGGAGTTCTGATGGCTTCTTTTGTGCTCATGGTCATCTCATTCTTAAGGGTAGGGAATTTTTTTTTTCTATAATTTTGTTGAAGATATTTACTGTGCCTCTTAATTGATATTCTTTGCCCTCTTCTATTCCTATTATCCTTAGGTTTGGTTTTCTCATTGTGTCCTATATCTCCTGTACATTTTGGGTTAGGAGCTGTTTGGTTTTTGCATCTTCTCTGACTGTTTTGTCTATGTTTTCAGTGTTGTCTTCGGCCCCAGAGATTCTCTCTTCCATCTCTTGTAGTCTATTGGAAATGCTTGCATCTGTTACTCCTGATTTCTTTTTTAGGTGTTCTACCTCTAGGGTTGTCTCTTTTAGTGTTTTCTTTATTGTGTCCATTTCTGTTTTAAATTCTTTCTTCTATTCCTTCATCTCTTTGGTTCTGTTTTCCTCTAGTTCTTTGAGTTCTTTGAGTGTTTTTCTTGTTTCCTCTTTAAAGCTTCTAATTCTTTATGCTTTTCCTCGCATTCTTGTTTAAGGACCTCTATCCTCATCTTGAGGTGTGATTTCAGGTCTGCATCTTCTTTTTCTGGAGTGTTTGATATTCCACTTTTTGCTGTGTTGTGAAAGCTGGGTACTGGTGTTGCCATGTCTACTTTTTTTCTCTGGGGTATGTTTTTTCTCTTTCTTCTTGCTATCTTGTTGTCATTCTCGTGTCCTTGGATCACCACTGAATCACTGCTGTCTCACTGCTCTTCCAGTTTTGTGTCTCTGGATCACTGCTTGATCACCATTGGATCACCATTGTACCAGTCTCATGTCCCTGGCTCAGTGCTGGCTCACTGCTGTTCCTGGTAGTGGATGGTCTGCACTCAATGTGGTCCAGCTGGGAATAGCCTGATGCTGGGTTACTGGTTCCCTGAACTGAGCTGGGATGGGGAGTGGGAACAGGGGAAATGCATGTTTTTGTGCATTTGGCAGAGATCTCTCTGCAGAGATCTCTCTGCGCTCTGGCTAGCTGGAATGACTCCTCACCAATCCTGGTTCCCTGGATTACCACTGGATCACTGCTGGATCACTGCTGGCTTACACCTAGCTCCTAGTCACATTTTCTAGTTTGGCGGTGATTAGTTTTAAAAAGTGCACAACATATGTTTGACGTCACAGTAGTTTTGTGTTCTTGAGTTTGTTAGTTCTGTATTTTTCTGGGAGGCAACAATGTATAGTAAACAGACTTCATGTTATTCTGTATATGTGATTTTTCTTGTATATGATACTTTTTGTCTTATTGTTTGGTTTCAAGAGATATTGAGAGAGAGAGAGAGAGAGAGAGAGAGAGAGAGAGAGAGAGAGAGAGAGAGATTATGTTGTTTGACGGGTAAGATGTAGGAAGGCTTTGGGAAAATTTTGGCATTGGGGAAATAGGAGCAGAATGTATTATATGAAATTTTAAAAAAATGGGTTGGGAGAAAGAATTTATTTGGGTTATAATTCCACCTTTAGTCAATCAATCATTGAAGAAGGCTAGGACAAGAAATCAAGTAGGGCAGGAACCAGGATTCAGGGGTTACTGCAGAGGCCATGAAGGGATGCTGCTGACTGGCCTGTTCCCCATGTCTTGCTCAGCCTACTTTCTCAAAGAACAAGACCACCATCCGAGGGGTGGCACCACCATCCCTCAGTAGACTGGTACTTTGTCCCCTATCACTCACTAATTAAAAAATAAATGCTTGCCTACAACCCACATCTTACTAAGGCATGGTCTTAATTGAGGTTTCCTGCTTTCAGAAAATTTAGCTTGCTTTGCATGGAACTATAATCATCTTGCACAAATATCTTGAATGACCAGGCACCCTACCTCCTCACGCTCACCTTATGCCTCAGGAAACTGTTTTTTTTTTTTTTTTTTTTTTTTTTTTTTTTTTTTTTTTTTTTTACAGTTTTGACTTCCAATAATGTAAGACAGTCTGTTTAAAGCCCTTGTCATTGAGAGGAGCTGGCAGGAAGCCTGTCAGAGCATGCTCTTTCTGAAACAGAATAAGAAGCTGCTAAACAGGCTCCACCCCCTTTTTTCTTTTTTTTTTTAAAAATGGATGTTTTATTACTTACATTTCAAATTATATTTTTTTTTCTAGTGTTTCCCTTTCGTTCCCCTCCCCTTGATTCTATGTGGATGCTACTTGTGGAAAGCAGGTCCAAGATAATGCTTGTGACTTTGGCCTAGTCTTGTGACTACCACCTGACTTCCTCCTGCCCATGAGATTAGCCACTGCCACAGTGCAATCTTCACAGGTGCACCCAGGACTTGAGATCAGGACTGCACTTGTGGGCAGGGAGAAAGAGAAACTGAAAGGGGAACAAAAAGAGAAACAGAAAGAGAAAGTAGAGAGAGAGAGAGAGAGAGAGAGAGAGAAAGAGAGACAGACAGGAGACAGAAAGATTTTCATGAGTATGCTGTAAGGTTCCTGAATAAACCGTTTTGAGAAGAGTGCTGTGTTGCTGCTCCTTTTCTGCCATCCTCTACTACATATGAAGCTGGAGCCATGGGTCGCACCATGTGTACTCATTGTTTGGTACTTTAGTCCCTGGGATTTCTGGGTGAGAGAATTCTGGTTGTTTTATATTGTTCTTTTATGAGGTGGCAAACCCCTTCAGCTCCTTCAGTTCTTTCTCTAACTTTTTCATTGGAGTCCCTTTGCTCAGTCTAATGGTTAGCTGCAAGCATACTCATAGGTATCAGTAAAGTTCTGTTCGAGCCTCTCAGGAGACATCCATATCAGGCTCCTGTCCACATGCACTTCTTAGCATCAGCAATAGTGACTGAGGTTTTTTAAAAAGGATGAAAGGAGCATTGAGATTGGATTAGCTACATATATAATTAAATTTATAATTAAACCAATCATTGTGAACCAAACAATAATGCATATATTAATGATTAACTTTTCATGCTCATTTCTACATGCAAATATCAATAACTTTTTTTTTTTTTTACTTTTCTGATGACGCTGTCACTCTCATTTGAAGAAAATACTTTCTGTGAAACATCAATACTCTAACAGAACTAAATAAATTACTGAAAGTTGAACCTCTCCGGCCATTATGTCAAACAAAACATACAGCTGAACAAATAATGTTTCTATAAAATAAAATAAACACAATGAAATTTGCTGCAAAACTTAGAGAAACAATGAGGTACTACAAGTATTGTACCTTAAATATAAAATTATATATTTAGGATTCATCATTATGTCTATGACAAAGATGCATATAAAAAATAGTCGTCCTGCATCCCAAAAAGAAAATCCTAACACTTTAATAAAATAACTAGAGATGATATTGTGATAAAAGCTAGAATACCTTGTGTTGTCTATTGAATGTCTACAGGAGAGAATATTGGAGTAAAGACAGAGTTATTCTTATCCATGGGAATTATCTATGCTGAAGGCAAGATTAATTGACTCTGGATATTAAAATTTAAAAAAATATATAATTTATCTATTTTTGTCTCTCACTCTATAAAAATAAATATAAATATAATATATATATATATATATATATATATATATATATATATATATATACCCAAGAAATCAACTTTTTAGTGTGTCATATAGAATGGCAAAAAAAATTAAATTCCAGAATATGGCATACTTATACCCCATTTAATGAACTGAGTGATATTCACATATCTGGAAAATTAAGAAAGTACTATAACTATAATAAATTTGAGGGAATTACTTTGTATAAAATTAACAACAATATGTTGATAATGTTATATAAAGGTAGGTGATGTATACTTTCTGTTTAAATAACCTGGATTCTGACATGTTTAAGAGGAAAGATGTTCCATCTGGCTTTACATTTTCCATTATGCATTTATCTTACAGGGTAGAGCACATTTAATTAATGAACCATGATAGATGGAGTTTGTATATCATTAGAACCCACTTAGAAGGAATCAAAGGAATCTTCCATATGCAAACTGAAATGTTAGTCCCCGCCCATCAAAGGCCCATCCCTGAAATATCATTTTACTTCACTCAGACATTTCATAGGAACCATTTATATAATATTCAGGCAGTGGGAGAGAAACTGCTAAAAAAGTTTTAATTGAGTTATTTAGCCATCAACTGAGGCTTGTCAGACTGTAAGAAGAGAAATTGAGATATAAATCCTGAGAGGGAATTTCTTACTTAAAAGAAAAATAGTACTGCCTAGAAAAACCCAAGTGAGTTTTTTCACTGTTTTGCAATTGGGAGGAAACTTGCCAATTATTATATTAAGAAGATTGAAGCAGTCATTGGTGCCCTAACGTAGATAGATTCTGAGAGCCAGCTTATTTAGCTTCTATTCTGAGGAAGTAAGACTTTTAATGTGCTTCCTTTTAAAATGTCCTTTATGAAGGAATATATTTGATATAGAAAAACTAGATATAATGAGAAACTCAGTTCAAGCTCTGCCTTTTAAACACTCATTACTAGTCACAAGCTAAATTTCTCTTTAACAATCCCTGAAAGTATCTTTAAGGGAGTCCATTTTATAGTGAAGGGAAGTAAATTAAAATGATTGAATCAAGTCAACAGAGAAAAAAAATATAAATCTATAGAAGTATGAAATATGCAAGTTCACAGATGACAACTTCATTATGTTGGTCCAGTTCATGTAAACCACAAAGCCACATTGATTGAGCTACCTGTCTAAATGTTATCTCCTTCATACTATCCTCCTTTCTCTCTTCTAATCCAGCCAGCACTTCACTACTTTCATTTGGAAAAAACAAAACCAAAAAACCTAAAATAATACCCCAGAAAACAAAACAAAAGAAACAAAAATCCAAAAACAAAAACAAGCTAATTTTTTCACATTTCTACAGAAACAACGACAAAATTAAAAATTAACTAATGAGCAAAGGAAGAACACAGGTGAAACAGGGTAATATAGTTTCTACATTTATTGGTGTGGCATCAAATGGACACCAACAAATCAATTACATATGTAAAATATATGTAGAGGGGGGGCTGGGATGACTTTGGGTACTGGTTTGACATGCATTCCCACAAAACCCAGAGGAATCCAGTATATCCAATGCTCTAACACACCCAGAATCAAGGGTGAGGAAAGCACAACATGGGATCCAGGGATCCAGGGATCCAGGAACTGCCACCCAGGTAGTGGCTTAGGTCCAGTCCTGTCTGAACCTGTGCCCTGAGCAGACCTTAGATGCTGGTTCCACAACCATTCCCACAACACCCAGAGGAAGACTGTCTCATGGTGTTCTAATAAGCCCAGGATCGCAGAAACACAAAATTGACACTAAAATTGACACTAGTTCTCCCACTAAAGAAAGTCCTAGATACCTTATCACACCGAAAAGCAAGATTTGGCTTTAAAATCAGATCTCATGGTAATGATAAAGGATTTAAGAAGACATGAATAAGTCCTTAAAAAAAATACAAGAGAACATAACCAAACAGATGAAGGAATTGAACAAAACCATCCAGGATCTAAAAAATGGAAATAGAAACAATAAAGAAATCACAGAGGGAGACAACCTTGGAGATAGAAAACCTAGGAATGAGGTCAGGAGTCACAGACATAAGTATTACCAACAGGTTATAAGAGATAGAGGAGAGAATCTCAGGTGCAGAAGATACCATAGAAAAAATTGACACAACAGACAATGAAAATGAAAGACACTCTTATCCCTAAACATTCATGAAATCCAGGACACAATGAGAAGGTCAAACCTAAGAATAGTAGGTATAAAAGAGAGCAAAGATTTCTAAGTTAAAGGGTCATAAAATATCTTCAATAAAATTATAGAAGAAAATGTCCCTAACCTAAACAAAGAGATGCTCATGAACATACAGAAAGTGTGGACCAGAAAAGAAATTCCTCTCATCACATAAAATCTAAACACCAAATGCACCAAAGAAAGACTATTAAAAGCAGTAAGGGAAAAGGTCAAGTCACATATAAAGGCAGATATTTCAGAATTACACCTGACTTCTCATCAGAGACTCTATAAACTAGAAGATCCTGGACAGATGTCCTAGAGACCATAAGGAAACATTAATGCCACCCTAGGTTATTATATCCAGAAAAACTATATATTATCATAGATGTAGAAACTATAATATTCCATGACAAAAACAAATTTACACAATGTCTTTCCACAATTCCAACTCTACATAAAATAACAGATGGATAACTCCAACACAAGTGAAACTAAACCCTTGAAAAAGCAAGAAAGTAATCTTTTTTCCCTAACCTTAGGGATAAAAAAGTAATGGGGTAGGAGTGGGTGAGTGGGTGTGGGAGCAGCCCCATAGAGGCAAAGGGGATGGGGAAGAGGGCACATAGGATGGGGGGTTGTGGATATCATTTGAAAATATCCACTGAAATGTGGGATATCATTTGATATGTAAATGAATGGAAAATAAATAAATAACCTCTCTTATAATGCCAAAAAGCCCCACATAATCATACAATAATAAACACTTTGAAAACACAAACAAACATTAAACCAAAGCAAACAAAACAATCTGAGAATATAACATACGACTCAGAGCTAGCCTAAAATATGCTGTGCATTTTATTATTATCATAATATGTTTACTATGAATATAAGACAACTATAGCTAAGTTTTAAAAGAGTTCATATAAAAGAAAGGATAATATGAAATAAGAAGGAGAAGCATTAAGCTGATAGTTGATGAATATAACAACAAGAAGCAAATGCTACAAGGAAACACTATAATAGACATAAAGCATATCTTAATTTGTAGGCTGAATTTAACCAAAACAATCAGTGGATATATTGATATATGAAAAGAAACCTAAAATTTGCAGTACAAGAAGAACTTAAAAGAGCAAATTTAAATATGAATCTCAATACAAATACAAATATTTATAATGCAAGTTCTACAAAGGAAATCACACAATGCATTAAAGTAATGACCTCAAATGATCTTCCTTTCCTGAGATGCAATGGGGTTAACCTCCCTATACTTCTACAATATAGCTTTTCACCTTGATGGACTGTTCGGACAAGCTTCTTCTATTTTAAGTTGATGTAACCAGATGGCATAAATCAGTAATACGGAAAGCCAGTAATTCAAAATATGTATATCAAGATGTTACATTGCAATCCATTATTTTACTTATTTATTTTAATAGACACAAGTGAAATATAAAAAAAATCATAGAAATGAAAAACATAAGAAGAGAAGAAAGTCAAAACCAATTAATGTTTATTCTTAGAAATGACTGAAGGAAAAGCCATGCAGGGAATGCCCCACTTAGGGATCCATCCCATTTGCAGACACCAGATCCCCACACAATTACTGATGCTAAGAACTGCTTACTGATAGGAACCTGGTATGGCTGTTCCCTGAGAGATTCTACCAGCACATGAACAATAGAGATACACATACTCACAAGGAACCATCAGACTGAACCCGGGGACACCTAAGAGAGAACTAGGGAAATGACTGAAAGAGCTGGAGGAGATTTTAATCTCATAGAAAGAACAGTGTCAACTAACTGGACCACCTAGAGCACCCAGAGACTAATCTACCAACCAGTGGTGGGAGCCATGGCTCCGGATACATATGTAGCAGAGGATGATCTTGTCTGGCATTAATAGGAGGGAGGTCCTTGGTCTTGTGGAGCATTGATGCCCACAGTAGGGCCAGAGTGTGAGAGTGGGTCGAGGAGCACCTTCACTGAGGCATAAAGGAAGGGTAAAAGTCAGATGGGATAGACATTTGTAGAGGTATGAACAGGAAGGTGAATATCATTTGAAATGTAAATAAATAAAATGATTAAAATAAATTAAACATTGACTGGAAGTTTTACAACAAAGAAAAGATCAGTAATTAAAGCATTTCAGATACAGGTCAGTAGTTAACAGCATTGTCTGCTCTTCTACTACACTGGAGTAAGATTTCCAGTGTCCACAACTCACAACTGTCTGTAACTAAAGTCCCTAGTTATCCCATGTCCTCTCCTGATCTCAGAGAACTCTGTACACTTATGTTTATAGTTCAGTTCATGGGAGGATGAAGTAAGAGCATTGCCAAGAATCTAAGGCAAAGTGACCAAAGAAATCCAGTTATACAAAGAAGAAAAACAATTAATCGGTAAACAGTTTTTCTAAAAAATACACTGGGATATTTTTCCTTAAAATATATATTGCTCAGTGGCTTCAGGCAGCAAACAGAATGTGAGTAGTGTAAAGAAAGTCAAAATAACAACACCCCATTGAACAGATAAACATCCTGTACAATAAAGCTTGGTTTTTTTTTTATCTGAAAAAACATAGAAACACACACACACACACACACACATATCCAGAATGTTTGAATGAGAGAAAAACTTATGCTTTCTGTTATACAGTAAGATATACTAGAGTCTATAGTTGAGTTAACCACATAAAATTCCCCACTAGATTTAAACCTTTATAGAGTTATATCTGTATACTGAAACCAGCATGAATTCTCATATGTTCATTCTCTTATTGTAATTTTCAAGGTTCTGCAGTCACTGGCTGGACATCTGGTTAGTAAAGTGCCAATGTTGGTCACTGTTTCACTGGGAGATTTTTGTTTTAATCAAAATAAATAGGCCTTTTTATACCAAATGGGATCTTATTGGCAGATCCTGAAAATGTTAAATGGGCTACTTATCCAAGAAATGTCCTGTTCTAATTTAAAAACATCACAGCAGTGGTAGCTTGACATGCAGGTATTTGTTACAATTTCTTATCTGTTTAGTGCAAGCTGACCGAGGTATTTTTCTTTGATGTTAGTTTTATATAAAATTATTAACAACAGTCAAATTCATAGTTACAACTTTATACTGAACAAAAATGTAGCACAAATAAAGCCAATTTCCATCCCACTTGATGTGACACTTAATATATTGGTACTTAAACACTTTAGTATTTAATGGCTATGGGTTTTCTAATAATTTCTATAATTTATAACTTTCATTGTGTCTTGTATATGTATATTCTAGTATTAGATTTATTTTAATTTAAATTCAAATCACCTCAACCCTAAAGTAAAACAAATGACTCAAATATTATTTTACATTTCTGACTGAGAGTTTGCATCCATTTTAACTTTAAGCTGGAATTTGGATAATAGCCATATGTGGAGTTATTTTTTTTTGAAAGTATATGCAGTATTTATTTTTTCAGAGAACTATGGTGTTATTGTAGAAGTATATTTTGGCAGCTTTGTTGTGATACATTACCTACGAATTCAAACCCTTGGTTTAAACAATAGCATTGCCTTTGTCTTTGGCCTTGACATGTCAGAAAATGTGTGTCGGGGGAGTGGGGGAGCTGTGGGGAGAATTTGTGTGTTTATCTGCAAAAAAATTCATGTTCATAAAACTAATTGTATTATACTTACACACACTGAGTTTGCACACATTGAGCATGAAATAACTAGATGTAAGTATACAGGATTCTGGCTGTCATAAAGCATAATGCTGATCTACCATCAGAAGCAATATTATTATCTCATTTTGTTCAGGTGTTGTTATCTGCAATTTTTCAGGAAATTTGCCACAAACAAACAACAAAAATTAAAATGCAAGTGGTGCTTCCAGACTAATGTTGAGAAACTATTTAAAAATGACATATACATACAAATCTAAAACAAATATAGTCTAGAACATGTTCTATGATATGTAAAAATATTCATAAAATTTTCACAGTTCATCACACAGGAGCTATGATGCTAATAACTAAAGAAACACTTAATGATCACTTTGATCATTTTATAGAGTTAATATCAAATATTCTGATCTTGATTACTCAGACTTCCTCAGATCTCCAAAATTCAAACATGTTTGATTCAAATATATTCAAATAAAGGTGCCTGTTTGAGGGCATATAATAGAAATTCACATTAAAACTACTAAATACAATCTGGAATTATTTATTAAAAATTAATGGTATAAATTCAAGTTGTTACAACTAAGAGGCTGAGTTAGAGAAATAGCTCACTCAATGGGGTATTTGTAGGAATAGATACTGGACTTCAGAAGTTCAGAATAATGTAATAAAGAATGAAATAAAAATGATCTATATTTAGGATTTACTAAACAAAATAATAAAAAAAACATGGGTAAATTATTTCATTCTTTTTCTAGTATTTATGTAATAAATATTTAAACCCAATAGTCTCATATCTTGATGTCATCATGGCCTCATATGTAAAAGAATATTATGTGCTTTTTTTTTAATTCTAATTTTTCTCTGCTTGGATATGTAGTAGTAAATACTGAGATTTCAGTTGAAAAATAACAAATACAAATTCATAGTATAATTTCACTACAGCAATGCTTTTATATTCACATATATATATATATATATATATATTTATGTTTATACTACACAACAGAAACAATTACTTTCAAGTAATCTAAATAGAGTCATTAATTTTTCATATCAACATTTTTCTCAATTATGATGTTTAGACATTTGTACAATTGTGAATTTTTTGGTTTCATTTTAATTAAAACATTTTTTCTTTCATGCCCTCATTGATATATACATACCTATGCATATAAAGTCTTCCTCATCTATGGGTTTTGTTTAAAATAAAATATTAAGCTTTGTAGCCTTTATTATTAGTTTATTTTTCTTTAACCACGTTCTAGGAATCATATGTGCTATATTTATCATTTTATCAGTTTTGAACTTATTTTCATAATTTGTTATATTTATATAAATTTACATCTCATTAAATTATTTTAACACCCTTTAGCCCACTCAAGCCTCTCATAATCCTTTGACATATTTAAACTTCTTTATTTCAAATGTTTACAGAAATGTGACACTACACTCTTATTTCTACTTTATCAATATAACTTAGGTTTGTCTATTAATTTATATAGTTAGTAAACACAAAATATTGATTTCATTTATTTATTAATTTTACTTTTATAATGCATATTTGCCATATTACTTTTCCTTCCCTAACTCTTTCTAAATTTCTGCCTACCAGTCCTTTTATCTCCATATACTGTCTTTCTTTTAATAAAGGAACAAAAACCAATACAAAACCAAACTAGGGTAAACAACATACCCATATACATATGGAGGTAGAGGGGGTGGAGAAGACAGATAAGAAGGGAGGGGACAAAATTTAAATAAAAATAAAAATGTGTGTTTATTTTATAATGCCCAGCTCTTGCCTATTACAGAATGTGCAATCTGCCTTGAGTTCTTGTCATTTTGCTTATTTTCATAAGTAGAGTGGTCCATGTAGTCAAAAGGACTGAAAGATTGCAGTGCCTGCCAGGGAGTAGAGACTGCACAAGTGCTAGTTGGGGGTGCATGGGGTTGCGTGCTAGAAGATTTTACAGGTCCATGTATTAGTGACGGTTCTCTAGAGAGAAAAACCTTAAAATTTTAAAAAATTTTAAAAAATTTAAAAAAATTAGATTGACTAACATTCTGTGGTCCAGCTAGTCCAGCCATGGCTCTCTGAGAACGAAAATCTAAAACAACAGTAGTTCTGACCATGAAGCTAGAAGTTACAGCTGGTATTCACTATACTTCAGAATCCTGAAGAAGTATGCTGTCATGCCAGTGGCAAATTGACTTGGTAGTGAAGACTAGAGAGAGCTGTCAAAGTAAACAAAAAGATTTTTGTTTTGATGTCCTTGTTCTTCCTATGGTGTTGCAATCTCTTTCAGTTCTTTCAGTCCTTCCCTATCTATTCCACTTGGGTCTCCAGGCTCAGTCCAATGGTTGGCTGTTTATGAGTGTATCTCTCTTAGTAAGGTGCTAACAGAGCCTCTTGGAGGAAAACCCTACTGGGCTCATTTCTGCAAGCAGTTCTTGGCATCATCAATAGTGTCCAGGGTGGTGTCTATGGAAGGGATGTATATTGCTGTTATTAGGTTTAGGTATGTGCCTTGAATTCCTGATCTCTCCAAGACTTTTAACAATAAGGGGTGTTGTGTTTTGTCAAAGTATTTTTTATCATCTAATGAGATGATCATTTAATTTTTTTCTTTAAGTATTTTTATATATCAGATATTACTGATTCTCTAATTGTGACACATTTTGTCACCATATTAGAATGAATTAAAGAAACTGTAGACTCTACACATTAATTTTATTTTAAATTGTTTAAACATATTATTTTATGTTTTAAATATAATATTTTTAGACAGCTTCAAAACTGTCCCAGAGCTCGCTCTCTTTGTAGTCCACACTGACCATGAACAGTCAGTTTCCCTTCCTCTGCTCCCCTGTATTGTCATGACAGTGGTGAGCCATTAGCCCCACAGTTAAATAAATATTTATCTTTCAGTACTCTATCTTCATAAATGTTTCATTTTATCAGTTTATTCTAGAAGCATCTTTCCTGAGGAATATCCTATAAGTTCTATGCAAGGAACTCAGAGAGAAAGGAATCAATAGCCCATATTGATCTATGACAATGGTAAACTACATCAGTGACCATCACAGCAAGCTATTTTGAAGGGTGTCATGACCATATTAATATCTTGTCTGTAGTCAACAGATGATTGGTTGTATATAAAAACTCCTCATTGGGTAGGAAGTGGCAACCAGTACTACTTCACGGCCTCTGGCTAGTGAGAACTTGGAATACAGGACATACTCCTCATACTTTTTCTTTTTTTCTTTTATTCTTTGTCTCTTTCATTCTTTGTCTCTTTCTTTCTTCCTTTCTCTTTTTCTTCCTTTCTTTCCTTCCAACTGTTTATTTATTTAACATTTGTATAGTTGTCCTACTCCTGGTAAACCCCCTCTCAGTCCTTCCTCAAGCTTGCTTGCTCCTCTGAAAAGGTGGATATATAATGGGTATTACCCAACCTTGGCACATCAAGTCCCTCCAGGGTTAGGCACATCATCTCACAATGAAACCAGACAACTCAGCCCAATTAGGGGAACAGATTCCATAGACAGGAAACAGCTTTAGGTACAGTTGCCCACCAGTTGTTTGGGAACCCACAGGAACATTGGGGTGTATATGTGTTACATATGTGCAAGATACCTCTGTACAGCCTGTGTATGTAAATTGGTTGGTTGATCCATCTCTGAGTACTCTCTCTTCATCTTCCTATTTATCTTTCTATCCAATTCCAGTCCCTCAAACTTCCCTCCAGCTCTTCCATAAGAGTCCCTGAGCAAAAACAGTGGTGATCCAGGGACACAAGACTGGAACAGCAGTGAGACAGTGGTGATCCAGGGGTGATCCAGGGACACAGGACTTGAACAACAGTGAGCCAGCGGTGATCCAGGGGTGAGCCAGCAGTGAACCAGCAGTGAGCCACTGGTGAGCCAGCGGTGAGATACTGGTGAGCCAGCAGTGGTCCAGAACACAAGACTGACAACAAGATGGCAAGAGAAAAGGAAAAGAACATACCCTAAAGAAACCAAGACAATCTGGCAACACCAGGACCCAGCTCTCCAATCACAACAAACAGCGGAATGTCAAACACCCCAGAAAAAGAAGACTCAGAACTAAAATCGGACCTCAAGATGATGATAGAGATCCTTAAACAAGAACTGGAGGAAAAGCATAAAGAATTAGAAGCTTTTAAATCGGAAACAAGAAAAACACTAGAACTCAAAAAACTAGAGGAAAACAGAACCAAAGAGATGAAGGAATGGAAGAAGGAATTTAAAACAGAAATGGACACAATAAAGAAAACACTAAAGGAGACAACCCTAGAGGTAGAAAACCTAAAAAAGAAATCAGGAGTCACAGAAGCAAGCATTTCCAATAGACTACAAGAGATGGAAGAGAGAATCTCAGGGGCCAAAGACAACACTGAAAATATAGACAAAACAGTCAGAGAAGATGCAAAAACCAAACAGCTCATAAACCAAAATGTCTAGGAGATCCAGGACACAATGTGAAGACCAAACCTAAGGATAATAGGAATAGAAGAGGGTGAAGAATATCAACTAAGAGGCACAGTACATATCTTCAACAAAATCATAGAAGAAAACTTCCCTACCCTTAAGAATGTGATGACCAGGAGCATGAAAGAAGCCATCAGAACTCCAAATAGATTGGATCAGAAAAGAAATTCCTACTGACACATAATAGTCAAAATTCCAAGTGTTGAGAGTAAAGAAAAAATACTAAAAGCAGGAAGGGAAAAAGGGCCATATAATAAATAAAGGCAGACCAATCAAAATCACACCCGATTTCCAAAACATAGACTATGAATGCTAGAAGAGCCTGGACAGGCATCATGCAGACCCTAATAAAGCACAGTTGCCATCCAAAGCTGCTATACCCAGTAAAACTCTTAATCACCATAGAAGGAGAGAATAAGATATTCCAAGACAAAACAAAATTTATACAATATCTGACCACAAAACCAGCACTACAACAATTTATAGCGGGAAAACACAACACAACAAGGGGAACTACATCCTAATAAATAATAGAAAACTTCTAATTAAGAAAACCAAAAGAAGAAAAACATACAGGTACAATTCAACCTCCAAAAGCAAAAATAGCAGAAAACAGCAATGAGTATTCCATGATATCTCTTAACATAAATGGACTCAACTCCCCCAAAAAAGACAAAGGCTATCAGACTGGATCAATAAACATACCCAACAATTTGCTTCATACAGAAAACTATCTCAGAGACAAAGACAGACACTATCTCAGAGTAAAAGGGTGGGAAAAATAACCTCCAAGAGAATGGCTCCAAGAAGCAAGCTGGAGTGGCCTTTCTAATATCGAAAAATGTAGATTTTCAACAAAAAGTTATCAGAAAAGATAAGAAAGGACACTTTTTACTCATTACAGAAGAAATTTGTCAGGAGGAACTCTCAATCTTTATCATATATGCTCCAAATACAAAAGCGCAGATATTCATAAAAGAAACCCTACTAAAGTTCAAAAAATACATTGTGCCCCACACAATAATAGGGTGAGACCTCAATACCCCACTCTCACCAATGGACAGATCAGGGAAACAAAATCTGAACAAGGACACTGTAAAACTAGCAGAGGTTCTGAACCAACTGGAACTAACAGATATCTACAGAACTTATCATCCTAAAACAAAAGAATACACCTTCTTCTTATCACCTCATGGCACCTTCTCGAAAATTGACCATATAATTGGTAACAAAACGAGCTTCAATAGATATAAGAAGATTGAATCAATCACATGCATCCTTTCATATCACCATGGTCTAATCTGGTCTTTAATAACAACAAAGCCAACAAAAAGCCCACATACACATGGAAACTAAAGAATGTTCTATTAAACAATAGCAGGGTCAAAGAAAAAATAAAAAAAGAAATTAAGGATTTTCTGGAATTCAATGAAAACAAAAACACAACATACCCAAACCTATGGGATTCAATAAGAGCAGTACTGAGAGGAAAACTAGCTCTGAGTGCTTCCAAAAAGAAACTAGAAAGAGCATATATCACCAACTTTACAGCACAGCTGAAAGCTCTAGAAAGCAAGCAGATACAACCAAGAGGAGCAGATGGCAAGACATAATCTAATTAAAGGCAGAAATAGACCCAATAGAAACAAAAAAACTATTGAAAGAATCAACAAAACCAAGAGGTGGTTCTTTGAGAAAATCAACAAGATTGACAAGCCCTTAGCCAGAATAACTAGAGGGCAAAGAGAGAGTATCCAAGTTAAAAAAAATCATAAATAATGTGGAGATATAACAACTGCAACTGAGAAATTTCAAGAAATAATCTGATCTTAGTCCAAATCCTATACTCAACAAATCTGAAAAATCTGGAAGAAATTCCTATACAAATACAAGATACTAAAGTTGAATCAGGACCAGGTAAACCATCTAAATAAACCCATAACACCTAAAGAAATAAGGCAGCCATCTAAAGCCTCCCAACCAAAAACATCCCAGGTCCAGAAGGTTTAGTGCAGAATTATATCAGACATTTATTGATGAAATAATAGAAATACTCTCCAAATTATTCCACAAAATAGAGTCAGATAGAACACTACCTAACTCATTTTTTAAGGGTACAATAACCTTAGTTCCTAAATCACACAGAGACCCTAAAAAGAAAGAGAACCTCAGACCAATTTCACTTATGAACATTGATGCAAAAATACTCAACAAAATCCTTGCAAACCTAATCCAAGAACACATCAAAACAATCATTCACCATGATCAAGTAGGCTTCACCCCTGGCATACTGGGATGATTTAACATACTGAAATCCATCAAGGTAATCCACCATATTAAAAAAAAAAAAAAAAAAAAAAAAAAAAAAACTCAAAGAAAAAAACCACATGGTCATCTCACTAGATGCTCAGAAAGCATTTGTCAATATTGAATACCCCTTCATGTTAAAAGTCTTGGAAAGAACAGGAATCCAAGGCCCATACATAAACATAATAAAGGCAATATACAGCAATAAAACAGCCAACATCAAACTTAACTATGGGAAACTTGAAGCAATTTCACTAAAATCAGGGACTCGGCAAGGCTGCCCACTCTCCCCCTACCTATTCAACATAGTACTGGAAGACCTGAGAGCAGCAATTAGACAGGAAAAGGAAATACAAGGGATACAAATTTGAAAGGAAGAAGTAAAAACATCACTATTTGCACATGACATGATAGTATACTAAAGCAACTCCACAAATTCCACCAGAGAAATCCTATAGCTGATAAACAAGTTCAGCAAAGTGGCTGGGTATAAAATTAACTCAAACAAATCAGTAGTGTTCCCATATCCAAAGGACAAACATGTAGAAAAAGAAATTACAAAAACGATTCCCTTCACAATAGTCAAAAAACTATGAAATACCTTCGTGTGACTCTAACTACCCAAGTGAAGGACCTGTATGACAAAAACTTCAAACCTGTAAAGAAGGAAATCGAGGAAGATTTCAGAAAATGGAAAGATCTCCTATGCTCATGGATTGGAAGGCTCAACATTTTAAAAATGGGCGTCTTATGAAAAGCAATCTACAGATTCAATGTAATCCCCATCAAAATTCCAACCCAGTTCTTCACTGAGTTGGAAAGAGCAATGTGCAATTTCATTTTGAATAACAAAAGACCTAGAATAGGGAAATCATCCTTAACAACAAGAAAACATTTGCAGGAATTGCTATCCCTGTTATCAAAGTATATTACAAGGCAATTGTGCTGAAAACTGCATGGTACTAATACAGAAATAGTCATGTGGATAAATAGAGTAGAATAGAAGCTCCAGAAATGAGCCCTCATGTGTAGGTCCCCTGATTTTTGACAAAGGAGCTGTAAACATTCAATGGAAAAAGGACAGTCTTTTCAAGAAATGGTGCTGGTCCAACTGGCACTCAGCATGCAGAAGAATGAAAATCGATGCTTTTTTATCTTCTTGTACAAAGCTCGAGTATAAGTGGATCAAAGATCTTCACATTAAACCAGGTACACTGAAATTATTAGATGAGAAATTAGGGAAAACCTTAGAACTCATAGGCACGGGAAAAATTTCCTGGACAGAACACCAATAGCTTGAGCTCTAAGGTCAACGACTGACAAATGGGACTTAATGAGATTGCAAAGTTTCTGTAAGGCTAAAGACACTATCACAAACTCAAAACAGCAGCCAACAGAGTGTTGAAAGATATTTATCAACTCAGATAGAGGCCTAATATCCAAGGTATTCAAAGAACTCAAAAAGCTAGACAACAGATAATCAAACAACCCTATTAAAAAATGGGGTACAGACTTAAAAAGTTCTCAATTGTGGAATATCCAATGGCTTAGAAACATCTAAGGAAGTCCTCAACAACCTTAGCCATCAGGGAAATGCTAATCAAAACAACACTGAGATTCCATCTCACACCAGTGAGTTTGGCCAAGATCCAAACATCAGATGACAACAGATGCTGGTGAGGATGTGCAGAAAGAAGAACACTTCTCCACTGCTGGTGGGGTTGTAAACTGATACAACCACTCTGGAAATCAGTCTGTGGGTTTCTCATAAAATTGGACATAGTACTACCTGAAGACCCAGTTATTCCACTTCTGGGCATATAACCCAGAGATGCTCCAACACACAACAAAGATACATGTACCACATTGTTCATTGCAACTCTATAATAGCTAAAAGCTGGAAAGAACCCAGATGTCCTTCATTAGATGAATGGATAGAAAAATTGTAGTACATTAACAGAGTGGAGTTAACCTGATAACTCAGCTATCAGAAACAACGGCTTAATGAAATTCTTAATAAAATGGATGCATCTAGAGAATATCATCTTGAGTGAGATAACCCAGTCACAATAGAACAGACATAATATGCAGTCACTGACATTGGGATACTAACCCCAGAAAGCTCTGAACATCCTAGAAACAACTCACAGACTGTTTGAAGTTCAAAAAAAAAATGAAAAGAATATATTTTAATTAAAATCGGACTGTATCACATCCCCCTATCCTTCCTACAGCCCCTCCCAGTTTCTCTCCTATCCCCTCAAATTAATAACCTATTTTCTTATATTATTGTTACAAATATACATATGTGTATGTATATGTACCCACAAATCCTTAATTACAACCTTAAAAATGTATTTATATACTTTTATGCAAAAATGCTTAAAATTTGTACATTTATATTTGTTTTTTAAAATAAAGTTTTTCAATAAGAAAAAAAAGTCCCTGAGCTATGTCCCATTTTGGCTGTGTGTTTCTGTGTCAATTTCTGTTAGCTTCTGTGTCTAGTTTTGCTAATCTCCTGTCTTCAAGTATCCCATGGTATCATTAATAGTGTTAAGGATTGCAGCTTGCACTGGTTATTCATTCCTTCAGACTCAGATCCATTCCCCGTGCCTATATTTCTTTTAGACAATACAATTTTGAGGTGAAAAATGTTGTGGGTGAGCTGGTATCTTTATCCCTATACTGGGGGTTTTGCCTGATTATAGGTGGTGACCTCTTCATATTCCATATACCCACAACTGAGTATCTTAGCTTAGGTTATCTGCACTGACTCCTGAGAGGCTTTCTCACACTACTTACTTAAATTAGGAAAATTCTTAACTAAATTCTAAAGGTTTCACCAATAGACTCTCAACAGTGTATCTGCCTCAAAAAGGATGAAGAGTGAAAACACTCACTGAAATGTAAATGTGGAGGGGAACCTCTTTGTGCTCCACACTTTGTTGGAAAAGTGGCAGTAAAATAACTAAGGAATATAAAGAGGGAATATATGCTTTGCACACATTCTAGTCATTTTTCACTTGAAAATGGGACATATGATGTCATACTTCTACTCATGTTTTAATTTACCAGATTCCATTTCAGAAATATGCTTAGATTAAAAAAAAAAAGAAATAGCACAGAATTCATTCATTTTTTACACATCAGTCAGTTTTAAGCACTTTGGAGTGGTTCTGGTTTTGTTTTTCTGTTTATTTTTTTTCCAGTATCTCCCAGAGTAGTATACTTATTTTTAAAATATTCTAATGAAAAATACAGGTATACTTTGTTTTCTTTTATTTCTTAAACTTGAATTAATTATTCCGACTATTATTATTAATTCCTTTGTGTTTCTTTTGGAAAAGAAACACTGATCATTTTAAAAAGACCTTCTGCCATGATTAGAGTCCAGCTGCTATGTGTAAACTGTGTGATTCTAGGATCTTTGTGAGAATAATCACTGTTTACATGCAGTGGGGATGGTAATGAAACTAGGTCATCACTTTTAAACAAATATTTAGCCTGATTAGAAGAAAAAATAGTCACTAGTGAAACTTTCTACTTTCCCTTGCCCCAGATCCTTTTTGATTTTGACCTCTCCATCACTGTAGATATTGCGTTTAGATTTATATGTTATAAACATGTATATATGTTATATATACATGTTTATATACATATGAAAATATATTTATCACTTACCTTTTATTATTTATTAAGATTATTTTAAATATTTCAGTAAAATTAATTTTTATTAGTTGCTGAACTTTATTCTATGAAATAATTTTTAAAGGACAATTTTATTTAATTGCAAGTATAGGTTAACATTTTAACACAATCATTAAATATGATAATGTAAGTGATTTAACATATTTTCTTTTCTGAAATAAAAATGATTTTATATATGGAAACATTTGGTTTTATGTTGACTTAATTCTTTGTAAGTGGAATTTCAAGTCATCACAAAGAATAAAAGCTTGGTAGTCTTTATTAATGCGGAAGTTATATATTTTATTAATTTTTATAGCCATAAAGAGTTCCATTTAATATTTTTCATGTACCTGATAGGAAGATTAGTGCTATTAATGTCTTTTCCACTCTTCCAAGGAGTCTTGTTTAGTTTCCAGCATCCATGGTTCATGGCATACAACAGTCTGAACTCCAATGTCATCTTCTGGCCTTTTACGCATGTGCACAGAGTTCCAATGCAAACACATACCCAGAAATTAAAAAATTATTAAAATTTAATGTGTCCTATGGGTTTAGATGATAATTTTTCCAGTGCATTTTGATTTATAATTCCATGTTATTCAAGAGGTGAGAGAAATAAAAACATTGCTTTCATCACAACCCACAATTCTTCTTTCTTATTTACTTCTTTCTTCCTTCCTTCCTTTCTTTCTTTTTTCTTACAACTTTATTTCAAGAGAAGAGAGATACATGTACAGACTTTTAAAAGTACTTTGGCATAAAACTATATGAATATATTTTTCCAGTACTTTATATTTTAAAGGTTTGAGAGTATGCATTGAAATCTTACTAGTTACAATGAGCATAAAGTACATGATTAGAGATTGATTTACACTCATATGCAGGAGTGGGGACTTCTTTCATGTCACAGAAAATAAAGAATGGCCATTATGGTCAAGTTAGGTTCAATACCATGGTTTATCTTTAGTAAAATTATTATTATTTTATTGTTCATATCACTAAGAATGTTGAGGTTATGTGAATATTGTCTTTAGTTGTTTTCCTATATTGTCTATGGATTTGATCAATGCATATTTATAATGTATTAACAGTATGACTTTTTAAATTAAACTGTTACATTTTTTCCAGTTTACCATTTCTGAGGTAATTGTTCTCCATTTGGGCATTAGAAAAAATACATATTGCATATATTATTTTATGAATGTAAGAAATGTCTCAATTTTAAAAATCCCATCACTCACAAAAATAATTAAAATGTCTTCATTAAAATACCCATAGAATTTATATGCAATCAATGTTCTTTTACATTCTACACTATCCACATGAATTATATAAGCTTAAAAAATCAATAAAAGAAATTTCTTGGTTTGTTACAACAGTTCAGACACTGAGAGCACTGGATGCTCTTTCAATGTGTACGAATACATATTCCATAACTTACAATTGCCTGTAACAGGAGCCCCAAAAGTTTCAGTTCTCTCATCAGTGCTCAGAGTACTCACACACACATAATATATACTTACATAAACCTGCATAAAAATAAGCTGTGTAAAATCAATATGACGATTTGAAAATGAAAGCAGAACTTAACATCACTAAAGAAAACAAAACAACAGTACAAGCAATGACTGTGGATGATGACACTTTTACCGTGATGATGAAGTGTGGACTAGCCAGTCCTCTACTTGGTGTTAAAATCTCAGTAGACTTTAATCATCCTGTTTCCAGCCACCTTCTTCAAGAGCTACTGATTCCGAAATAAAAACAAAATGAAATAAGTTGCAGCTGATAGATTCAAATGATCACTTCTGATTAAGTCTTCAGAAAAAAGTAAGCATGCATATAAAGAGAGAACATGTTTAACCATGTTAGTGGAAGATTTGAAGTTTAACAAAAAACAAAGTATCAACATTGCTAACATGGGGGACATTGCTGTGTAAATTTTCTATAAAAACAACCCTAACCTCGAAGTATCATTCTCATTTAATCTATCAAAACAATGTAAAGATTGAAAGAAAAAAATCTGATTTAATTTGCTTAAAATATGTAGGACAATTGCAAAAATCATACTTAAACAACTAATATTTGACACTATATACAGCATTTATAAATTTTTCTCTATCAAACAAATACAACCGTACTGATAGGATAAATAATGTTTCTTGTAATTATTAGATAAATAACAATATGTATAGACTTATGTTTACTGAAGATTTTAATTTTTTCATTACTAAGTAATATTATTTAACCATTTTTCTTTTTATTTTCAAAATTCTCTTCTTCAATTTAAATGTTCATGCAAAATAACTATCCCCTCACCTAACTAGTATTTTCAATATATTGCAAATTTAAATTTTCTATTTAAAATTTGTCATTATATTTTGCAAATATATATTTTGATTTAACAAATTTATCATATGTTCTTTTCTACTCCTGCATCTCCTTTGATGTCTTGTAAAGAATATCACCACCCTACTTTATATATTTTTTTCCTAGTTTTATATAGGGAGAGAGAGACAGAAATTAATAGAGCAAGAGAGCAT
>NC_137974.1:8657813-8748701 GCF_963924665.1 Micromys minutus
TTGAGCTTTGTACACAGAGATAAGAAAGGATCTATTTTAATTCTTCTGTATGCTGAGTGTCAGTTGAACTAACACCATTTGTTGAATGGACTATCCTTTTTTCATTAAATATTTACAGCTCCTTTGTCAAAAATCAGGTTACGATATAAGTAGGGCTCATTTCTGGATATTCTATTCTATTCCAATGATCCATGTGGCTATTTATGTACCAGTATCATGCAGTTTTTGGCACAATAGCCTTGTAATATAGCTTGAGGTCAGGGATAGTGATTCCCGCAGATGTTTTCTTGTTGTTGAGGATGGATTTCACAATTTTAAGTCTTTGTTATTGCAGATGACATTACACATTGCTCTTTCCAACTCAGTGAAGAATTAGGTTGGTATTTTGATGGGGATTGCATTGAATCTGTAGATTGCTTTTGGTAAGATGGCCATTTTTACAATGTTGATGATTTCCATCTATGAGCATGGGAGATCTTACAATTTTCTGGGATCTTTCTCAATTTCCTTCTTTATGTGTTTGAAGTTCTTGTCATACAGGTCCTTTACTTGCTTAGTTAGTTTCTGTACTTGAAAGCTTTGTACATGGGGATTTGCACTGTTAGGAGATATGTTCGTGTTAGAGTAGGTGTGGCCTTGTTAGAGGAAGTAAGTCACAGTTGGGGTGGGCTTTGATGTCTCCTAATGTTCATGCTCCACCCAGTGTGCAATTTCAAAGTTTCTTCCTCGCTGTCTACCTAAGACTGTCTTGTCCTGATTGTCTTTGGAAAAAGATGTAGAACTTTAGCCTTCTACTCTAGTACCAAGACTTTCTGCTTGATGCTGTGCTTCCCATCATGAAGATAATGGACTGAAACTCTGAAATTGAAAGCCAGCCCCACTTTAATGTTTTTCTATATAAAAGAAGCATTGGTCATGGTGCCTCTTCATAGCAATAAAACCCAAACTAAGACAACATGAATGTATTTTTGTCATGAACATTAGAAGAATGGGAGAGGAGCAAGCAATCTAAATCATACAATATGGAACTATAAGCAAACAAGAGCTAAAGGAACTGCCCTTTCCACTGCACTCACTGTTTGTGTTTTTTTTTTTTTTTTTTTTTTTTTTGGATTGTGTTTCTTATGACATTTATTTTCTATTTACTTGCAAAATAAATGGCTTATTTTGACCAACTTTAACTTAACTATGCTTTCCCATAGTATGTCTTGTTCTGTAAGATTTACTTTTCTTTCCATGCTAAGTACATGTTTAGTTTCTGCTACTAACAAAATTATAAAAGATATATATATATATATATATATATATATATATATATATATATGATATACATTTAAAAGCAAGGTAAATATTTTGACCCAACTCTTCTGTTTTCTAACAAAATTAAGCAATTCATATGTTTGAATTGTTCACTCTCCCATAATTTCTTCTTTTTCTTTTCTTTTCTTTTTTTTTAATTTTCTGTGCTGCTGTGTGACTTTGACATACATAGTGCAATCATGCTATATAAACCAGCCATTAGAGTGAAGACAACACCTACCCTCATAATATCTGCTATGACTCAACATCAAAAGATTAGCATCAAAGCAGATTAATAAACATTCATAGTCTGTATTAAAGCTGTAGTGCAGTCTCGAAACATGTAACTTTTTAGTAATGTGTAACACATAATATTCCTAAGACATACATAGCAGGACTGATGTTACTATGACTAAAACTTCTATGTTTATAAATATGTTTAGGAAGCACACGAGTATCTATAACTACACACACACACAAACATACCAAACACTCACACAGACTCACAAACACACATACACAAATACAGCCAACACACACAAACAAACACACACACACACAGTACAAAAAAACACACACAGAAACACATCACCACACATACACACACACATAAACAAACACACACACACACACACACACACACACACACACACACACACACACACACACACACATATATATATATATATATATATATATATATATATATATATATATATATATATATATACCTCCACTCCTATTAGTTGTCTTTGCCTTGAGTAAGTCCTCTTATACTCACAGACTTATCTACAAAAACAGACTACTGTAATACTTCAGATACGTTGAATTCATGTATCTCATTTTCTTTTTGATGGAAATACTGGTTTTTAATGAAGTGCCTTAACCTAGTATTTGTAAATGTCCAAGTGCTTGTTCTTGCTGTCTTACTGAAATGTTTTCATATTAATATTCACTTTTATTGCAATGATAGAGTAGAGTTTATGGTATTTTGCCTTTGGATATTTTATGTAGATTTTCTTATGGCCTAATATTGACTTTTATTGCTTTCATAATGTATTTGATATTCTCAAAATAAAAGAATATGTGTTGCTTTGGCTGTGATCTGAGAATGGTGCCTTTATTTCATGTTTGTGGACCAAGATCTTACTTTCAAGACAACAACTATGCTTTCCATATTGTTTCAGCTTTTAACAGTGTTTTTATATTTTAAAGGCCCTGTACTCTGATTAGCTTTTAATTTTCATCAAACTCCCCAAATTTCTCACCTGTTTTTGTTCAAAGGGGTTTTTGATAAAGAACAGCTAAGAACACAGACATAGAGAAACAAATTATGCATTTTAACTATTTGTCTGAACCTCCCAAATGTGGATTAAATAAATAAAGGAAACAAAAAAAGAAAAACAAATATTATCTGTTTATGCCATAAGATATATTCATTTTTATAATCAGTTTTTGTTCTTTCTGATCATTGTTTTTAGATTTGTGAAGTTTGATCTCTGTGAACTAAACTGACTGGATAGTTTTATGACAATTATACTAAAAGCAGCAATATCTGCTGTCCACAGTGAAGAATAATCTGTACATCTTTTGATGGCCAAATATTTCATTTGTTTACTTACTGCTATTTACATAAACAGTGTTGTAGGATGGTAGATGTTTCTTTACGGTACTTTAATAATAGTAAAATCCATTACTCTATGGTAGGTTTGGTATTTTTCTAGAATTGTATGTTTACTAAAAGAACAGGGAGACTACGACTTGCAAACAGAAATCATCTTCAGTAGAATAACTGTTCTGTAATTTTCTGTTGATTACATATACACATACACACATACAAACACAACTATACATACAGCAACACAGTGTGAATATCTTTGAGCAAGATTAGCCATGAATGTTTTGTTCCTTGAAATGGTGCCTGCTATGACCAATGCATCTCTAATTAAAAATTAAAAAGCATTTAAATCGGGACTAACCCACCTTTTTATATTCGTCTATTAACACAATGGTAATGGTGGAGAGCTTAGTGTCATTCACTGCCAACAGGGTCAGAACTATATCCTGATCCACAGGTTACAGGCAGAGTGTGAGACACTGGGCTTCGTGTGGGCTTAGAGGCTGCTCCAGTGAACTCTTTCAGCAAGGACACACTTCCTCCAAAATGACACACCTATTCCAAAGAAGATGTAACTCCTAATTTACCTCAAAAAATGGTTAACTGCTAACCAAACTTTCAGATATAAAAGCATATGGCAATATATCATATTTAAATACTTATGCACCCCAACATACATACACACACAGTAATTTTTCTGCAATATACTGAAAATGTACAATTATATGTATGGCAGGCACTTTTTATCGAGGGCATCTCTTGAGTTATTGGCCTGAGGACTCCATTCTTAACAGAAAATTATTATATGGCAAAGTTTAGGTAATGAGAGGCACTTTAAAAAAAGAAAAGGGGAGATAAATGTGGTTCTAATGGTTCTCTGTTGAGTTCCACAGGTACAGATAATTTGTTTTTAAATGTGGCTCATCACAAGATACTTCTACCATTCATGACTGTTATTATTTTACATGGCCTTCCTCCATTTCAATGCAATATGCCATGTTTGACAATGACAACAAGGTTTTGACCAAACAGTTGACAAGCACATGTGTGCTTGATCACAAATTCTTTCAAATATTTTTGTTTTATATTATACTTACTTTCTTCCTGCTTTATTCCTTCCTAATTCTCTTAGGTCTAATTCATTGATGCTTTTCAAAATTATAAGCTTATTCATTAAATATTTTCACATGCACACACAAACACACAAATATATATTTCATTATTTTCTGAGTCCTATTATTAAATCTTTCTTATGTTGCTTTACTGTGTGGCAAGTAACTCAGTTCAATGTCCAGTGATGTCATACTGCATATATGCTATAAACACTGGTTGCTTAGAAGCTGACTCCATCATTGAACTATCTAAATACCCAAGTTTGTGTTCATGTGATCCTACTGCAGTAACTTAAGATACAGTGTAATACTTTTTTCATTTACTTCAACACATCATCTATAATAGACAAAGAGTGGACAAAAAGCTATAAAGAATGGTCACACCAATTTATTACCATATTCTACTATAAATGTCTGATTTAATTACTATAAATAGTCATCATTTAAAGTACATAATTATATATTACCTTATATATAAATTAAAATATATTTGACCGCTACTAATATCTGTGTTTTCTAATATCATCTGTTAAACATCAACTTAAGCATCTATTCATAAAACTCCAAATACCTTTAAGATATTTGTGAAAAGTATAATTTAGGTATTTTTACTATATGCTGAACACATTAAAATATTACTGGAATATAATACCTGAAATATGTTGACTAATATAGTAAGCAATAAAAATATAATTCAAAGAAGACTTTCAAGAAATGAGTGTTGAAACTGGATATAGTTGTTTTGGTGAACTAAGAATGTACTTTGTGCATGATAGCAGTTTTAATTGGCAATACAGTTAAAGGTAAATAGCAAGTGTTAGAATAAATCAACCAGCAAATGGGAGTAGATCTAGGACAAAGTGCAAATAAAATAATCCCATATGTAAAGGATGTAATTACATACTTTACATGTAGAATGTACAAACATAATGACTAATACAACCCTAACAAAACATAGAATGTACATCTATAGTGATTGAAAGCAAACCTAATAAAATTCAAAATAATGAAAAATATTTCACATGTGACAATTAGAACATAAAAGCATGCTCTTACTTTGTTGAAAATGGATGCGTTAATCTATTATAAATAGAGAATATTCAATAGAGTGCAGTATAAAAGCTCATTTGTAATAAAGAATATGGATTATGAAAGCCTGACAAAACTATTTCTATTCTATACAAAAAGAAACCCTATGTAGAACGTGATTATTTGCAATTATATGGATGTCTCTTTCAAAGGTGCTTTTTTTAAAACTACTAAAAGATATTAAAAAATGAGGTTTCTTTGACAGTAGATAAAATGCTCATTGGGGGGACTTATATAATTGTTTGAAAGAACTTTTTCTTCTGCCATGATGATCAGACAAATATTTTACATAATAGCTTGGAGAAGGATTTGCAGAAAGTAATTACATTCTGAACATTATTAAACTCTCTGGCTATTGATATAAAAGACTAGTTTGAATTTTAAATATAAAAATCTTACAGGTACATGTAACATAATTGCAGGGAATTCTTTCATTGTTTCAGTTACAAAAACACACAAATGCACAGCTTTTTAAAAAACTATTTAAGGCCCAGGAATACGAATATTCATTTATGAATATTAAATGGAACTTTGAATGGAAAAATGAGAAGAAAAAAGAATACATTTTATATTTTTTATAAATCTTACCATTTAATAATATATAGCCTTAATGTTTATCATATATTAAAAATTTTTATTATCAGCTTTTTAAAAACTAACATATGAACTGCATTGCATATTTATAGGCAAATACATAGTACACTTTATAATTTCTATCTCTCTCTTTTGAACCATATCTTTGAGTAGTAGTAAGTTTTAAACACAAAGAAATAACATTGCACAGGAGTTACTATAGATAACATAGGAACAGTTTGAAATGGGCAACTCTGTTTTTAGCTTTTGTGTTTTATATTCATAGTTCTGTTTTCAATATTTATTAAACACTTATTGATAGTTTTTAATATTTTGAGAAGAGAATAACAAAAAGGCCCAAAATGTATATGTGTATTTATTATTCATTGTTCAACATAATAATTTTATTGATTATTAGAAAATTTTACATCAGGCCCCCAATTGCACTCAAACACCCCCATCTTAGTCCATCCAGGTTTAGTCCTCCACTACTGCTCATCCAGCACAGGGGGGTGCTAGATCGCTGAGGCACGAGAGGGTGCGTGTGTGGGAGAGCACCCTCATAGCAGCAAAGGTGGATGGGAAGCTGGGTTCTTGGATCGGAAATCTGGACAGGGAATATCATTTGAAATGTAAATGAATAAAATGATTAAAAAAGGAAGGAGGAGAAAGGGAGGGAAGGATAGAGACAGAAAGACAGAGAGACAGTGAGACGGAGAGACACAAGTACAATTTGTCTTGTGTAATCAATGGAACATGGTCCAAATCCCAGTGATCAACCCCTTAAAATCAAAAACAAAAACAAAAATAACCGAGTATCTTCTCATCTAAAACCTTGCTGAAAGTCATCAATTATAGAGTGCTATACTACGATATTACTGCAAAATTTTAGAGTTCTCTTCAATGGTTTCTGTCTAGGCTGTTATTTGGTGGTGGAGGGCTACCCTGGAAGCCTTCTATCACTTCTTTCTCAACTGAATCTGAAGTCATGTTACCACTCAAAAAGTAGTTCCCTTGCTCTCTACCTTTGGGGGGCGGCAGAGCTCACAGACTTCTACATGGTTTTAGGCAGAAGGCCATGTCACAGATGTCACCACATCCTTGGGAGGCAGAAAAGACCACAGACATCAACGCAGTCCCCTGCAGCATGGCTCAGCATCTCAAGGCTAGGCTCACAACCAAGAATTCGGATAGTAGTTATTCACTTCATGAGATTTTTATATCAGAACAGTCTGAATCTGGTAGTTGAGTCCTAGGAAAGTCCTTGAGATCTGCCAGCTTTCAGCGCACATTAAAATTCTAAAGAAGTATGTTCTAGCACCAGGAAAGGAATGCCTAAACAATAGAGCAGATGAACTTTCCAGAAACTCTGAGAATGAAAATGGCAAAAAGCAAGAGTTTCATTATTTCCCATGCCCTTTCTGGTGGCCTTCCATTTGTGGGTTTCTGCCAGATTTAGGTATTCCTATCTCCAATGATGAAATTAAGAAAATATCTTACAGTAGTACTGAGCATCCATTTAGATTGCACTTGATGCTCATGTCCGAAAGTTGACAGACAAGAGAGGCTATCAGCTTATCATGCCTGCGAAGTATGATTCGTGGATCCTCTCTCTCCCTGTGGTACTATGAAAGCTATTCTCAAAGAAGGAGGCTTTTGATTCAGATCCAAAACATATGTCCAAAGTATATCTTCATGCATATTCGACATCACAAAGTTAAGAACATCTGTATAATATGTTTGGTAGACTCTTGGGTAACTCTGATCTTCCCCCCCCGCAAAAAAAAAAAAAAAAAAAAAAACCTAAATTGGGTCTTTATTTTATATGCCTACATTGATAATTCAGTAAGATAGCCTAGGGTTCTTTAGGGGGACATTATCAGCATCATCAGTATAGATGGTAAATATTTATTTAAACTCTATTTGTACATGTATGTAAATACTTATATGTGTTCAATGTAATTTCTAGTGACGAGATAATGAATCATTATGACCTTTTCTTTTCAAATATCTGGAGTTACTATACTCACCTTTTTTTCTTTATTATTTTCTTTCCTCCTCCCTAATTATATATATTATAGGTGTGTGTGTGTGTTTATGTGTGCGTGCATGTGTGTGTGTATGTGTGTGTGTGTGTGTGTGTAATTGTATATGGTCTGTTGTTTTAGAATCTATTTCTATAAAATGAATGTAACTATAGATGCAATTATGCATATAATATATATATTATATAGATATATGTATCTACAATTGAAGAAATAGAATGTATGAATTTGAGAAAGAGTCGGGTGGTCGATTGAAATAGAAGAAAAAAATTTAATTATATTTAGTTTTAAATCTTTAAAAATATTTTAAGTTATATAATACTGGATTTAATAACATACCAGAACACATACTTCTTATAAATGAATTTATATATTTAAACTATTTAACAAATTCAATAGACTATTCAGACTATATTCATAATGTGAATAGTAAAATATTTTCAAGAGCATATGAGCTGGTAATGGACTTAGAGAAAATGAATCATTTATTTTAAATAATTTTATATATTATTACTACAAAAATATTAAATAATCTCTTAACACTGCTCAAATAATCTGCTATCTTTCATTTTGCTGCGTAATTCCATCAATTGGTGCATCTTTGCTTTTTTTCTCCTCAGTTCCCAATATATTTTATTGCTGGTAATAATTAGCGAACAATGTTATTTTTTTCTTTTGACTATATCTATCAAAACAGGCATTTTTGCAAATATTAATTGCATATACAGGAATAAGATTGATATAATTTTTATTTACTATATTTCTGACATTGAAATCTAAATGTCCTTTATATCCCATTTACAATAATTCTCTTATATATCTTTTAAGTCATGTCAAAGGCTGCTTCTTTGTTCATGAACTTTGTATTTATTTAGTTGAACATTCCCAAGGATAACCTAAGCTGTATCTAATGATTCCTCATGTAAATCACACATTAGTTTTCAATAATAGAGAAAACACAACAAAGTATTACAGTTTTTCAAAAGATATATGGGCAAAATTCAGCTTGCATTGCTCATCTGAATGTGGAAACTCATTTTCCTTTCAGAGTATGTTTCTGGTTCATTGGACACCCTCTAATGTATGACCTCACACCCATGTGTGTATCAGTAACACTGCCCATACTTACTGGATTAAGAAACAAAATCAACAAAACAGAGCACACTAATTTCAAAGGGATATGTGGAAAAATATATTAAAAATGCATTGAGTGCTTACATGAAATCCTCAAAAGTATGTTTGTGACGTTATATTGAAAGACAAAATAACCAAAGCTCTAATCTAAGAATAGGAAATATGCTGGATAACTTTGGTGTTTTGTTTTATGGTGAATAACTATATAGCAACTGTGTTCATACTTCTGTTATCTTGGTTGGGTTCAGGGACATACTTTTTTCAGCTCTATTATCAGTTTCTTCTAAAACTGTGTCCTAGCATTGCCTCTTTAGTACATGGAAAAACAGTGATACTTGTGTATCTCATCTGAACCCAATTCTGATTATACTCTCTGACTTCTCAAACCTGTTGCTCCATTATTTTCAATCCAGTCTTTCTGTAGACAAGTCACTAATTAAAGACAACAGGGTTCTTTGTGGTGTTTTCTATTTAATTATTTTTATGATCTAAAATTAATTAATGTATTGAACTGGCTAACATATTGAATCTAAAAGCAGAGAATAATTATAAATATTATCAATATATGCACATTGATGCAATAAGAGGAAGTATTATCCACAAATAGTTATATTACATTGTAGAAATTGAAGTAATTAAAACTAATTTCTTTGAAGAGATTGCAAAACTTAATGAAAAGAATATTGTTGTATTCTTCTCAAACTCTAATTAATTCTACCAGGCATCACTGGCTAAAATTTCAAAAAGACAATTTGAGGACTATAAATTAATGAAATTAGTTAGGAATTATTGTTTGTATTTATTTATTTTTAGCTTTATTTTTTGTGAGTTGACACTAAACATTTGAAAATATTTATGGAATACAATGTAGTATTTTGATAAATGTATATATCATACATAAATTAATTCACAGTAATTGGCATATATATAAGGTAATATTTAAGGTAAATTATTGAACATATCTTGTGTAGTTATTTGCTTTGTAATCATCCAGAAAAAAAAATGCCTTAATTATTTACTGTCTTGTCATTAAAGTAAGTGAGACACATTTTAATATTTAAGGCATAGAAGAGCTTTGCATTTTTTTCTAATATAAATTGTTGCAGAATATGTTATTAGTGCTTCTAAAATAGACAATTGTTTGTTATTACATGTTCTAAAAATATGAATAGTTCTTGATTTTCTGATATAACTAATGAAAATAATATCCAAATGTTTACTTCTATATTTTCCTTTGAAAAATTAAAATGGATAAAGATACCAGCCTCACTTAACATTTTACTTTTAACTAGTATTCCGACACTTCTATTATTTTCGAATTTATGATCCAGATCTTTTGCAGACAAGATATATTTAATGTAAACTGGTTTCATTTAAAATTACTGTTTTATTCTAGTAAATATTTTGCAAAATGTTTTTTATATTTTATTCTATATTTCATGTAATTACATTTCAAATGTTATCTACTCTCCCCCATCCTCTCTCTGCCATCCCCTTGCTTCCATGGAGATACTCCAACTCCAACCCATCCACTCACTGCCACCTCAATGCCTTGGCATTCCCCTACACTGGGAAACAAGTCTTGACAGGACAAAAGCCTTCTCCTATCGATGCCAGACAATGCTGTCCTCTGCTACATATGCCATTGAGCCATGGGTCTCTCAAGTGTACTCGTTGGCTGACCTTTTAGTCCATGGGGGCTCTGGGGATTTGGTTGGTTGATGATGTTGTTCTTATGGGGTTACAACCCGTTCACCTCCTTCAATCTTTCTCTAGCTCCTCCACTGGTGTCTCTGTGCTCAGTCTGATGGTTACCCGAGAGCATACTTAGATGCAGAACTAGCCTTCCTCATTAACTTTTGAAGAAATTTCCATTAACCATGGCATAATTAGCTATTTTATTACTCTACACCTTCAGGTTGCATTTATTTATTTAATAATGTGGAGATGAAAACATGTAATGACACATGTGTGGATTTGTGAGATCACATTGTAAAAGGTGGATCTCTCCATCTTCATGTGGGTTCCAGCAATTAAAGTCACTTAATCTGGCTGGGTAGCTGGCAAACTTAGAGCTGTGCCATCTTGTTGGTCCTACACTTTAATCCTTTTTATTGAATTTAGCATAATGTTTACCTACCTAACATATTTTCTAAATCAATACTCAAATAACTTCTGCAAATGCCTAAATGTCCCTGCCCATATTTTTATGCATTTTATACATAGGCAGTTGAACAATATTCATACAAATTATTTTAATGAGAAATAAACAAAACTAACTAAAGAAATAGTAATAAAGTTATAAAATAAGAAAGACCAGTAATAATGATTAGAAATAAAACAGAGAAAGCACATATACTTGTTGGACCAAACATAATTTTAACAAAAGGATAGCACTACTAAAAATGTACAAATAATACATTTATAATAAAAAATACAAAAAACACTCTTTTATAAGGATAAACAATGTGGCATTTTATTTTAATTAAAAAATATTCTCTATTGTTCGTTCATATCCTGCGTTGATTTGGATTTCATACTCGATATTTCTATGATTGCTGGGAAGATCTTGTTATTTATTTACTTAATTTCTGCTTAGAACTCTTCACAAACAAAGTGAATAATGGTACTTGCATCCTTTGATGATAGTGGCTAATGGCAGGGCAAAGGAAGATAGGGCAGACCTAGGAAAACTGTGCAGACTAGGAACTGGGAAAAATGAAACTGAGAATCTCCATGGCTAGGAGAGAGAGAGATGGAATAGATTTAGAGCTGCACAGGGAAGATCATCTGAAATGTAGTTGAAAAAAAAAAAAAAAAAACAGCCTCCAGAAGGCTGCCCAGAAGCATCTTGGGCCACAGACCAATGGGCCTCACAGAAGGTAGCAGAGCTCCAAAGTTAGAGTTAGATTTAGAAGATGCTGAGCAATGAATACCAGAGAGAAAAGTAGGCTCTCCATGGGAGGGTTAGAACTTCCCAGTCTTTGAGTAACCAAGGCATTTCAAAAATAAGCTAAGGTGGGTGTTTGTGTCTTTAATTCTTGGACAAAAAGAGCTGCTGGGTGGGTGACTGCAACTATGACCTGCTGGGAGCACAAAGAGGGATAGCTAAAACTCACTCTACAGATAAAAAACAGATACAAGCAATTAAAACTGTCTGATACACTGGCAGAGCCCCTGAGGAGGCACTCCTATCTGGTTCCTTCCAGAAAGCTCCTCCTATCATCAGCTATAGTGCTTGGGCCTGGTGGCTGCACATGGGTGAATCCCCAAGTGAGGAAACCCCTGAAAAATCTCCTCTTCAATCCTTGTTCTTCCACTTGATCCTGTATCTCCTCCCATGAGTGTTTTGTTCTCCCTTGTAAGAAGGACAGAGGCTTCCACATTTTTGCCTTCCTACTTTTTGAGCTTCATAGGGTCTGTGAATTATTTCTTGCGTATTTTGAGCTTTCTCTGGCTACAGCTGAAGGGGGTTGTGGCCTCATTGGAGAACAACTTTGTCTACCAAGCAAATCCTGCACAGCTCCCATGGACTAGAACAGCAACCACTGAGCACGCATTGAAAGGCCCATGGCTCCAGTTGCATATGTAGCAGGGAATAGCAGTGTCTGACATCAATGAGAGATGAGACCTTTGGTTCAGGGAGGGCACCTTTTCCCAATGTAGGGGAATGCCAAGGCACTGAAGTGGAGAGGGTGATTGAGAGCTGGTGCACCTTTGTAAAGACAAGTAGAGGGGGAGGGGGAAATAAGAGTGGGGTGGGCATGGGGAATAACATTTCAAATGTAAATGCAGAGAGTATCTAATAAATTTTCTTTTTAAAATTCTGTCTAATAATTTAGTCTCACAATTTCAGAATGTTTTATGAACGGAGGGTTGCCTTATGTTTGAGGCAATACAAATGATTAAAAAAAAGAGCGATGGTACAGGAATGAAAAACTACTTCTCCTACATTGTATTTGCAATGTGAAAGCAAACGGAGAACAGGGTGTGGTGCCAGTCAATAAAGCTTCAGTGCTCACCTGCAGAGTAGTATAGTAGACTATCATTATGAATAATTTCATTGTTTCTATTTTTCCTGTTGTTCCTAGTATTTAGTTTTACCTTCAATCCCTGGGCTATTCAGTCTCTGATTATTTTGATTACCCAAGCAGTGTAGAATGTATGTTTCTTCTCATGGACTGGGAATTGGATCAAATGAGATATCAGATCACACTATTCCTACAAGTCCTGTGACACTATTGCCCTACCATAGCTTACGGGCAGAACATAGTGTATATCAAAAATATTGTGCATCGGTTGTGTCTACCTTCTTTTTTTATGCAAGAAATGCTGAGTTGTACCAACTAGCCAAGGAACAGGAAGAACTAGAAGGTGAGCTTATTCATTAGTAAGTCTCTTAGAAAATTATAATTGGTGAATAAATTTACTTTGACTATAACCTTTAGATTTGTTTTAGAAATATTGACATCATCAAATTTCAAAAGAAAGAACCCATGTTTTAGTTACTAGTTTTGAAAAACCCCCTCCTGCTTTAGCTGCAGTAACGCTATTTAGTGCTAGGCCCAGAACAGGCAGGAATGAAAAAATACTGAAACAAGAGTGAGCCAGAAGACAGCCCAGTCCCTGTCAAAACAAGATATCTGTAATGAAAGACCCCCGCTTAGCAACAGTAAATGCCATGTCTCTAAGGCTGTGCACACATGGGGCAGGCTAGGTCAGGGTCCCAGGTGGCCAAGCAAAATACCGGTGGGCGGCCAGCTTGCAATAGACAAAGAAATGGAGACACTCAGACAAGCCCAGCTTTCAGATAAGCTGCAGCCCCCGACTGGTACCAAGAGTTGTGTCCTTGGAGCCATATTTCTGCCACAGTCCCTGCCAAACAAGATGTCTGTAGTTGACCACCTGGACCTGAGTAAAGACACAATATTTTGCCATACGTGCTGAGACAAGGACGAAAAACAGCACCCTGTCCCAGAGGAGGGGCCAAGGCCACCCTTTCCGAAGAACTTGAGGCTTGTCCCCAGTTCACCCTAGTTTCATTTAAATTAACCAATTAAAACCCTGTTGCTATGCTTCTGCTTCTGTACCTTGCTTCTGCCCCCCAAGCCCTATAAAAACGGGACTGCCCCTTTGTCCGGCGCGCAAGTCCTCCGAGAGACTGTGTGCCCACAGGTACCTGTGTAAATAAACCTCTTGCTACTTGCATCCGAAGTGAGTGGTCTCGCTGTTCCTTGGGAGGGGTCTCTTCAGACGGAAGATACCCTCCGGGGGTCTTTCAGTTTTATAAGAGAAAGCATTTACTTTGGGTCTTACATATTCATATAACAATAATCATTTCTATTATGCTATAGAGCATGACATCAGCAGGCAGGTAGGACTTGAGCAGTATCTGAGAGATTATATCTGACTCACAAGAAAAGAGAGGCATAGAAGACTGGCCAATCATGTGCTTTTGACTAACTAGAACCTCCAGAGCGCCCAGGGAGTAAGCTCCAACCAACGAGTACACATGGATTGGACCATGGCTCCAGCTACATAAGCAGCAAATGATTGCCTTGTCTAGCATCAGTGGGAGAGGAGACCCTTGGTCCTGAGGAAGCTTGATGCCCCAGGAGAGAGGGATGCTAGAACATTGAGGCAGTAGTGGATGAGTATGGGTGGTGGAGGAGCAACCTCTTAGAGACAGATGGGAAAGGGTGGGATGGGTGATTTGCAGAGAGGAGACTGGGAAGAGGGATACCATTTGAAATATAAAGAAAAATGTAACCAATTTGTAGCCATTTTCTGTGGTCTTCATCTATATATTGTTGCTCTAATAAGCCCCTCATTCCTTGATGCAGACAAATACCTTGACTCAGAGTAGGGTCATGCCACCCACATACCCAACTGATTGTAATAAAGAGTATTGTTAATCTTAAGAATTTACACAACCATATGCTTCACTTAGGAACCATAAAATTACAGGTCAATATGTATTTTATTGTTATGTCTAAAATGACTCAAATAGGGGCCAACAACCAGAGAGCACTTTCAGCTCCTTCAATATTTTTTTCTTAAATTAAAAACTCTATAATGTTAAATCTTTGTATCGTTACCATATTTTACAGAGCAATATATAACATTGTGGTTTTGTGGTTTTAGCCTTTACATACTGATCCTGAGAAATGACTAGTGCACACCTTTCAGCTCTGGAGCTGGAGCCATTGCCCTGGCCAATCAATCTTGGAATGTACATTTAATAAACCATCTCTCTTTAACTCAGGTGTTCGTGTGGTTAGTGGGGCAGCTTCTGGAACCCAACATTTGATGCATTGCCTGGGAATCCCCTATCTTTGAGCACAGTTTTGTTTCTTTTTTGTCATTTCGTCTTAGGTTTTCTTGGTTTGGTCTCCTTTCTGTTTCCTTTTGGAGACTCAAGTAAAGGCAGCTGGATGTAGTAATACTCGTGAGTCAGAATGACAGGGGTCCCAATTTCCTCTTGGCTAGGATGTCAAAATAGCTCATTGAGCATCTACATGGTTGGGACACTTGTCTGAGAGCCCAACCATGCAGCACTGTAGCACTGTATCTATTGTTGAAACACCGTTTTGTTTATATTTTTCTTCTACTTTCATTTGTGTGTGTGTGTGTGTGTGAGTGTGTGTGTGTGTGTGTGTGTGTGTGTGTGTGTGTGTGTGTTTGTGCCACTATCCTCCATCTTAACATTTTCCCTATAGGTTATTTGGGTCCCTTTGGTGAGATATTTGGGCTCCTTAGGTAGATCATCTGGTTCCCTTCCCTTTCCTTCCCAGATTCATTGGTTGTCTTTGGTGCACGAGTCTGTTCATGTCTGTCAATGAATGTCTGTAGCTTCATTTAGTTGCTTGGTTGTTGCTTTGTGTTGCATATCCAGAAGAAAAAAAAATGGTTGAAACTCCATCTGTTGTCTGTTTGCCTCTTAACTTAGATTTAACTAACTTCAAGAAATTAAAAAATGAAAATGGCAACATAATTGGGATAGAAAGGACCCATAAACTGCTGCTTATGATGCTGCTCTGAGAGACCCGAACCTGCAGCTCAGAGTGTAGCACTTCTGGAGAAGCCCTGCCAGGGGCTGCTTGATCTGAACAATGCACACTAAAAGGGACATCAGCAACTTCTCAGCTTCTTTAGTAAGGAAGTTGATGGCTAGCCTCCCTACAAAACCTCTGTGCATAAGAGAATTGGATTCAGCAGGTGGCAAGGCTCTCCACCAATAAAACTATAGCTAGATAGGAGAGTTTTGCCTGGCTGTTTTAAAATTTATCAATATATATATATGGCCACTGCAGATTTATTTCTGAGTAGTATTAATTGTGTAAGTTAACTATATTCTGCATGACTTGCTTATAGATTACTGACTTATAAATTATCATGTATGGTTAAAAATATCTGCAACAGCTATGACAAAAGGCTAGTTTAAGTTTCATGACTCAGGATTGGAGCTATTCTCTGCAATAGCACACAGCAGAAGCCAACCAAAGGAAAAGGTCTCTAAAGGTACTTTTAAACTGGAATACTTTTTGGAAACTCTCGTATTAAAATTAGGCTTCTAAAATCTACGATTTAAAGCAATGTGTCTTTAGTGGGGTATACTGCAATTTCATGTGTTTGTATGCAAGAATTATTTTTGCTGTCATCCAAACTTTGTCACATAAAAATGATAACACTTAGTATTGATTTTAAGGAACCACAGATTGTTCAAAATGTTAAAAATTGGTTTTCATCTTCAAAAATATGTCTATGCTCTATGACATCACTCTTAAAAAACATAGTTTATGTTCCTACTCCAAAAGCAACTTTAAAAGCTAGAGGACATTTCAAATTTATTAAATATTTTATTATTAATTATTAATATATGATTGCTACAATAAAGCAGGAAATTTTAATAAAAATAACTCTAATGATGATGGAAATTATAATGGCTTTAAAAATTATAATAGAAAACAGCAATTAAATTATGGATCCATGAAGGGGGGGAAATTATGAGAGAAAAAGCTTCAGCAGCTATTATGATAGCTATGCATGTGATGATAGAAATAATGAATATGATGACAGAGGGTTTTGTTACAAATGAGCTTATTGATTAATACAATATGATATCTATCAGATATGCATTCCTGGGGAGTTTTTTAACCTGTTAAAGCTTTTTTTTTTCTTTTCATTATATCATGCATATTGCTCTGTAAATTATGGTAATTATACCAGAATTTGAAGTTAATGAATTTGTAATTTAAGAAATAAGAAAATGGAGATTAGCAAGATTAAAAATGGATCCATACTTTCTTACATTCAGTTTGCTTGATTTCTCAAGAATCTAGCATTCCCTTCCTCTCAGCTCAACCTCCCAGCCCCCACATTTTAAAGCTACTTTTTGAAAATAGTTTCCCTTAGCCAACTTCTTTGCCATTTTTTTCAACTTGTTATCACTTTCCTGTCCTGTTCTTGCCTTTACCTTAAACCTAATCACACTTGAAACTGTTATATCCTATGACGATATACCATGTATAATTTTCCAGTTTAAAATTTCTACTCTCCTTATGGGTTAAAGGCTTCTATTTTGAAACTAGCGCTTCATTTCAAAATTGTAATTTTTAAGGCCTAAACCTAAGAGTGATTAATGGTGTATAACCTTATAAATGACCAAATCCTTCAGTATGTTCAGAGAAATATTTTGAAGTCATGCAATATACTGGTGCTGTTAATTCCATGATTAAGATTTATTTAGTCTTATGTTTTCTGTTTTCAAGGTACAGTTTAGAGCAGATAAACACACTAAAGATTTTTTAACTCAGATAAGTACAATATGCATTAGCCCTTACACTTTTGAGAGTTCTACTGAATATGACATTTATTATGCTCATAAAAGACAAAGACTCCCAAATTCTAACAGTGTCCCTTAAGTTCTCCAAGTAGATGTGGTCACAGTGAAAAAGACACTACCTAGACTTGGGTACAGTAAACACTGAGATTAACTGCCCTCATTGTTCAAGCCCTGGCACAAAACAACAATAGAACTGTTTGTCACATGATGTTCAAGGCAAGGTGAGATCATGCTCTCCCATGTTTCTCCTCCACACAAAAAAGTCCAACCACCTTGATGGCCATGAGAGTAGGTGTGGTCCAATCCTGGATTCATTACTCTCATCTGAAGTTTACCACTCCAGAATAATCTGCACCTGGACCAGTGATGGGCCTTCACATAACACCTGCAGCACCTATTACAAATCAGACTGGTAAAAGACTCTGGCAAATAGTTTTCTATTTTGTTTCCTTGAGGTGGAGAGACACATCTACCAGTACTAGCATCTGCCCTGGTCAGCACGGTTCCTGCCAACATGAGTGTAGAAGCACTTATTAAAGAAGATCAAAAATGTAAGTACTAAACAAACTGATCAAGACCTGTCAGAATATATATCAGTTATCCATTTAGCTTTTTCTCATGGTTCATCAGCTAAAGTTGTGTTACAAAACAGAAGAGAGCTTACAATTCTCATCAGGCAACAAGAGGCTTACCAATAGCTTGAGGTAAACAATGTTGTTTCTCTGCTAACCATTCCAGCATAAGTAAATGAAGTTTAAACTTAGTCAAATATTAACATCAGAGAGTGAGTGTAAGTGTGTGCGTGTATGTGTGTGTGTGTGTGTGTGAGAGAGAGAGAGGGGGGGGGCAAGGCAACAAACCACCAGCAAAGACGGATTCATAAGTTAAATTTACAGGTCCCCTGGCTTCAGAGGTAATTTTTAGGTCAATTATTTGACTCTCTGGAATGAGTCAAAGGGAGGATTGTTGAGGCCTGCCCTTGTACCACAGCTGTGGCCATTTTGTTCCGTGCCTCCCAGCTATTTTTATATTGTTGCTGTAACATGCCCCCCACCCCAGACTTGACACAGAAAAGTAACTTGATTCAGAGAAGGATCATATTGATCACATACCTTATTATGTTCTGTATGTTATGACATTTGTTAATCTTAAGAAATTCCACAACTACAAACATCATTTAGGACCCATTAAATTACAGGTCAGTATGAACTGTTATTTCTAAAATGGCTCAAGTTGGAGCTGAGCACCAGGCAGCACTTCCTGCAGCTACTCATTGTGTGTTCTGTGGTTTTAGCCTATTTAAGTTGGCCCTGCCAAATGTCCAGCTCTTATTCATGAGGTGTCACCTGTTTAACCTTTGGGTATGCATTCAATAAACCTTTCCTTTTTAACTAACATCAGTGTTCATGTGCCTTATGGAGCGAATTATGAACCCCAAGAAAATCCACCTCAAAGGAGACACCTTCTGCCAAAAGTCATACCTCCTAGCCCTAACTAAACAGCCCCACCAATTGAGATGCAAATTGTCATCAATATGTGCCCATGGAAGCCTTTATCACTCAAACCACCTCAACATACAAGTCAATTCTTCACCAACATTTAATAATCTATTGTTCTGTCAGGTGAAAACATACATGTTCTGAATAGAAATTAATGGTTGAAAATAGTCTCTTTCATTACTCACGATATTGGAAATGACCACTCAGAAACCACCACTAAATTTAGCTCAGCATTAATCAATGCTCAGAGAAACAAAGAATTCTGAGTAAAAGTTTTACTAGGAGAAACTGTTCCAAATAATATTCTTATGTAAACGGATAATCTATAAAATTCAGAAAAGTTCTAGTCAAGTAATTTTATAAGTAATCATTTTCAAGCTTGAAATGGAAGAAAATAAATGTTATTTCATCAAAATTTTAAGATAAATATAAGTGAAGTAAACACATTCTTTTAATCATGACACTTTTTTTTTCCAGAAAACACAAAAATATTTTCTCTTCTAAAAACTATTACATATAAATGACAAAAGAAAAAATGCACAAAAATAAAAATTCTTTCCATGGAAACCTAAATGATATTATGAAGATTTAAATCTATCACAAATAAAACTTACATACATGTAACATTTTCAAAGTTTAGTCAAATTTATCAAAATATTCCATTATAGTATGGTGTCTTTTATTGAATACTCAAATAAAACTTTAAATGTGAGACCAACAAATATTTCATATACTTGGCAAAATAATTACTGTAAAGATAAAATTCTTACTTAGTGTTTTTTTAAAGAGCTAGAGAAAGAACTAAAAGTGTTGGAGAGTTTGCACCCTCATGGGAAGAACAACATCATCAACAACCAGTGGCGAAACTGAAGTGGAGAGGGTGATTGGGAGAGGGAGCACCTTCATGGAAGCAAGTTGAGGGAAAAAAGAGAGGGGAGTTGAGGGGGTAAGTGTACAATATTTGAAATGTAAATACAGAAAATGTCCAATAAAATTAAAAAATATCAAAACACAAAATTTTTGACAACATAACAATTGTTCAAAAATAGTCCATACTAATAGATCTACTTTGTTTAATCAAGGATTTTAGTATGTCAATTTCAGTAATACCTGTGTGTGTATAATTAGTTTTATTTTAATTAATAACCCACATTTTAGGGGATAATAAAGGCATATTTCATATCTTATTTTATTTTCAATAAAGAAAACATAAAACTTTCATCTATTTTAATATAGATTTGTGCCTAAATTTCTTTCTTTCAAAATCAAGGGAAACTTAACTTCAAATACTATAAAATACTAATATTAAATATAATTTTAAAAATGGACATAATCAAAACACATTTCTAGTCCTAAATGCAGAAGTTTCAAAGCGAGAATACTACTCAGTATTTCTGCTCCCACAGATGAGAGTGTGAAAATTGAAAACAGAATCAATGTACTAGCTATGAGAAATAATTGTATTTCACCATTCCTGATTCTGGTTAACTTTATATCAATAGAAATTCATAAGGTACTGAAACATATGTTATTCTATTTGTAACAAAAACATTTTGTTTAACTTCATTAAAAACAAAAATATTCTTAACCATTAGACATACTCCCTCGTCAGAGACACATTGCCCGGTTAAGAACCATGTGGCTAAGGAGGTCTGAGGCCTTAGCAGTGAACTTATTGCTGGTATTTGGCTAAACTGTTATTGGCCTATTTCCCTTCAAAAATTTTATGATTATGGCCAAAAACAGCATAATTCCATTTTTAGGTTTAACTGGAGACGCTTCTTTGTAGCACATCAATGCCAAGGTGATGGGTATAGGTTGAAAGCTCAGCCATCTACGAAACATTTATACTATTACTAAAATGACTGGAGATGACTGTGAAATAATAGGTGAAAACAATGTAAGCTTAAACCGTAAGACATGGAGAATGCCTGAGCAAGGTTTACTTCTGGCAGACACAAAATAGCCAACAGTCTTTATGTAAATTACGGAACCAAATATAGCCACAATGCCTCCTCATGAAGTAAATATTCAATATTGATTGATTCAAGTGAGGATGTCACAGCCTTCATTTGTCCACCCATTAATACACACATTAGATTATATAGACTAGCTAAATTCATCAACAACAACAATAATTGTCAACAACAAGAAAAAGAGCAGTAACAAAAACATAGCATGATTGTTTGCAAGATAATATAAAGCAATTATAGGCAGTGAGGTTTGAATTAATAGGGTGTGAGAGAGAACACAATAGATGTCAAAATGTCATAGTAATCAGAATGCACTCTATGTGTGTACAAAAATGTTAAAAAACAAATATATATATATATATATATATATATATATATATATATATATATATATATAACTGGAATTGATTTTTTTCCAGGACATATCTGTTTTTGTTGATTACATTGTACATGCTACAATTACTCTACATGATCAAGATTACATATGCATATAGACATATTACAATATCTATTAGTACAAATCAATATTGCTAGAAATCAGCAAACTAACAGTATTTCTTGGACGCTCTACTATTTAATGGGTTCATGCATTTAAGTTTTTACTACCTCTTTCCTTTCTTTAACAATCAAAGGAGAATGCTAATATATAACTAATGTCCTTAACTATAAAACATATCCATGCATTTTCACAAATTCTAAAGACATACAACTACTCTTAGCAGTAGGGCCTACCACAATATTTAAATTTAAAATGTTTTGTAAATATGTAATAACTCACAAGGAATAAACTATGTGAAACTTGTTCTACTTTTTAATTTTTAAAGTAAGAAACATCTTTCATTATAAATTGAGACAATATGTATCTGATCCTCTTTACCCCTATGGAAAACTAGCATGGCAAAGCAAATGATATGTTTGTTCATATTTATTAGTAACTATTCAGGAAAGATTTCTTAGTATGAATCTGTGAAGTGAGCTGAGTAAATTAACTTTAGGTAGCTTAAAATGTTGCTTGCATGAAGACATTTTAAAATATATTTAGTATTATTTAATATGCAAGGATATTTTGTTTATATATTTACAAGTGCACCATGTGTGTAAAGTGTCTAAACAGGCCAGAAAAGGAGGATCTGGGTTTCCTGAAACTGTGTTACATAGAAAAAGTAGTTGCCATGTGTATTCTGGGAAATAAACCTGCATCTGAAAAATTAGCCAGTGTTCTGATATACTGAGCCATCTCTTTATCCCCTACATCTAAAAATTTCAGACTAAAGCAAAAAAGTTAATTTCCTTTTTCCTTGAATTTTAAAAACATAAAAAAGTGATAATTCTATGTCATTATTCTGAAATCGGGAGGCTCTGTGCCAGTCCCCGCACATATGCTACCTATGTAGTGTTATAAATATAGAAGTTCTGTCTAGGAAGAAATGGTGTTCATGTTCTATAGACAATAGAATAACTATAATTGATTATTACTGATTATATAATTTAAAATATTTAGTAGGAAATGATTGTGACCATTCTCTTATAACAATATCACAAATATTCCAGATATTTGATAAACAATTTACTATGTTCTGAGCACTTTGCTTATATACATGAATTTAAATGCCATGTGTTACTCCATAAGTACTTTATCCCATATATCCATATAGTATGATATCTATCTATCTATCTATCTATCTATCTATCTATCTAGATATCTATTTCTCAAAATATACATTTATACCTATATAGATATATAGATATAAAATCTGTTAGATATATATCTGTAAATCTATAGAGAAGGAAAGAGGAGAGAGAGAGAGAGAGAGAGAGAGAGAGAGAGAGAGAGAGAGAGAGAGAGAGAGAGAGAGAGAGAGAGGAGTGTTATTCTTTGTCCTCAAGTTGCTTATAATTCAAATGAACTACCCACAGAAATGACAAGCATAATTGTGAGAGATTTTCTGCTTGGATGGAAGTAGGTGAATCAATTTTCAGTCTGGATCTTGAAGGAGGGAAGACACAGCTCTGATCCAAATCTTGAGGCAGGAATATTCAAAGGAAGAGATGGTGAACACTTTGAGCCTCACCTTCTGCTGGAAGCCTATATGAGAAAAATGGCCAATAGAACATTTTTATTCTTTGCTTACATGACCTAATCTTGTTTGTACATTTATTCCTTTAAGTGGTCTCAGTGCTGACATATTAGGATTCCCCCATATACTGAAGAGCAGATGAGACACTCAGCCCTGTGGAACTGAGCAAATACTATATTCTTTGTATATATATAAAAATATTCTATATTTCCATTCACAGCTAGCCATTTTTATATTAGTTGGATGGTAACATGTAAAGATCTAATATAGGAATATAAGGAATAAATCAGTTTTAAAATGATATTTGTGGCTTTTAAGAATATATGTTACAATATAGCATTAGTCAGGGTTCTCTAGAGTCACAGAACTTATGCATAGTCTCTATTTAGTGAAGGAATTTGTTGGTAACTTACATCCTGTAGTCCAATACCTAAACAATGGTCAAGAGAATCTATGAATGAAAGTCCAATGATCTATTAGATGTTCAGTACCACAAGGAAATTAGGTGAAGAGAGGCCTTCCTTCTTTTAATGTCCTATGTAAGTCTCCAACAGAAGGTGTGTCTCAGATTAAAAGTATGTACTACCACACCTATATCTGGAACTTTCTTTGTCCAAGATTACCTTGAACTCAAATACCTCCTTTCCTTAGTGTCCTCAGATTCATAGCCACTATACTTCAAGATATCCGTGCCAAGATCCAGGTCAGAAGCCTATATCTCCCAGCCCAAAGGTCAGGATCACTGGTGAGCCTTCCAGTTCTGGATTGTGGTTCATTCCAGATATAGTCACATTGACAACTAGAAATAGCCACTACAAACATGTTTCAAATCATATTAACAGAAAGAAAAATGCTGAGAGCTTGTCTTAGTTTGAGCTTTAATGCTCTGAGGAGACAAAATGACCTGTGGCAACTTTTATAAAGGAAAGAAATTGGCAGTTCTAGTTGTTGCAGATTCAGAGGATTAGCTTATTGTTGTTATGGTAAAAACTTGGCAGAGTACAGATATTGTGTAGAAAAGGGGATAAGAGGTCTCTTTTGTGACTCCAAGGCAACTGAAGAAGCCATTTTGTCACATGGGGCATAGCTTAAGTATTGAAGGCCTCAAATCTTGCCTACACAGTGAAATGAGTCATCCCACAAGGTCATACCTACTACAAATAGAACATGATTCCTAATAGTTCCCAATAGTTCCCATAGGCTACATATTTGCACAATGAAGAGGCTTGTTCCTATCCAAACCACCCCATTTCACTTCTTTGCCCCCATAGGCTTCTGCCATACCCTAATGCAGAACTAAGTTCAGTACAACTTCAAAAGCCCCCATTGTTTACTATTATCTTAATTTAAACTTGCTTAAAAGTCCAAAGTTCAAAATTTCTTCTGAGATGCATACAATATCTTAACTATAATTCCCTGTAAAATCAGAAGCAAAAGCAGCTCTTTTACTTATACCCTATAATAGCAGAGGCTATGTATTACCATTTAAGTTTTAGGAAAGGATGCATAATAAAAAAATACTAGACCAAAGCAAAACAAAAAACAACCTTGCAAACTTCAACCTCTGTATCTCCATGTTTGATGTTAAAATACTCTTTAGAGCTCCAACTAATTTTAGCAACTTTGACTGCAACTCTCTTCTTTCTCTTGGGTTGGTGCTATTCTTTTTTGGCAGCTTTTCTCTGTGGGAATCTTGTAGTTCTGGCGTCTCTAACATCTTGAGGTCTCCAAAAAATACAAGGTTCACCTTCTCTGCTTCACCCAGTGACCTTTCTAGGCATACCATGCCTGGATGCAGTTACCTCTTCTAGTAGCAAAGGGAGATCACATAACCTCTTTCTCATATTCTTTACATTAAAGCCAAACCCAAATAGCTGAAGCTGCCAAGTTCTGCTGCTCACTGAAGCTTGTCCAATGAAATCTTCATCAGATTTTTGGTTTTGACAGTGTTCTTCACCAACTAAGCTGAGATGTCCTAAAAATTACTTTGTAGACTTGGCTGACCTTGAACTCATCTGTCTGCTAGGTGCTATGATAAAAGACAGGTACCATGACATATTTACTTAAGTTGTTCTTTAATTCCTCTATAGAAACATGGGTTCCTATCATGAGGTGATCACTCCCCTTATTTAATATTTTTATCTATTCATTTTCTTGAACACAGAAATTAGCTCTGGTTTGCTTTCTGGTTCCTCTTTTTTTGTTGAACCACATATTTTATATTTTACCCTTTTCAACTTGTTCCTTTTCATCAAAATTCTTTTCATAAGGGTGAACATTTAGTAATCATGAATCAAAGTCTAAACTAGGCTCTTTTGAGATTTCCTTTGCCAATGCAATTAATCTATATCTCTTTAGTTTAGCCTCATGCAGACTCTTCAGACAAGGGCTATAGCAGCCACACTCATCATGAAAATATCACAGAAAATAGTCTCCAGGAATCATAATAAACTTGCCTCTGAAATCTTTTGCTTCAAGCCTCCACAGTTCAAATCACCCTCGATGCTGCCTTCTATGCTTCTGCTATGATGGCCCATTAAGTCTGACTTTAAACATCCCATTGCTTTTCTAATCTTATATCTAATCTTCACATTCCTCCAAACAAAATCATGGCCAGGTCTGTCACAAGAATAACCCAGTTCCTGGTACCTATTTATGTCTATGTTTGGATTTCATTGCTGTGAAGAAACTACCATATCTAACATCAGGACTGTAAAATGTAAATGTTTTATTTATAAACATTATAATCCATTTAAATATACTAAATTAAAAGGGAATGACAAATACTGTGTAAATAGAATCACCCTATCACAAAGTTCTAAATCAGGTATTCAATTGTTGTGGTATGACATTATATGTTAATAAATATTCACTGTAATCTGGCCCTGAGCAGACTTTGGGCACTTTTGGGTACAGAGTACTGTACCCAATCCCACAACACCCAGATGCCCTTCACCCAGGTGCTCTAACATATACATTATCACAAGATCACAGGTAAGGAGTATAAAACATCTGTCCCAATACTGAGAGTAAATTGTTCTCCTGGATTCATGGACCCAAGAACTTCTGACCCAGCCAGAGGCCAGATCCCTTCTGGTTTGAATCTGAGCCCTGAGCAGACCTATGGTGCAGATACCATACCAAATCCCACAACACCTAGAAGAAACCCATCACCCCGGTGTTCTAACATACACATAATTACAGGATCACAGGATCACAGGAAGTTAGCTTGACTCCCAGGAGCTCTTACACACTGAGAATCCCAGGATCACAGAATCACAGATTAACAGAGACACATAGACTATGAGGAGTTCTGTCATAATCAACATCGCAAGAAGGACAGGCTCCAGTCAAAAAGAGCTAAGGCATGTACTACTACAACAACCAAATGGTAAGAGGTAAGCAAAAAACATAAGCAACCAAAACCAAGGCTACTTGACATTACCATAACCCAGTTATCCCACAACAGCTATTCCTGAGTATTGTATCACAGCTAAAAAGCAAGATTCAGATTTAAAATGATATCTTATGATTATAGAGGACTTGAGAAAGTACGTGAATAACTTCTTTAAAGAAATACAGGAGAACACTATTAAACTAGAGACGGAATTAGATAAAACCAACCAGCATCTAAAAATGGTAGTATAAATTAAAAAAAAAATATTGCAAAGAAAGACAGTCCTGGAGATAGAAAACTTAGGAAAGAGATCAGGAATCATTAATGCACAAAGTATCACAAACAGAATACAAAAGTTAGAAGAGAAAATCTCAGGGGCAGAAGATACCATAAAAAACATTGGTATAACATTGCAATTCAAAGAAAATGCAAAATGCAAAACAATCCTAATCAAAAACATCCAAGAAATCCAGAATACAACAAGAACACCAAGCCTAAGAAAAATAAGCATAGAAGGCAGCAAAGATTCCCAAAATAAAAGACCAGTAAATATTTTCAGTAAAATTTTAGAACAAAATTTCCCTATCCTAAAGAAAGAGATGACTGTGAACATCCAAAAAGCCTACAGGACTCCAAATAGACTGGACCAGAAAAGAAATTCTTCCTGTCACATAATAGTCAAAACACAAAATGCACAAAAGAAAAAAAAATATTAAAAGCAGTAAGAGAAAAATGTCAAGTAATATAAAAAGGCAGACCTGTCAGACTTACACCAGACATCTCAACAGAGAACATGAAAGTAGGAAGATCCTGGACAGATGTTATTCAGACCCTAAGAGAAAACAAATGGCAACCCAGACTATAATACCCAGTAAAACTCTCAATTACCATAGATTGAGAAACCAAGATATTCCATGACAAAAATAAATTTACACACTATCTTTCCATAAATCCAGCCTTAAGAACAATAATAGATGAAAAACTCCAACACAATGAAAGAAACTACACCCTAGGAAAAGCAAGAAAATAATCTTCTTGCAACAGACTCAAAACAAGATAACTACACAAACATAATTCCACCTCTAACAACAAAAATAACAGGAAACAAAAAATCAGTATTCCTTAATGTTTCTTAATTTCAATGGGTTCAATTCCCCAATTAAATGAAATAGACTAACATACTGCATTTGTACATAGGACTGAGCATTTTGCAGCATTCACGAAACACACCTCAGTGACAAAGACAAGCATTATTGCAGAATAAATGGCTGAAAAACAAATTTTTAAGCAAATGCTCCCAAGAAACAAGCTGAAGTAGCAATTCTAATATTGAATTAAATAGAATTTCAACCAAAAATTATCAACTAAGGTAAGTAAGGGAACTTCATACTCATAAAAAGAAAAAAAAAAACTGCCAAGATGAACTCTCAATCATGTACATCTATGCTCCAAATGCAAAGGCATTAACATTTATAAGAAAAACATTAATAAAGCTCAAAGCATACATTGCACCACAATCATAATGGAAGACTTCAACACCCCATTCTCTTTAACAGACAAATAATAGAAATAGAATCTGAATAGAGACATATTGAAACTAACAGAAGTTATGAACTAAATGGATTTGACAGGTATCTATAGAACATTTTATCCTAAAATAAAAGAACATACTTTATTCTCAGCACCTCATGATACCTTCTCAAAAACTGACCAAAAATCTGTGAAAAACAGACTTCAAAAAATAGAAGATGATTGAAATAACCCCATGCATCCTATGGGATCATGATGGACTAAGGCTGGACTTCATAACAACAAAAACATTAGTAAGGCCACATATACTCAGAAGCTGAAGAACATTCTATTCAATGATAATGTGATCAGGGAAGAAATAAAAAAAGAAATTAGATACTTACTAGAATTTAATGAAAATGAAGGCACAACATACCAAAAACTTATGGGACACAATAAAGCAGTACTAAGAAGAAACCTCATAGCTCTGAGTGCTCCAAAAAGAAACTGTAGAGAGCATACAATCACAGTTTGATAGAATACCTGAAAATTCTGGAAGAAAAGGAATCAAATACAAGCAAGAGGAGTAGAAGGCAGAAAATAAGCAAATCCAGGGCCAAAATCAACCAAATAGAAACAAAAAGAATTATACAAAGAATCAAGATAACCAGCAGCTGGGTCTTTTAAAATAATTAACAAGATAAATAAACCTCTAGCCGGAGTAACAAGAGTCCAAAGGGACAGTATCCAAATTAACAAAAGCAGAAGTGAAAGGAAAGACATAACAACAGAAGCTGAGGTAATTCACAAAATCATCCAATCATACTACAAAAGCCTATACTCAACAAAACTAAAAAGTATGGATGAAATGGACAATTTTCTAGACAGACACAATGTACCAAAGTTAAATTAGGATCCCATAATTCATCTAAACTATCATACAACCCCTACAGAAATAGAAACAGTCATCAAAAGTACCAACCCCACCCAAAAAATGAGGACCATATAAATTTTGTTCAGAATTCTATCAGATCTTTAAAGAAGAAGTTATATCAATACTTTCCAAACTTGTCCACAAAATAGAAACAGAAGGAAAAGTCACATTTACATTTAAACCTAAACCACACAAAAACCCAACAGAGAAAGATAACTTCAGACCCACCAAACTGATAAACAGAGATGCAAAAATACTTAAGAATTTGTTTGCAAATTGAATACAAGAACAGATGAAAGTAGGCTTCATTCCATAGATGCAGGTATAGTTCAATATATGCAAACCCATCAACATAATCTGCTATATAAAGACATACAAAGAAAAAAAAAACACACAAGACCATCTCATTAGATACTGAAAAAGAATTTGACAAAATTCATTACCCTTTCATCTTAAAAGTCCTAGAAAGATCAGGAATTCAAGGCCAATACCTAAACATAGTAAAAGCACTATACAGCAAAGCAATAGCCAACATCAAACTAAGTGGAGAGAAGCTTGAAGCAATCTCATTAAAATCAGAGACTAGACAAGGCTGCTCACTCTGTCCCTACCTCTTCAATATAGTACTACAATTCCTAACCAGGGCAATTGGACAACAAAGAGAAGTAAAAGAAATACAAATTGGAAAGAAAGAAGTCAAAATATCACTGTATGCAGATGATATAATAGTAAACTTAAGTGACCCAAAAATTCTGCTAAGGAACTCTTAAACTTGATAAACAACTTCAACAAAGTGGCTAGATATAAAATTAACTCATACAAATCAGTAGCCTTCCTCTACTCAAAGGACAAAAAAGCTGAGAAAAAAATTAGGGAAATGACACCACTGACAAGAGTCACATACAATATAAAATACTTGTGTGTGACTCTGACCTAGAAAGCGAAAGATCTCCCATGCTCCATGTTTGTCAGAATTAATATAGTGAAAATGGCCATCTTGCCAAAAGCAACCTACAGTTTCATGGCAATCCCCACCAAAATTCTTGCTCAATTCTTCATAGAGTTGGAAAGAGAAATTTGCAAATTCATCTGGAATAACAACAACAAACCAAGGATAGCAAACACTATTCTCAAAAATAAAAGAACTGCTGGGGAAAACAGGATTACCAACCTCAAGCTATATTGCACAGCAATAGTGATAAAAAATGTATGGTATTGGTACATAGAAAGAAAGGTAGATCAATTGAATAGAATTGAAGACTCAGAAATAATCCCATGCACCTATGGTCAAAAGATCTTTGAAAAGGAGCTAAAAACCTCTATTGGAAAAAATACAACATTTTTCAACAAATGGTGCTGGTTTAACTGATGATCAGCATGTATAAGAACGCAAATTGATCCATTATTAGTACCTTGTACAAAGCTTAAGTCCAAGTGGCTCAAGGGCATCCACATAAAACTGATACATTGAAACTAATAGAAGAGAAAGTGGGAAAGAACACATAGTAACAATTTTCTGAATAAAACATCAATGGAATATGCTCCATAATCAAGAATTTACAAATGGGACCTCATAAAATTGCAAAGCTTCTGTAAGGCAAAGGACATTGTCAATAGGAGAAAAGGGCAACCAACAGATTGGGAAAAGATCTTTATCAATCCTACATCCAAATAGAGGGTAACTATCCAATATATACAAAAAATTGAAGAAGTTAGAACAAAGATAATCAAATAACCCCATTAAAAGTGGGGACAGAGCTAGATAAATAATTCTCAACTGAAGAGTATCGAATGGCTGAGAAGTACCTAAAGAAATGTTCAACATACTAAGTAATCAGAAAAATTCAAATCAAACTAACCCTGAGATTCCACCTCACACTACTTAGAGTAACTAAGATCAAAATCTCAGGTGGCAGCAGATGCTGGCAGAATATGGAGAAAGAGGAACACTTTTCTATTGTTGGTTGGATTGTATGCTGATAGGACCACTCTGAAGATCAGTCTGTCAGTTCCTCAGAAAATTGGATGTAGAACTACCTGAAGACCCAGCTATACCACTCCTGGGCATATACCCAAAAGATGCTCCAACATATAACCCAGAAACATGCTCCACTATATTCATAGCAGCCTTGCTTGTAATAGCTAGAAGCTTGAAATAATCCAGATGTCCTTCAACAGAGCAATGGATACACAAAATTTGGCACATTTAGACAATATAGTACAAACAATGACTTTATCAAATTCTTAGAAAATAGATGAAAGTAGAAAATATCATCCTTAGTGAGATAACCCAATCACAAAAGAACTCACATGGTATGCATTCACTGATAGCGGATAATAGCCCAAAATCCTGGATTACCCAAGGTACAGTCCACAGACCACATGAAATTCAAGATGTTGGAAGACCAAAGAGCAGATGCTTCTGTCCTTTTTAAACAGGGAAACAAAATATTCACAGTAGGAAATATAGAGACAAAGTTTGGAGATAAGACTGAAGTAAGACCATCTATACACTGTGAGGATCTATCCTATTTACTGTCACCAAACTCAGGCAATATTGTCAACTCTAAGAAGTGCATGCTGACAGATTCCTGATAAAGCTGTTTCCTGAGAGGCTCTACTAGAGCCTGAGAAATACTGAGTCAAATGCTCTCAAGCAACCATTGGACTTAGAATGGGGTCCACAGTAGAGAAGTTAGAAAATGTACTGAAGGTGTTGAAGGGGTTTACAACTTCTCAGAAATAATTACAATATCAACCAACCAGACCCCACTGAGGTCCCAGAGACTAAACTACCATCCAATGAGTACACATGGAGGGACCCATGATTCCTGCAATGTTTGTTGCAGAGAAGGGTCTTTTCAGGCATCAGTGAGAGGAGAGGTCCTTGGACCTGTGAAAGCACAATATGTCAGCGTAGAGCAATGCCAGGGCTGGAAGATGGGAGGGAGTATGTGGCTGGGGGAACACTGTCATAGAGGCAGGGGGAAAGGGGATGGAATAGGTGAATTCCAGAAGGGAGTCCTGGAAAGGGAATACCACTTGAAATGTAACTAAAAATGTATCGAATAAAAGTAATTTTATATAAACTTAAACTATTCACTGCAATCTAAAATCAAATGCAAAATTATTTTATATAACATTCTAAAAACATCGTGTAACAGACTATGAAGAGAGTGATTTCAGAGACAGAAATAAAGCTTAGTAATAGATTATATATAAGTAAATTTTATTCACAAGATCTAATTGCCATCTTTGGGGCCTTACTGCTAGATAAGCTCACCCTTTCCTTTTATTTTAATTTTCCTTAATGGAGTATTTTATTTATTTACATTTCAAATGTTATCCCTTTTTCTGGGTTCCCATTGAGAAAGCTCCATCCGAACATTCCAACTTCTGCTTCTTTGAGGGTGTTCCCATACCCACCCAACTACTCCTGCCTCCCTACCCAGGCATTCAAAGCTCACTCATTCTAGTTCTTTTTGAACTTGGTGGCTGGTTTAATTCAGCTGTTCTGACTCATATTACTCTCCAAGATGGCTGATTCAATATGGCTTATCTTGGGTTTACACTGAATTGCTCTGGTTTACCTCAAACTAACTCTGGCAATATATTCTAGTTTTCTGCCTCTTTCTTTTTCTCTGGCTTCAAGGTAAACTTATGAGTAATAAAAACTTTGTGATTCTGCATTTCTTGACCATATTGAACTAGTGAATTATAATAGCATTCATGAAAATACCATCCAACTGTATATTAATCTTAGAATTTCAGAAATTTGCGATATGTAATGAGTTTTTTTGATTAGCATCTGTTTTTCACCTTCATGCCAAGATAGTTTGGCTATATTCTTTTTTAATTTTGTGTAAAATTTGTGATTATGTTTTAATAGAGTGTACAGGCCTGATTATGTATTTTTATTTTTTAAAAATATATCTTATAAATTTTGCAACTAATAAATTAATCAAGTTTGCTTTAAAAGAATGTTACAGAAGTCTACATATCATGAAACTCAGGTCATACATTAAATATCTCCATTATTCCTTGAGTCAAATATATATTATAGGCTTTTTAATATAGTGGTAAAATTTAGAATGTGCATTCTTACACATTCAGCAAAATCAGCTGTCTTACCCAGTATTTTAACATTGTTCTCTGTATATCTCTAATCCATTATAACTAGGCTTTTTATAAGTGTCACAATATTATTTTATAATAAGCACAGTCATTTCAAATTAGGATTAGAAACTATACTAAAGTTTGTTTCAAGTACAATCTATTTCTCCTTGTACAGCCATGCTTTTGTTTGAAATAATTTTAGGGTTTTTTTTCTATTTTTCTTTTTTTTTTTTTTGGATATTTTGTTTAATTGCATTTCAAATGTTTCCCCTTTTCTAGTTTCCCCCAGAAACCACTTATCCCATCGTCCCTTCCACTGCCTCTTTGAAGTTCCTCTCCCACTTACGCACCCAGTCCGGCATCTCTGCTCTGACATTCAGTTTTTTTCCTTGGGAGAATTCTTAAGAATATTGAAGTTCCTTTTAATGATATAATTTAGTTTATTACTTTACTGATTGATGTTAAATTGTGAAACAAAGCCGATTACATTTTCATTTCTTCTTAAATTTATAACCAATTATATTATATTTGCATGAATTAAAAGAAAAATGTAAATATGACCCATTTATATTTGAAAAAAATAAACAAAATATTGTCAGAAGACCCTATCTTTGGGTAGAGTTAACATACCATTAACTAAGTAGTTGATATTTGGTTAATAAGTTTATGTCAGTCTTAAGTATAAGGTTGATTGCACTTAGTATGTTGAAATCTGTAAGTATGGTATATCCACTGATGCCCTTTAACTGATCACTTAACAAAGTTATATTAGTAATGCCAGATTGGTATATTATAGCATTTAAAATAGACAAAACCTATACCAGTGTACTCACATTTTTGATGAAAACTGTATGAATGGACACAGTTTTTGTTATTGCATTTATTCCCTTGGTGATTACTATTTACATCAGCATAGGAACCTGGGGAAGGTTTTCTGCCCAGGGATAAAATAGCACACTTCTGAGATGCTCTGGAAGACTCTAGAGTCTCAGATATTTCTTGTGAGTCTTGTCCCAATAAATAGCAGCTGAAAAAGAGGGCAATAGCTTCTCTCAAATTGGGCTGCTCTAATATTTGTGTGGGTTTCATTATTCATACTTTTGTGTATCATTAATATTTTGATCCATAGCTGAGGATCCAGTAAGAAATACCATAAGTTTATCTGAGTAGCCAACATGTTGAATGACTCTATCCCAATACTATCATTTTGTCTTGATTGCTACAAGAGGCTACAATAAAACAAGGTGAAGAAAGTTATATTTCTTCTTTATCACTAGTGAAAATATGATGACTAGTTCGCCCTGCATTTGGGTTGTAGAGTAGGCCACTTAATTAAAATTCTGTTGCAGTAAATATTAGAAGGATGGCTTAATCTTTTATTGGTCCCCGTGGATGCCACTCTACAGGGTCCGCATGTTGCCTCCCCCACTCGATTCCCTTACCAGCACTTCACTCAGCCTGCCCCGTTGCTTCTGTACTGTGTGAATACGGCCATCCTGGTGTGTTCCTTTCCTTATTGCCCAGCACAAACATGACTCCAAAGCTTGGTAGCTGATCAAGAAGTTTTATATATTACATTCTCAATCCACAAACACTCTATACAGTAAGTTTACATCCAATGGACAAGATACACACTGCCCTTCTATATGAAATAAAAAGACCTATAGAAACCCTTAAAAAATTCATATCTACCTATTGACAATTAAGATGACCTGACTCTAGATCCTTCTTTTCCAGCTCCATCTTGATTCCTACTGCAATCTGCCTCTCTCCTCCTCATCTGTTTTTCCGGACTTTTTTTTTTTTTTTTTTTTTTTTTTTTTTTTTTTTGACTATCTCTCAAATGTCCAATCATGTATCGCCTTAACTTCGACCCAAAATTTTTTCAAATATCAGATGCAGAAAAGCTTTAGTATCTTTGAGAAGACAAGATAGATATGTTGCAAACAGGCTACGCATCGAATATCTGGCAAGCTGCTTGTAAAACACACACTAATACATAGCCAGAAAGCATATTCTTATTGTTTTACAAAATTATTCCAAAGTTAACACGGATGACAGGGTGATACACTACTTACCATATAACACATACTTAAGAAAGTGATAAAACAACAATCCCCAGGTCACATATCTACAACCAAATGCTATATATCCACAGCCAACATTAACCTTCTGATTATCCTGTATCAAACTGCCAGTTGCTGTTAGTATAAGTTCATGATAAACACTCAGCTATAGTTTATATATTAAATGGAATATTCTGCCAAAGACTTCATGCTGATTTATTTAAAAATCACAATTTTTCCTCAGTACATGGGACTGGGCCAATAAAATTTTGCTAGAATGGTTTGGCAGGATAAAAAATTTCCAACTATCTTGATTCATATATATATGATCATAATTGCATTTATAATGATATTGTGTATTATATATCATTGACATATATATATGTGTAAAATACATTTTTATGCAAAGTGATGACAGTAATTATAATTGTTGCTTTTATTTTCTCAGATAAATATTTAAATGAGAGCCATAACTAAACTTTACAAATATATGGCTTGGGTTGAGCCCAGAGCACTTCTATCTACCTATATCCCCAAGCTTGGAAGCTTCTAGCCTCTGCAGTCTAATTTTCTGCAAACCTCAACCTTGAAAGCTTCAGCTCTCAGCCTGTCTGCTAACCTAGGTCTTGAATGCTTCAACCTCTAAGATTTATTTCTGAATAAATTACCATTTCTACTTTTTTTTTTTTTCTGAAGTCTTGCTGGCCAGATCAACTCAGCTGTTCTGGCTTAAAACTCCTTCCCAAGGTAACTGACTTGTGCCTGGCCCACTAACATGGATTTGCACAGTTTGTGAGTTGGGATCAAGGTTAAAAATAAGAATGGCAGATGGAGAGACAAGAGATGGATTTGGAAGAACTGACAGTACACACTGAAACAGCCCTGAATTTACTTTGCAAAGCCTTTTGTACTTCACAGTGCTGAGGGAAACACAATCACAAGCTAGCAGAAACAGTGGTAGATACACACAAGGGCTAACTGTTCCCATCCAGAGGCCTCCCTCTTCCTTTCTTTGAGGTTAAGTGAACGTTCAGCCTTTTGCCTTGAGTCTTATGTCTGTTTCCTCTGATAGTTCCCTGTGTCAGCAGGCCAGGAAATTTGCAGTCTCTGCCCTGCCTTGACTCTGACAGGCAGGCAGACTTTCACAGAAACAGGTAAAATGGCTCCCTACACTGATTCAAATGGGCTTCTCTTGGATTCTGACTAAATTGCTCTGTTTGAAAAAGCTGCCCCTCAATTCCATGAACTCAACTGAACTGGATAGAGCTGTATAAATTCAAGTTAACGGCACCAAACTGACTAAAGTGCATGAATTCATGAAGGAACTCCCTTCCACTGCACTGCCTGAACTCAACTCAACTGCTCCCTTTCTCTGTTCTGCTCTTAAGTGGCATTTTTTCCTGTGCTGTTCTCATGTGAGTTGGGGTATCCTACCTCTAACTGATTTTGTCAAAGTTTTCTGAGTCATCAGTTTGTGCCACAAGTATACATCACATTCAAACATGGCTGTCTCTCTTTCTACAAATTGAACTTACCTTAATTGTTAGGGACTAAGGTATCTAGTAAGGGCATATTTAAATTCTAGGAAGATCATACTCTATTCAGCCTGGATTGTCGCGTCCAACTCGACCGGCAAGGAAGACAGGACACTCTGGATTCTTCTCAACAGCCTTCATTCAGGAACACCTTGATATTGAGTACAGAAACCCAGAGCGCTGAGCGCTCTCTCTATTTATCTCCCTCTAAGCGGGAAGGATGATTTGTCTCTCAGGGATTGGCGGAGCAGGGATCACCAAATTAGCAAAGCGCCACCTAACGCCAAGACCAGTATTGCACACGCGTAGTACATTTGTTTCCCACAGTGCAAGCCGAATGTCAGTGCGATCTTAGCGGGCGCGGTCGGGGAACCACTCCCTACACTGGATCACTATACACCTACAAGGTCTTTGTATATGACTCTGCTTCAGCAGCCATGTTGGCTGGATTAAAATTCCTCTACAAATAAATAAATAAAACTCAAAGTAGTGTCAAGTTCAGGGACCGGTTCTTGGTGACTATAAGCCAGGGATGATATTGGGACTAAAGACTTACATATACAAACAGAAAAGGTTAAAGCAACTATAATGATTCAAATGATATGAGTCTTACATTACTTTAAAAAGGCAATTTGACCCCTATAGTGACTGAAGTAATTTAGTAAATCAAATGTGTGCCCGTGGTTTTAATTTTATGTTTTCCTTTCTTTCTTACTGTTCACTGGTGTGTGTGTGTGTGTGTGTGTGTGTGTGTGTGTGTGTGTGTGTGTATGTTTGTGTAGTTACAGTGAAACTTCATTTTCCTTACATATTTGGCCTCTTCCTTTTATATTTTATTAGGATATTCAAATATCGTTTCTCTAAATTACTAAAAATATTGATATATCTGAAGACTTATTTTAGTGTGTGAAATTCCTTTAGGCCTCATAGTCAAAACTATGAAAATATAATTGCATAAATCTCATAGCAGTACATTCAAATATATTTTGTAGTGGTGTGCATGGTTTTGTTGAAAGCAGCTTGCAAATTAGTGAACCAACATTGTATCTTTGAGGAATTAAATTGAATTCAGTAGATTTTATGAAAAGCAATTGATTTAAAAGTAAATGATATTTCCTATGACTTTGTTAATATGTTATAGTTGATTAATCTGAGAAAGTAAATTATGAAGCTCACAAATATATAATTGTTTATCTGAAATGAAAGTACCAATTTGAAGGAGAAATCAATAATAAATATTGCCTCAAAGGGATTACTTTTTATAATCTTCTGAAACATTTTCTTATTCAGTAAATATTTCAAGAAATGATGGGTTTGTATTTATGTTGTTCTTTAAGAGGCCCATGTGCTAGACAAAGGCAGTATCATATTTTATTTGATGTTTCATTTTATTTCCTATGCAATCTAGGGAATAACATTAGGAGTGGCATTTTTGCTTCCTAAATATTTTCAGTATCTAGAAGTAAAGCAGTCACTGGTTGTGTTTCCTTTCCAGTTACTCGATTTAAATCAGGTAGATATTTTAAAAGCCTTTATAGCATATTAATAGCTATGCAGCTATATTAGAATGAAGGAAGCAGTAAAGAAAGGCTATAAATATTGAACTAGTGTACCAAGGAAACTCAAATCAGAGAGCCTTCATTTTGTTCCATTCACTGAATTTAATCAAGCATTGTCAGATCTCAGTGTTTTATGTCTTAATGATGGCTTGAGCAGATTCCACAATTCTGTGGAGGATTGATGCTTTAAAGGTCAATCCAGTTAAGATTAGATTGATTTAATTTTTCCTCAACTTCATGTCCAGAACCCAGTTCATGTTTTATCAGAAACACTCAATGACAGAAATGGAAAGGTCACCATTGGTTTGAGTTACTTTTCCTTTTCTCTCTCTAAAGCTGGATTCTTCCAAAGCCTTGAGGAGAAAGGCAAATGTTGCAGAAAGAATGAATCATTCACCCTCCAGCCCTTGTTTTAATTTCCTTCCTATGCGTTATTCACTGATTAACCCTGTGAGTGGTGGTCTCTATAAAAGAAGTCTATGGCTAGCCCCATCAATGACTGTACATTGAAATTATCTGGGAGTCTCTAGGGGTCTCTGGTGTTCTCTGAGAACAAAGTTCAGCCTGATCTCCATCAGTGAAATCTTACAACATCCCTCTCTCCTAATTGTCTATCAGCATTCCACACCTGACAACAGCAGCTTAACTCTAAGTACTTGTTTCTGGGTGTTCATTTCTGTGAGAAACATATTTTTGTTGTTGTTGTTGTTTTTAATTTTTTTTTATCCTGAAACTCATGGAAATGTTGACTAGGTTCTTACCACACTTTTCCTTGCTCCCCTTTACTATTGATTTTCCCCCCATTGCCTGGAGAAACTCAGAGTAATGGTGCTCCTTAAGCAAAAATTCCTGATATTGTGTATCTGATATTTGCTACTCTCTGGGGGTTTTCCAATTCTGCATTCCTCAGGCTTTATTTCCAATCCTTGATAGGAGGGCAACAAGGATAGAGGAGAGAGGTGATACAAGAAAATCCCTGAATCTAATTTATTTATTTTTTTTGTTTCATCTTTGGCCATGGCTACTAACAAACTGTAAACAACCATCAACTACTGGCCCCTGCCTACCGATCCCTAGCATTTATATATCCCCTAAAAGTTTTCTAAAATCCCAACATTCACACAATCACAGAAACTATGAGCAGCTGACAAAACCATGCCTCTGCTAGAGCATGAGAAAATTATACTCAGCTGCTGCTGCCAGGCTGAAGTAGCCCTGTGTCACCACACCTAGGATTAAAGCAAAAACAAAGTATTATAACAAATAATTTTGTGTTCCAAAGAAACCAAAATTTAACAAGTGTCCTTCTTTAATAGTATTTATCTGCTAATAGTAAAGTCAGAAGTTAGCCCTCTAATGCAATGTCTCTTCCATATGAATGCATGTATTTCTATTCCTTCATGTCTTAGAAAGCCTGGGAATATTGGGAATGTATCATTGTCAGTCCTCACAGCAAAATCTGTTCAAGGGAACTTACTCATTAAGAATAGGGTTGATTTGGTAGTTCATTTACACAATTCTGCTTATAAAAAATAAGCTAGCATGTTTCCAGTTGGATTCAAATGTACTCTACCTCTAAAGTAATTTGTACTTTTCTGATGATAATATATAGACTCATTTTCAAAGTTCTTATTATCACCCAATTAATAGCAATACATAGAACATTTTTAACTGAATAAGTAGTACACAAATTATGAGTCTATTATTATCATAATCAATACATTTTAGAAGACAAGGTTGAAAATAAAATGCATGATTTAACAGAGAATTGAATTTTTCTGGTTATATGAATTATTGAATTATATAATCAACTTAGTCTTTTTTGTGAAACTATAGTTTTATTCATATGTATGTATGTATTATATATAAAATCTATGTATCATATTGACAATAACATTTTTCACCTTGGTATGTTTAGTCATACACCTTTCAAAAAATGTTGATCATTAGAAATCATATTACTGTTTTAGTCATTGTACTCATATTAATTATAAGATTAACTTATTCCATTCGATATTGTAGAAGGAAAACCTTTTGCTTTGAAAAGTTTGACTTGTTTTTATACAATAACAGGAATAAAGGCTTTAATAATTACTGAAAATGAACAGGGTTATTAGCCTATTTAAAAATCATATTCACATCATATTCTCAATAAACTGGTGATTTAAATTACAATTAGTTTCAGCTTATCATTGCCAATTAAAACTGCTCAGAGAGAACACTATTTGATACTTTCATGTCTGGAAATATGAAATAATAACTTTACTCAATAATTATTGTTCCAAAAATATTATAAATTCTACCTTGCATGTATACTGATTTCTCTAGTCAACTAGTATCTTCCAAGAATGGAAGTTTGACTTTTTGCACTGGAAAAAGTGAAAAGCATTCAAAACACTAATATTTTTATTAGGTTAGAATTTTGCAATAAAAGAGTATGTTATGCTAACATTGGATTAACTAACAGTTCTGCAAGATTCATGACATGAGGTTCTTTTTCTTGTGTAGTGTAGAGTGGATGGTTTCTGTGTATTTACCAAAAAGTACGAAGGTGAAAGACAGTAGAGGTTGGTTTTCTACTCTTCCAATGAGCCTTAGTGTTTAAATAGTTCTGGTGGCTAAATTTGGTTGTCAACTAGACTAAATCTGGATAAAACTATAAACTACAAATGGAGCCACAAGTGTGGGAGATTTTGACTTGAGGTAGATGAACCCATATTTATTCCAGATCTTGGAGGTAGGGAGATTCACCTTTGATCCAGGTCTTGAGGCAGTAAAACACACCTTTAAATTGAGCCATACCTTCTGCTGGAAGACTATATTAGGAAAACGGAAGAAGAGTTTTGTTCTTTTCCTCCTTGCCTTCCCCTTGCTGGAACATTCATTTCTCCACTGAAACTGGTGCTTGGTTTTTCAGGATTCCAGTATATACAGAGGACCAGCAGAAGCACTCAGCCTAATAAATCTGAGCAAATACTACGTTCTTGGACTTTACATTCACAGCTAATATTGTTGTATTATATAACCTTTAACCTGCAAGTCATTCTATTAAATTCAAATTTCATGCATATAAATAGAGATTCATCAATAAGTTCTGTGACTCTAGCAAATTCCAACTGATAGGTTTTATATTTTATTTTAATTATTTTACTATTTGCAATATTTTACAAATCCGGCATATATTGTCATTTTACAAATCATCTTCCATTATAGATTGAAGTACTAATTTTTTAAATCTTCTTTTATTAGCTACTCTCTGTATTTATATTTGAAATGTTATCTCCTTCCCCCACCCTGTTCCCATTCCCCTTCCCCCTCTACTTGTCTTCATAAAGGTGCACACCCTCCTAATAACCCTCTCCACCCCAGGGCCTTGGCATTTCCCTACATTGGCAAAATGTGCCCTCCCTGGACCAAAGGCCTCTTCTCACATTAATACCAGACACTGTTATCTTAAGCTACATATGCAATTGGAGTCATGGGTCTCTCAATGTGTGCTCAAATGGTTGGTGTTTCAGTCCAGGGGAGTTCTGGATAGTTTGGTTGGTTGATAATGTTGTTCTTCCAATGAGGTTGCAACCCCTTTCTGCTTTCAGTTCTTTCTTTAGCACCTTCATTGGGATCTGCCTGCTCAGTCCAATGGTTAGCTGCAAGCATTTTCAACTGTATCTGTATGACACTGGCACAGCCCTTAAGGAGACATTTCTATCTGTTTTCTGCCAGTAAGTACTTCTTGGCATTAGCAATAGTGCTTGGGTTTGGTGGCTCTTTGTGTGCTGGATTCCCAGGAGTGGCAGCCTCTCAATGATGCTTTCTTCAATCCCTCTTCCTCTATTTGAACTTGTACTAATTTCAAAACAGTGTGATAATTAATATCATTTGAGATATTTTTACATTGGCAATGTTTTATCATACATAAAATTCATATACACTTCTTAGAAATCTAATCAAATATTATTTTCTATTTTATTATAGATCAATAATTTCATCAAAATAATTTTTACAAAATAATGAAAACTTTTCCAAAGAAACTCTGTAATTAAATATTAAATCCCTTTAAATATGGTATTGTAAGCATCCCATTACATGGTATACATTTTCCTATGCTCTTCAGTAATGCAGGCATTGTCAACTTATAACTTCTTTGCTAACAAAAAAAGCAGCATGCCTCATCTTAGGAAAGCAATGAATGTATGTAAATAAGGGAAAATATTACCAAGTGTTTAGGAGGGAAAATTTGTATTTTTTTCTGCAATAACAAATAATAACATTTTTTACATCGTTGTCTTCTCAAAACTTTAGATGTATTTGAATGTATATTTACATCAAATAAATATTTCCATAAAATACTAAATATTTTATAATTTAAACACATTATAATATGGCCAGGGAACTTAGCTTATTCTACAACTCACAAGTGATAAATTGAGAAAAAGAGAAAAAACAGCTTACACATATTCTGGTTAACAAATGAAAAGGGATAAAATGCTCTTTAACAGTGGTCTGCATTTTTAAGTGCTTTTTAACAAACTATGTTCATAGTTTACTTCCATCATTTTTGAAACATTTCCTCAGTTGTAAAATTTCTAGTTTGAGGCAAAGGTGGATCCAAATTTTCAGTTGTAATTTTCAGCAATCAATGTTACTGTTTGTTCCCATTGAAGAAATTACTTGCTAACATGTAGATATGTATATGAAAGTAGACATAGACAACCGAGATGAATTGTTTTTGATCAATTTCTATAGTTTTGCCTCATTTAGTATTACATTATAGTTATGAGAAAGTAGTCACACGCCAACTAAATACAAAACCACTAACTGAATCAATGACATACTTTGGTGAATCATTGTTTTAAAATTTAATGCAATGTTTCTTTAAGATACCTGTACAGTCATGTCTTATATATTTTAATTTTGATATTTTATTGCTGTTTCAAATGTTCTGTAGTAGAGAATGTATGGTCATAGTAGTTTGTCTCATATGATTTATTTATTTTAAAATGAAAGTATTTTCTTTATTGAGAAAACTATAAGATCGTTTCTGTTTTAAGTATATTGTTAAATCATGAGTAGGGATAACTTTGCTCAGTGGACCTTCTCCAATAAACTACTGAAATAGATCTAACCTTTATTGCAATCCCCAAGTAAATATATATCATATTATATATATATTTATAATTGATTTTAGGTAAAAATAAAAAAAAAAAAACACTACTTTTTTAATTTAAGTCTCTACAATCTGGTTGTATATTATTGGCGATGCCATTGGTTTCTTGGATATCGCAGCAAATGAGGGCCAGTCTCATAAAAGTAGATTATGATATAGATCTAGCAGAGTTTACAAACACGAGTAAAATATGAGATAAATAAATTTCTAACTTTACTCGATTAGAAAAGCCAAAAAAGGAAATTGAAAACTATGGAGAGATTTTTCCTTCTTCCCTTGTTTTTTTTTTTCTTCTTTGATTGAATTATTTTATGTATTAATGCTTAGCTGCTTTGACTATGAATATGGCTGCATGTACCATGTGCATGCTTGGTTCTAAGATCACAAAAGGGCAGTTTCCCAGAACTGTAGCTACAGAGGGCTGTGAGCTACCACACGGATAGTCAGACTCAAACATGTAACATCTAGTTTATATATTAAATATTATAGCTTTTAAGCATCTTGATAATGTTTTTCTCTTAAGTGTTATACATTTCTTATAATTTTCTCTTTTTTAAACTCTAGTCAAAGGGATGAAATATCTTCAAACTAGCAGTCTCATAAGTTACATAACCTGCCTAACTAAAATATATTATTCTAGAATTGTCTAAGTAATATAGATATATTTAAAATCTCTGATTCATTTCAATTTATACCAGATTTCACTAATAAATTGAGAGCATGTTTTATGCACTTAGAAAATAATAAGATTATGATTTAGTTGAACTTTTCTTATAATCTGAGATTGCTTTTAAAGTCCTATGAATCCAATTCACATTAATGACAGACTTACTTAGGACAAGTTATATATTAAATACTTAGAAGGTAGATTTTAAATTAAAGCCAAATCAAAACTATAAATTAAATGTAGGTACAGATGAGTACAGCCTTACCAAATAGTAATCATGTACTGCATAATTTCCCTGTGTAGGACTCATTAGAATTCTCCAAATCTTCATAGTAATTTTCTTTATCCAAGATATCTAAAGTATTGTCCATCAGGATTGGATCTCATTGCTATCATGAGGAAAATCTTAAAGATACTAGATGGAATCTTCTTTGCATTTATATTGTAATACATATGTATTTTCCACAATAATGGCATACTGTGGTTATTTTAAATGATGAAGTATAATATCTTCTAAAGATATTTATAACTATGTATGGGAAATCTCTTTAAATTCTTAAATAGGGAGTAATTTTGTTTGTGAATGCATACAAAGTTTTAATGACTATGTTTTTACTCATAAATGTAATATTCAGATAATGACATATTTTACTATGTTTCAAATGGTTCTAAATATGACTTGGTTAAAATTCCCATCAATATTATCGCTAGTATAATGTGTTATATATGGAAAACATATTTAAGATTTTCTGTCATTTTAAATTTGTCCAACTGATAACAACTTAATTCTCCAATCAGTATTTCTTAAAAGTAAGTTCTATTAAATATATTTTCATAGACCACATGCTTTAGATTAAGATTTTGCAGATTTTTTGTGTCAGTTCATTGAAATCTTCATTAGAATGGCCATTGACTATCTCCCATTTCCTTCTGATAATTAATTAATTAAGTTTTAGACTAAACAGCAAGTACTATGATTTCACTTAATTAAGTCTTTGGAAGTGCACAATACTAAAATGAACCCATTCAAAGCCAAAGTTGTAATTCAAGTTCTCCCTGAATTTTGATCTTATTTATAAGTACAATGATCTCAAGGACATGTATAATATTAATATTAAACATGACTATATAAATAGGTATATGTTCACAAACAAGCATGACAGTTAATATTTCATACCTACATTTGGTTTTTGAGTTACAAGGTAGCTCATAACTTTCTTCAAGTTTGTTTCTAGGACATCCAATTCCCTCTTTTGGCTTCTGAGTGTATATATACATATATACACGCATATAGATAAAACACTTCTATACATACAATACAGTATACATATAAAAATAATAGCAATACTAAAACACATATTCACTGCTTTCATAATACTATAAATAGCAAGAGTAATACTGTTATATCAAGGAAGTTGGAAATCAATTGTAAAAATATGAACTGATAAAAACTTTTGTTTGGAACTGGTATTTCAGAAACTATACCAAGTTTGAAATTTTTAGAATTATTATCAATTAAAACCAGCTGAAGAAAAGGCACATGTTGTTCGTGATACAATAATTAACTATAAAGGAACCATTCTAAAGTATGTCTAAAATGTCTGTGTGGTGTATATATATAGTTTTTCTTTTCCTAATATACATTTCCCTGCTTGTCATATTATGCTATATCTGGCTAAAAAACTTAGTGCAACCTAAAGGGTGACTACTGTTCTTTTTTATCTTTTGATTATTTTTTTTATCTATATTTCAAACATTTTCCCACTTCCCAGTCTTACCTCTGAGAACCTTCCTTTCATCCAATCCCTCTATTTTTGCCTCACTCCTCTAACATCCCTCTTTGCTGGGACATCAAGCCTCCATAGGATCATTGATGTCAGAGAATGCAATTCTCTGTTACATATATATGTAGCAGGAGCCTTGGACTCACCCATGTACTCTCTTTTGTTGGTGGTTTAATTCCTGGGATTCCCTGAGCAATCTAGGTAATTGATGGTGTTGTTCTTTCTATGGAGTTGCAATCCTCTTTAGCTAATTTGAGTCCTTCCCTATCTCTTCCATTGGAATCCCCTGGCTTTGTTCAATGGTTGACTGTGTCTTCATCTGTTTTAATCAGGTGCTGGCAGAGCCTGTCAGAGGACAATTCTACTGTGCTCCTGTCTACAAGTAGTTCTTGGCATCAGCAGTAATGTTGAGTTTGGTGTCTGCATGGATCCAAAGGTAGAGCTGTCTTTGTATTGTCTTTCCTTTACTTTGTGCTTTTATTTTATTTTATTTTTGTCTGTGTTTCCTTTATTTTTTTCTGGCCCCCCCCCTTTTTTGGTTTGTTTTATTTTTCTCATTTCTTTTATTAGATACTCTGTATTTACATTTGAGATGTTATCCCCTTCCCCTACCACACTCCCATTCCCCTTTCCCCTCCATTTGCCTTCACAAAGGTGCACTCCCTCCTAATCTCTTTCTACATCCCATTGCCTTGGCATTCCCCTACACTGGGAAAACATGCTCTCCCTGGACCAAAAGCCTTTTCTAACATTGATGCCAGACAGTGGTATCATTCACTACATATACAACTGGATTGATAGCTTTCTCAGTGTGTGCTCAAAGGTTGGTGTTTTAGTCTACGAGAGTTTTCGAGGCTTTGGTTGGTTGATAATGTTGTTATTTCCATGAGGTTGCAAGCCCTTCCAGCACCTTCAGTCTTTTCTTTTGCACCTTTATTTTGGTCCCCGGGTTCAGTCTGAAGACTAGCTGCAGGCATGCTCAGCTGTTTCAGTATGCCTCTGACATATTTCCTTAGGAGGCATATCTATCTATCTAGTTCCTGCCAGTAAGTACATCTTGGCATCAGCTATAGTGCTTGGATATAGTGGCTGCATATGCGGTGGATCCCTGGGTGAGGCAGCTTCTGAATAATCTTTTCTTCAATCCCTGTTCCTCTACTTGACCTTGCATTTCCTCCTGTGTTTTGCTCTCCCTTCTAAGAAGGCTTGAAGAACAATTCTTAAATTGTTAAAATTTTTGGTGCATGAGTGGCCCCTTTCCTAAACTGAGGACCATGTCTATCTACTGGGACTGGTCTCTTCAGGTTCTCTCTCCCCTTTGTTTGGTGTTTAGGCTAATGTTGTCCCCATTGGGTCCTTGTAGGCTCTCCCATCCCTGGCATCTGGAAATTTCTAGTGGTTTGCCTGTTCCCCAATCTCCACTGCTACATATTTCTCTTCATTCTCTTGGCCCTCTGGACTTCACCCTAGTCTCCTATAACTGAACCAAACCCTTTTTTCTCTCTCATTCTCTTCTGACTCCAGCGATTACTTAGTTCCCCATTCTAAGTGGTATTAAAGAATCCACACTGTGACCTTTCTTCTTGTTAATTGATACAGTTTGTGAGTTGTATCTTGAGTATTCTGAGCTTTAATATTCACTTATCAGTGAGTACATACCATCTATGACCTTTTGATCTGGGTTACCTCATTCCCGATGATAGTTACTAGTTTCATCTATTTACTTGCATACCTTTTATTTATTTTTTATATTTTTCCTCATTTTTCATTAGTAACTATATTCATTTACATTTCAAATGTTATCCCCCTTGCCAGTTTCCCTCCAAACACCCCTATCATCTACCCTCTACCCCCTATGCCCTGCCTCTAAGAAGGTGCTCACCACCTAGTCCTGCCTCAGCACCCTAGCATCATTGAGCCTCCACAGGACTAAGGAGCTTCCCTCCCAGTGATACCCACTAACACAATCCTCTGTTACATATCGAGCTGGACACATGGTTTCCCTCATGTGTACTTTTCAGTTCATGGTTTTGTTCCTGGGAGCTTTGTTGGGGGGTCTACTTGGTTGATATTGTTGTTTTTCCTATGGGGTTGCAAAACCCGTCATCTCCTACTCTTCTTGCCCTAACTTTTCCACTGGGGTCCCAGCCAGTATTTGGATACATACATCCCCATCTGTATTAGTCAGACTCTGGCAAATCCTCTCGGGGAACAGCTATACAAGGCTGCTGTTCTTAAGCTCGTTTTAGCATCAGCAATTATGTCTGGGTTTGGTGTTTGCAGACAGGATGTATCCCTAGGTGGGGCAGTCTCTAAATGCCCTTTACTTCAGTCTCTGCTCCACTTTTTGTCCCTGTATTTCTTTTTGACAGGAGGAATTCTGGATTTATATTCTTGAACTGGGTGGGTGGCATCATTCCTCAACTGGGGACTGTACCTATCTACTGGATATGGTCTCTACATATTTTTTCTCTCCTTTGTTGGGATTCTCAGCTAATGTTCTTGCCCTTGGGTCCTGAAAACCTCTTGGGTCCCTGACAGCTATGCCTTGCTAGTGGCTACTACCAGGTCCCACAACCACACTGCTACATACCTGCTTCCAAATTTCTGACCCTCTGTAATTCACCCCATCTCCTACAATATCTAAGCTGACACCTCTTTTTCCTCTTGTCTTCTCTCTCTTTACCAGATCCCTTTCTCCCTCTACTTCCCAGAGATTATTTTATCCTTTCTGAGTAGGACTTTAGCATCCATATTTTGGTGTAATTTCTTTCTTCTTGGGTTCCAAATGTCAGTTGTATCTTGGGAACTCAGTTTCTTTTCGGCTAATATCCACTTATCAGTGAGTACATACCATGGGTGGTTTTTCTGATTGGGTTACTACACTCAGGATGCTATTTTGAAGTTCCATACAATTGTCTATGAATTTCATGAAGTCATTATTTTTAATGCCTGAGTAGTATTCCATATTATAAATGTACAATCTTTTCTGTATCTACTCTTCTGTAGAGGGCCATTTTTTCTACTGTCTGGCAATTTTCAATAAGACTGTTATAAATTAGTGAAGTACACATCCTTGTTATATTTTGGAGCTTCCTGGGATATATGCCTAGTAGTGGTAAGGTGGGTCTTCAGGGAGGACTGCTTCCAATTTTCTGGATAATTGACTGGTCGATTTTCTCAGTGGTTGTTCCAGCTTGCAATTCCACCAGCAATAAAGGAGTGTTCTTTTTTTCCATATTCCCTGATGCCAATGAGTTTGAGGCTCTTTCCTGCATTATCTTCTATTTAACTTAGTGTATCTAGTTTCATATTGAGTACCATGATACACTTGGATTTTATGCAAGGTGATAAACATGGAACTACTTTTCTTTGCTGTGTATACAGGCTGTCAGTTGGACCACTACCATTTATTGAAGATGCTTTTCTTTTCCATTGTATGTTTTTAGCTTTTTTTTTTTCCTGATTAAGGCTCCAAAATGTGTGGGTTTATTTCTGAGTCTTCAAGCTTATTTCATTGATTAACCTATCTACCTCTACAGCCATACTATGCAGGTTTTATCACCATTGCTCTGTAATAGAATGTGAGATGAGGGGTAGTGATTCCCACACAAGTTCTTTTCTTTTAAGAATTGTTTTCTCTATACTTTTTATTTTGGTTATTGTTTATTCATTTTCCATATTAAATTGAGATTTGCTATTTTCATTTCTGTGAAGAACTGTGTTGGAAACTTGATGGGAGCTCATTGAACTTGTAGATTGCTTTTGGTTAGATGACCATTTTTATTATGTTAATCCTACCAGTCTGTGACCATGGAAGATCTTTCTATCTTCTTAGGTCTACAATTTCTTTTTCAGGCTACTGATTTGTTTGAGTTAATTTTATACTCAGCCACTTACCTGAAGTTGTTATCAATAAACTTGTGTATTCTCAAAAGCAATGTGAACAAATCCTCTGGTTGAGCAACTTTTTCAACAGTGTCCCTGAATGCAGTTTTGCAGAAGTGTATTATACAACTTCCGTGATTCTGTACCATGTTGGTGTTTGGCTTTTCAGAGAACAGCTTTTAGATTATCCAAGTTTCTGTGGGTGATCCCATGATAATCACAGACTCAAAGAGTTTGATTGGGGTAGAATTGTTTCTTTATTATTACCCTCTAATACAAATAAACTCAGGAGGGAAGCCAAACATCAGACATAATTATAGTAATTGTTATTTGGATTTTTATGATTAAACATACTTTCAATGCTGAAGTTTGACTTCAAAAAGACATGTATAATACTCATAAATTGTATGAAAATAGAGATAATTATTTAATTTGTAATTTTGAATCTTCCAAAGTGTAAGAATTTGGGTTGTAAAGTTGATAAGCAGTACAGTATAAACATTTCTATTCTACTTTCAAAGCTATATTAACTGTCTAGATAACAAGCACCTCCGTAATTCGAACACAAACATCAGAGAAATTAAAGTGCTGCATCACTTGAAAGTAAAATGAATGTAATTTGTAAATGCTATCATTTTAAAGAATAAACCAAGTTTGTATAAAGTAGAGATTCAAAATATTCTCATTAAAAATTGGAAATCAAAACTATTTAAAGAAAGATGTGGCCACATGGTTTAATTTTTTATGAATTATTTTTATTCAAATATTGTGAGAAAGCACAACAAAACATTATTTTGGGATTTTCATTACTGTCTTCAACATTTCAAACTATTTTGCCTAAGATCAGTAAAATGACAAAGGTAACACCTGATTGTCTGCTTTCTGTAGGTAGAAATATTACACTACGTATGTATAAGAACTTACAGGAGACTTTGATTATAAGGAAATCATGGCATCATGAAGAAATTAATAAATAAATGAAATAAAATAAATAATATGTATAGTAGTCAATATGTGTGAAATAATCTTATTTATCCATTTTACAATATAATGATAACATTGCAAGTAATTATACAGTTCTATACTGTTTAGAAAGTTGACTGGAATGATGGCTTGGAAATTAGTAATTCTAGTTTTTGTTAAAGATCCAAGAGAGATGTTTTTAATTGAACGACATTTTTAAAAAAAACAGAGATAAATGTACATATTTTAAAAGGATTTTTGCATAAAAGTATATGAACACACTTTTGTCAGTACTTCATTTTTTTTGAAAGATTGATAGTGTGCATTAAATCTTATTGAGTTACAATGAGCATAAAGTATATGTAAAACAAGATGTAACCTGGAAATTGTCAAAGTTTTCTTGCTGTGTAAAGATTAAGCATAATGATTTTTCTTTTCTTTATTTTTTTTATTTTGTCCTTTGCTTTTCTTGAACTTCATATAGTCTGTGAGTTGTTTCTGGTGTGTTCAGAGCTGTCTGGGGTTAATATTCAATTATCAGTGACTGCATATTATGTCTGTTCTTTTGTAACTGGGTTATCACACTCAGGATGATATTCTCAAGATGCATCAATTTTCTTAACAATTTCATAAAGTGATTGCATTCGATAGCTGAGTAGCACTCCATTGTGTAAATGTACCACAATTTTTGTATCCATTCATATACGGAAGGACATAGGGTTCTTTCCAGCTTCTGGCTATTATAAATAGGGCTATTATGAACATTGTGGTGCATGTGTCTTTGTTGTATGTTGTAGTGTCTCTGGGTTATATGCCCAGAAATGGAATAACTGGGTCTTCAATTAGTACTATGTCCAGTTTTATGTGGAACCGCTATACTGATTTTCAGAGGAGTTATATCAGTATAAAACTCCACCAACAGTGGAGAAGTGTTCCTCTTTGTCCACATCCTCACCAACATCTGCTGTCATCTGAATTTTTGACCTTAGTTATTCTGACTGGTGTGAGGTGTAATCTCAGGGTTGTTTTGATTTGCATTTCCCTGATGACTAAGGATGTTGAGCACTTCCTTACACGCTTCTCAGCTATTCGACATTCCTCAATTGAGAACTTTTGTTTAGCTCTGTACCCCATTTTTTTATTATGATTGTTTGACTCTCTGGAGTCTAACTTCTTGAGTTCTTTGTATACATTAGATATTAGACTTCTATCTGATGTGGGGTTGGCAAAGATCTTTTCCCAATCTCTTTGCTGCCATTTTGTTTTCTTGACAGTGACTTTAGTATTACAGAAACTTTGGAATCTCATTAAGTTCCATTTGTTGATATTTGACCTAAGAGCATGAGCCATTTGTGTTCTGTTTGGGTTTTTTCTCCTGTGCCTATGAGTTATAAGGTTTTCCCCATTTTCTCATCTAATAGTTTCAGTGAACCTGGTTTAATTTGGAGATCTTTGATCCACTTGCACTTGAGCTTTGTACAAGGAGATAAAAAAGGGTCTATTTTCATTCTTTGCATGCTGAGTGACAGTTGAACCAACACCATTTTTTGAAGAGGCTGTCCTTTTTCTACTGAATGTTTACAACTCTTTTGTCAAAATCCAAGTGACCATATGTGTGAGGGTTCATTTCTGGATCTTCTGTTCTGTTTCATTGATCAATGTGCCTATCTCTGTAGCAGTACCATGCGGTTTTCAACTCAATTGCCTTGTAATATAGCTTGAGGTCAGGGATGGTGATTGTCACAGATATCTTCTTCTTGTTGAGCATGGATTTCTATATTCTAGGTTCTTTGTTATTCCAGATGAATTTGCACATTGCTCTTTCCAACTCTTTGAAGAATTGGTTGAAATTTTGATGGGGAATACATTGAAGCTGTAGATTGCTTTTGGTAAGATGGCTATTTTTACAATGTTGATTATTCCAATCCATGAGCATGGCACATATTTTGATCTTCTGAGATCTTCCTCAATTCCCTTCTTCAGAGCTTTGAAATTCTTGTCATACAGGTTCTTCACTTTCTTAGTTAGAGTCACACCAAGGTATTTCATATTGTTTGTGACTTTATGAAAGGTATCTTTTTTCTAATTTCTTTCTCCACATGTTTTTCCTTTGAATGAAAGGCTTCTGGATATCTGTATGACATATGCTCAGGTTCTTCTGGGTTTTAGAGTCTCTATTCAGAAGTCTGGTGTAATTCTAGTAGGTCTGCCTTTATATGTTACTTGACATTTTTCCCCTATTGGTTTTAATATTTTTTTGTTTTGTATATTTGGTGTATTATTATTATGTGATAGGTGGGATTTTTTTTCTGATCCATTTTATTTGAAATTCTTTAGGCCTCTTTTGTGTTCATGGGCTTCTCTTTCTTTAGGTTAGGTAAGTTTTCTTCTATAACTTTCTTGAAGATATTTACTGGTCCTTTTATTTGAGAATCTTTGCAGTCTTCTATACCTATTTGTTACCTTAAGTTTGTTTTTTTTTTTTTTTCATTTTTTTTCTTAGTTTTCCAGATATTTTGGATCAGGAGGTCTTTATGCTTTGTATTTTCTGTGACTATTGTGCCAATATATTTATTGTATTTTTTATGTCTGAAGTTCTCTCTGCTATTTCTTGTATTCTGTTGGTGATGTTTGTATCTGTAGCTCCTGAACCCTTTCATAGTTTTTTTTTTTTTTTATTTCTAGGGGTTGCAATTTTTTTATTGTTTCTACTTCCATTTTAGCTTCTTGGACTGCTTTGTTGAATTTCTTCATCTGTTTAGTTGTGCTTTCCTGTATTATTTGATGGATTTATGTCTATGACCTGTTTAGCAATGTATTTTTGTATTTTTTATATCATCAGTTAATGTCTCTATTATCTTGATGAGATGGGATTTTAGGTCAGACTCATGCTTTTCAGGTGGACTGAGATATTCATGGCTTCCTTTGTTGGGAGACCTGGGTACTGATGATGTTGAAGAGTATTGGCTGCTGTTATTTATAATCTGTTTATCTCTTTTATTGGCTGGCCTGGGTGACTAGTTTAGTATCCTCCCTCCTGTGTCCCCGAGTTGCTGTAGATCTCCTTGCATATGTGTGCCTTAACTGCAGAACATCTCCTATGAGACATGCAGTGTGCTATGCTGGATTCTGGAGATCACCTAGGATTCCTGCAGATTGTGTGATATTGAGAGAGAGGGGAGTCAAGGTGATCTGCCCACAAACTGCTTAAGATTGTCAAAGACATGGAGTTTGACTGTAGTTTGACTATCAAATGTTGTGGTTATTTATGCAACCATCCTACTTTTAGCCCCTGCTGTAGCTCAACTTTTGGGAGTTCTGCATATCATGGAGTGTTAAGAGGTCACAGAAAATTTTGTTTTTGTAATAAATGTGTATTTGATATATACTGATATCCATATATATGAATAGTTTATTTTTGTTTACTAAAGATATATTAATGCTTCTTCCTCTCTCTTTTCAAATTAGCAAAACATGAATTTCCAAGAAAATAATCTATTGGGATGACATATTAATCTTATTATATAAAACAGTCAATTATGATTATTACTTTTAGTTACACATTTCACAATGTGTTATGATTCTTTTAAATTGTTTTTATTAGGTACTTTTTATTTGCATTTGAGATGTTATCCCTTACCCTGAACCACTCCCATTTCCCCCCTTCTCCTCCATTTTTCTTCTCAAATGCATTCCCTAGTAATTCCCATATTGACCCCATTTCCTTGGCATTCTCCAGCACTGGGAAAACCTGTTCTCTCTAGAACAAATGTTTCTTCTCATATCAATGCCAGACACTGCTATCTTCAGCTATCTATGCAACTGGATCCATAGATCTCTCAAAGTGTGCACAAAAGTTGGTGTTTTACTCCATGGGAATTTTGGAGGGTTTGGTTGGTTGTTAATGTCGTTATCTTCCCATGAGGTTGCAACTCTTTTCAGCTCCTTAGGTCCTGTCTTTCCAAACCTCATTGCGATCCCTGAGTTCACACTGATGGTTAGCTGCAAGCATACTCAGCTGTGTATGTCACTAATGTGACTCTAGCACAGTCCCAGAGAGGTCATCTCTCTCTGATTCTTGCCAGTTAGTTCTTTTTGGGACCAGCTATAGTGCTTGGATTTGGTGACAGCATATGTGGTAGATTACCAGGTGAGGGAGCTTCTGAGTGATCTTTCCTTAAAACTGTTTCCCTATTTGACCTTGCATTTGCTCCCATGAGAGTTTTATTCTCTTTTCTAAGAAGGACTGAGGCATCCCATTTTGCCTTCCTTGTTTAGGAGCTTCATAATGTCTGTGAATTGTTTCTTGGGTATTGGGTATTCAGAGCTTTCTGGGGTTAGGATACAATTATCTGTGAGTGCATACCATGTGTGTTCTTTTATGACTGAGTTACCTCACTCAGGATAATAGTCTCTAGTTCCATCCATTTACCAGAATTTCATGAAGTCATTGTTTCTAATAGTTGAGTAGTGCTCCACTGTGTAAAAGTACCACAATTTCTGTATCCATTCATTTGTTAATGGATATCTAGGTTCTAACAGCTCCTGACTATTATAAAAAAGACTGCTATAAAAATGGTGGAATATATGTCTTTATTATATATTATAGCATCTTTGTGCTATATGCCCAGGAGTGGAATAGCTGGCTTTTCACATGTTACTATGACTAATTTTCTGAGGAACTGCCAAATTGATTTTCCAAGTGCTGGTACCAGCTTACAACCTCAGCAGCAGTAGAAGAGAATTCCTCTTTGTCCACATACTCAACAACATCTGCTGTCAGCTGAGTTCTTTATCTTAACAATTTAGGCTGGTTTGAGGTGGAATCTTAGTGTTGTTTTGATTTGCATTTCACTGATGACTAGAAATGTTGAGCATTTCTTTATGTGCTTCTTAGCTATTCAATGTTCCTTGGCTGAGAATTCTTTTTAATAAGAGTATTTGATTCTCTGTAGCCTAGCTTTCTGTATATATTGGATACTAGCCCTCTATCAGATGTAGAATTTGTACAGATCATATTCCAACCTGTAGGCTGCCAGTTTGTCTTCTTAACAGTGTCCTTAGCCATACAGAAGCTTTGCAATTTCATGAGGTCCCACTTGTTGATTCTTGATCTTAGAGCATAAGCCATTGGTGTTCTGTTTAGAAAAATGTCCCCTGTGTCTATGTGTTCTAAGCTCTTCCCCACTTTCTCTTCTAATAGTTTCAGTGTGCTTAGTTTTATATGGAGATCTTTGATCCACTTGGACATGAGCTTTGTATAAGGAAATAAGAAAGTGTCTATTTTTATTCTTCTGCATGCTGAGTGCCAGTTAGACCAACATTTGTTAAAGAGGCTGTCTTTTTTGCATTGAATATTTTTAGCTCCTTTTTGAAAGATCAAGTGACCATAGGTGTGTGGGGTCATTTCTGGGTCTTCAATTCTGTTTCATTGATCTACCTGCCTATCTCTGCACCAATACCATGCAATTTTTTCATCATAGGTGTTTTTTAATATAGCTTGAGTTCAGGGATGGTGATTCCCCCAGAAGTGTTTTTATTCTTGAGAATAGATTATGCTCTTCCAGGTTTCTTGTTATTCAAGATAAATTTGCAAATTGCTTTTTCTAAGTCTATGAAGAATTGAGTTTGAATTTTGATAGGGATTGCATTCAGTCTGTAGATTACTTTTGCCAAAATGGCCATTTTTACAATGTTGATTCTGCCAATCCATGAGCATGGGAGATCTTTTCATCTTCTGTAATTTTCAAATTCCTTCTTTAGAGTTTTGAAGTTCTTGTCATACAGATCTTTTACGTGCTTGGTTAGGGTCACCTGAAGGTATTTTATAATATTTATGACTATTGTGAATGGTGGTGATTTCCTAATTTCTTTCTCAGCCTGTTTATCCATGTGTAGAGGAAGGTGAATGATTTGTTTGAGTTCCTTTTATAGTCAGCCATTTTGCTGTAGTTTTATATTGTAAAAGTTCTCTGATGAAATTTTTGGGGTCACTTAAATATACTATCATATCATCTGCAAATAGTGATATTTTGACTTTTTCCTTTCCAATGTAAATTCCTTTAATTTATATTCATTTTAAAATTGCTCTGGCCAGAACTTCCATTACTATATGTTACATCACAATTTTCTTTTTGCCCATAAACTATCTAGAGGTATGAAAAAAAATCATTTTAAGCAGTATATAGAGAAGTATATATTCTTTCGCTTATGATCAGTTTATCACACTGGCCATAGTAGGCAATGGTTTATTACGTAAATCTCATTGCCCCTTTTGAACATCTCACAAAACTTGTGGAATTGTTAGTAACATAGCTCAAATTCAAGTGTGAGAGAATGAGAGACAGAGAGGGGGCAGGACACCGAGATGGACGAATGCATGGATAGATTGAAGAAGTTTTTTTGTTTTTTTTTTTTTTATATATATAGTTATCGAATCAATGAGTCAACAGCAGGCAAACAATAGAAAACTGAGTATAAGGAACACTTTTACAACTTAACAAAAATTGACAATACTTACTTCTTGCTGTTTAAGAATACTTTTCCTGGGGGAAGTGTTAAAATACAAGACCTTGTAGAAAGGAAAGCTGCCTAAGGAAATATGCTGTAGCCCCCTAGGTAACTATGCATTTTACCTGGGTGAACTGATGTGTGTAAATTAGCATGTGGTCCAAAGCCAAGACAAAATAAATCAAAGTATGTGAAAAAAATATCAAACTGAGATGCTGAGAGAATATTGGAGGAGAACCCCTGTCTCTTTTTCCAATTGCTTTCCTACTAGCTTTCAAAGGAATGTGTTTGATTGAGAAAGAGTTTGATTTTCCGAGCTATGGTTATATATATATATATAACCATATAATATATATATATATATATATAAAACAGTGGGAGACAGAAAAAAAAAAACAGGAACTAGAGATAGGTTGCATAAGCACATAATATCCAGAAAAAGTCAGTGAATTGAACAAAATTTTCTACTCTTAAACATGAATAAATATCAGTAAATAAAGTGAATCTGATAGAAATGTCAATCTTTTATATTTTTAACATGTTTGTTGATGTGACTTTGATAACTATACTTTATTTTTAAACAAAGCAGAGTAATGATTTGTTTGGCTTCAGTGTGATAGGATGTGGCTAATCCTGTAGCAACTTGATGACTCAAGGAAGGATGATGCATAGGGAGGTGAGAGGGTAGGGGGAACACCTTTTTGGAGACAAAGGGAAAGTGGTTAAAAACTCCAGGAGAGGGGACCAGGAGGAATGTCAACATTTGCAATATAAGTAAATGAAATAATTATTTAAAATATCAATAGCCAAAACAAACAGTTAAACCAAACTAACCAAACAAACAGACAAACAAGCAAAAATCTTCTACGATTGTGTGATCCTATTGGAATGACAAACCTTTAATCCTTCTGGCTAGAATACAGATATACCTTTTGTATATACTATTTTCATTCCTAACACTGAAGGTAATGTTAACTTGTAGAAGGAAACAGCCATGCTTGAAAGTGAGGTTTAACTGAGTGGCAGCCAAAGTGATGAATCACATACATTTAACAGCATGAATCACAGATAGGATATGCCCATCTCTCAGTAGAGCAGACAGGAAATGGAGAGGGTTAAGACAGCAACTGCACAGAGACAGAGATAGGGCTGAGGAAAGAGGGGTGAGACTGTTTTACCTGGAATGGTTTTACAGAGACAGGTGACAGGTGAAGACAAAATGACCCAGAAAATGAGAAGGAGCCAGAAGAGGAGACCAAATGGTCAGTTAGTGTGAATCCAAGGTGATCAATTCAGTGAGAAGCAAGCTTAGATCAGCCAGCTTGGGGAGAGATTTGAGCCAAAAGAGTTAAGTTGAACCAACCACAGTTAAGAATGATCAAGAAAGGATTAGCTCATTCGTCAGTAAGCCTGTGAGATGACAATTATTTCTGGTGAATAAAAGTTACATTTATACTTTCCCTTTATTTTACATTAATTTTTATGTGTGTTGGTTTTTGCAAGGAGATATGTGTATCACATTCTTTTGCAATGTCTATGGGAGTTAGAAGAAAGTATGAAATTCTCTAGAATTAATACAGATGGGAATGAGTTGTTGTGTGGAGACTAAGAATCTCACTTGGGACCAGGAACAGTGGTGATCGAGGGATGCAGGCCTGGTGAGACTGCACTGCGAGTACTGGGGCACAGAGAGTTCTGGGCTGAGCACACGGAAAGTGCACCCCCCCATTGGTTCGAGGCAGCAGGAACTCTGCCTTAGGGACTCGATTTCCACCTGGAAGGCCCTTGCATGCGGACCAAACACTTAGGCCATTTGCCACATGAATAGTGGAGATTCAGGTACATGGGAGAGACAGTCACTGATAATTGGATATTAAACCCAGAAAGCTCTGAACACCCCCAGAAACAACTCACAGGCCATATGAAGCTCAAGAAAAACCAAGGCCAAAAAAATGAAAGCCTCAGTCATTCTTAGGGAAGAAAATAAATGTATAGCACCCTCTCAGCATGTGGTACACCTGAACCATTAATAATCTAAGAACTAAGACTATAGCCTTGTGGCAATTTTTGGTATTCAACGTTCATTATGCTTAATATATACACACCAAGAAATCTGTTACCATGTTACATTCTGTCCTACATGTACTTTATGCTTATGGTAACTAGTGGGATTTCAATGCATGCTATCAAACCTCTAAAAGAATTAAGTACTGACAAAAATTTTTCATATTGTGTCATGCCAAAATGCCTTTAAAAATCTTTATATGTCCATGTCTTTTTTAAAATAAGGTTGTAAGAGAGAGAATCAGAGAGAGAGAGAGAGAGAGAGAGAGAGAGAGAGAGAGAGAGAGAGAGAGAGAGAGAGAATGAGAGAAAGAGAGAGAGAAAGCCAGCCCAGGCTACTATACTCAGCAAAAAATCAATTGACATAGATGGAGTAAACAAGATATTCCATTACAAAACCAAATTTACACAATACCTTTCCACAAGTCAAAACCTGCAAAGGAAAATAAATGGAAAAACCAATACAAGGAAGAAAACTAAACCCTAGAAAAAGCAAGAAAGTAATCTCTCAACAAACCCATAAAAAGATACCCATACAAACATGATCCCATCTCTAACAATAAAACAACAAGAAACAACAATCACTTTTTCTGAATATCACTTAACATCAATGGACTCAAGTCCCCTCCCCAAAAAAAAGACATATTCTAACAGACTGGATACATAAACAGGACTCAGCATTTTGCTGTGTACAGGAAACCTACCTCCTAATCTTGTGACCTCATTCCCAAATTAAATATAAAACACATTTTAAAAACAAATAGAAAAAAAAAATACTTTCCAGTGCCTACATGCCTACCGTGATGATAAAGGACTAAATGTATGAAACTGTAAGCAGCCATCACTTAAATATTTTATAGGACTTTTCTTGATCATAAAGTTTTTTGCTGTACAAGAATGAGTAAGACACCTACAATTGCATGTTTACAATGTTCTTTTTCCTTCACAGAGTGACATCTGATTTTCTAGAGTCTAACTTCTTGCATTCTTGAATTCCACATTACTCTAATCAAAGTGGATAAGATCAAAAAATCATGCAACAACACATGCTAGTGAGAATGTGAAGAATTGAAAATTTGCACAACCAGTTAGAAATTAATCTGGAGGTTCCTCAGCAAATTGGAAGTAGTTCTACCTGAAGAACTAGCTATGAACCGGCAGCGACTTCAGGGCACAGAACAGAGCCCGGCCCATCTGCCATGCTGACCACCAGCTCCTAAGGTTGAAAAACTGGTGAGTGGGAGATGTGGGCAGCCAGGGAGCAGAGAGATCTCTGCTGAGTGCTCACGCAGGGCACACCCTTCGACCTACCTGATCCAGGGACCCAGCAACAGAACTTTGGAACTTTTGTTTCCACCTGGCTGAGAATTCAGAGTGCAGAACAGAGCCCAGCCCATCGGCCATGTGGACCGCCAGCTCCGAGGGGTTGAGAAACTGGTGAGTGGGAGATCTGGGCTGCCAGGGAGCAGAGAGATCTCTGCAGAGTGCTCAAGCAGAGCGCGCCCTCTGACCTGCCTGATCCGGGGACCAGGAACAAAACTTTGGAACCTCTGTTCCCACCCAGCAACTCTGAGGCATAGAACAGGGCTGGGCCAATCTGTAACCAGGACCAGTGGAGATCCAGGGACACAGACCAGATAAAAGGGAAAGGCAGGAACATATAATGACAACAAAATGGCAAGAGGAAAGCGAAAGAGTATATCCCAAGGAAACCAAGACAACCTGGCAACACCAGAACCCAGCTCTCCCATAATAGCAAACATCGGGATTCCAAACACTCCAGAAAAAGAAGATGCAGACCTGAAATCATACCTCAAGATGCTGATAGAGATACTTAAAGAAGAACGGGAGGAAAAGCAAAAAGATTCAGAAGCTTTTAAAGACGAAACAAGAAAAACACTCAAAGAACTCAAAGAAAAAGAGGAAAACAGAACCAAAGAAATGAATGAATGGGAGAGGGAATTTAAAACAGAAATTGACACAATAAAGAAAACACTAAAAGAGACAACCCTAGAGGCAGAACACCAAAAGAAGAAATCAGGAGTCACAGAAGCAAGCATTTCCAATAGATTACAAGAGATGGAAGACAGAATCTCGGGGGCAGAAGACAACATTGTAAACATAGACAACACAGCCAGAGAAGATGCAAAAAACTAAAAGCTCCTAACCCAACATGTCCAGTAAATCCAAGACACAATGAGAAGACCAAACCTCAGGATAATAGGAATAGAAGAGGGAGAAGAGTATCAAGTAAGAGGCACAGTAAATACCTTCAACAAAATCATAGAAGAAAACTTCCCTAACCTCAAGAATGAAATGACCACTAGCATAAAAGACGCCTTCAGAACTCCAAATAGGTTGGACCAGAAAAGAAATACATCCTGAAACATAATAGTCAAAACACCAAGTGCCCAAAGCAAAGAAAATATACTAAAAGCTGTAAGGGCAAAAGGTCAAGTAACATATAAAAGCAGGCCAATCAGAATCACACCCGATTTCTCAACAGAGATTATGAAAGCTAGAAGAGCCTGGACAGACATCATGCAGACCCTAAGAGAGCACAAGTGCCAGCCCAAGCTGCTATACCCAGCAAAACTATCAATCACCATAGATGGAGAGATGAAGATATTTCAAGACAAATCAAAATGTATACATACCCCACTCTCACCAATGGACAAATCATGGAAACAGAAACTGAACAAGGACACTGAAAAACTAGCAGAGACTTTGAACCAAATAGAATTAATAGATATATACAGAACATATCATCCTAAAGTAAAAGAATACACCTTCTTCTCCACCCCATGGCACCATCTTGAAAATTGAACAAATAATTGGACACAGAAGGAGTCTCAATCGATATAAGAAGATTGCAATACTCCCATACATCCTCTCAGATCACCATGGTCTATGGCTGGTCTTTAACAACAACAAAGACAACAAAAAGGCTAAGTACACATGGAAACTAAACAGCACTCTGTTTAATGATAGCAGGGTCAAAGAAGAAATAATGAAAGAAATTAAGCACTCTAGTATTCAACAAAAACGAAAACACAGCGTACCCAAAACTAAGGGATGCAATGAAATCAATACTGAGAGGAAAAATCATAGCCCTAAGTGCTTCCAAAAAGAAACTGGAGAAAGCTCACATGAGCAACCTGACAGCACAGCTAAAAGCCCTAGAACAAAAGGAAGCAGATATAGCCAAGAAGAGTAGATGGCAAGAAATAATCAAAATCAGGGCAGAAATAGACAAAACAGAAACAAAAAAAACCATTGAAAAAATCAACAAAACCAAGACTTGGTTCTTTGAAGAAAATCAACAAGATTGATAAACCCCTAGCCAGACTAACTAGAGGGCAAAGAGACAGTATACAAATTAACAAAATCAGGAAGGAAAGTGGAGACATAACAACTGAAATGAGGAAATTCAAGAAATCATCAGATCCTACTACAAAAACTTATAATCCACAAAGTTGGAAAATCTGGAGGAAATGGACAAATTCCTAGACAGATACAAGATCCCAAAGTTAAACCAGGACCAAGTAAACCATCTAAATAACCCTATAACACTTAAAGAAATAGAAGAAGTCATTAAATTCTCCCAACCAAAAAAAGCTCATGTCCAGACAGGTTCAGTGCAGAATTTTATCAGACATTTATGGCAGATATAACATCAATACTCTCCAAATTATTCCAAAAGATAAAATCAGATGTACAACTACACAACTCATTTTTTGAGGCTACAATAACCCTCGTACCTAAACTACACAAAGACCCTACAAGGAAAGAGAACTTCAGACCAATCTCACAAATGAACATTGGCTAAAAAATACTCAACAAAATCCTTGCAAACAGAATCCAAGAACAAATCAAAACAATCATTCATCATGACTAAGTAGGCTTCATCCCTGGGATGCAGGGATGGTTTAATATAAAAAAATCCAACAACGTAATCCACCATATAAACAAACTCAAAAAACAAAATCACATGGTCATATCACAAGATGCTCAGAAAGCATTTGACAAAATTCAATACCCCTTCATGTTAAAAGTCTTGGAAAGAACAGGAATCCAAGGTCCATAATTAAACCTAATAGAAGCAATATACAGCAAACCAACAGCCAACATCAAACTTAATGGTGGGAAACTTTAAGCAACCCCACTAAAATCAGGGACTGAACAAGGCTGCCCACTGTCCCCCTACCTATTAAACATAGTACTGGAAGTCCTAGCTGGAACAATTAGACAGCAAATGGAGATCAAGGGGATACAAATCAGAAAGGAAGAGATAAAAACATCACTCTTTGCAGATTACATGATAGTGTACTTAAGTGACCCCAAAACTTCCATCAGAGAACTCCTGCAGTTGATAAACAAGTTCAGCAAAGTGGCTGGATACAAAATCAACTCAAACAAATCAGTAGCCTTCCTATACTCAAAGGACAAACATGTGGAGAAAGAAATTAGGGAAAAGGTACCCTTCACAATTGTCACAAAAACTATTAAATACCTTGGTGTGACCCTAACTAAGCAAGTGAAGGACCTGTATTATAAGAACTTCAAACCTCTAAAGAAGGAAATTGAGGAGGATCTCAGAAAATGGAAAGATTTCCCATGCTCATGGATTGGAAAGATCAACATCTTAAAAATGGTCATCCTACCAAAAGCAATCTCAGATTCAATGCAATCCCCATCAAAATTCCAACCCAGTTCTTCATGGAACTGGAAAGATCAATGTGCAATTTCATATGGAATAACAAAAGACTTAGAATAGCTAAATCCATCCTCAACTACAAAAAAACATCTGCGGGAATCACTATCCCTGACCTCAAGCTATATTACAAGGCAATTGTGCTGAAAACTGCATGGTACCTGTACAGAAATAGGCATGTGGATCAATGGCATAGAATAGAAGATCCAGAAATGAGCCCTTATGTCTATGGTCACCTGATTTTTGACAAAGGAGCCGTAAACATTTAATGGAAAAAGGACAGCCTATTCAACAAATGGTGCTGGTCCAACTGGCACTCAGAAGGCAAAAGAATGAAAATAGACCCTTTCTTATCTCCTTGTACAAAGCTCAAGTGTATGTGGATCAAAGGTCTCCACATTAAACCAGATACACTGAATGAGTTAGATGAGAAAGTAGGGAAAACTTTAGAACATATAGGCACAGGAGAAAATTTTCTGAACAAAACACCAATGGCTCAAGCTCTAATGTCATAGATTAACAAATTGGATCTATTGTGACTGCAAAGTTTCTGTAAGGTTAAGGACATTGTCAAGAAAACAAAATGTCAGCCAACAAAATAAGAAAAGATCTTTACCAACTCCACATCAGATAGAGGCCTAACATCTAAGGTATACAAAGAACTCAAAAAGCTAGACACCAGGGAATCAAATAACCCTATTAAAAAATGGGGTACAGAGCTAAACAAAACATTCTCAGTTGAGGAATATTGAATGGCTGAGAAATATCTGAGGAAGTGCTCGACATCCTTAGCCATCAGGGAAATGCAAATCAAAACAACCCTGAGATTCCACCTCACACCAGTCAGATTGGCCAAGACCCAAAACTCAGATGACAACAGATACTGGCGAGGTTCTGTAGAAAGAGGAACACTTCTCCACTGTTTGTATGGTTGCAAACTAATAAAATCACTCTGGAAATCAGTCTGGCGGTACCTCAGAAAATTGGACATAATACTACCTGAAGACTCAGCTATTCCACTTCTGGGCATATACCCCAGAGACACCTTAGTACACAGCAAAGATATATGCACCATAATGTTCATAGCAGCTCTATTTATAATAGCGAGAAGCTGGAAAGAACCCAGATGTCCTTCATAAGATCAATGGATACAAAAATTGTGGTACATTTACACAATGGAATACTACTCAGCACCAGAAACAATGACTTGACCAAATTCTTAAGAAAATGGCTGAATCTAGAGAATATCATTCTGAGTGAGATAACCCAGTCACCAAAGAACAGACATAATATGCAGTCATTGATAGTGGGATGCTAGCCCCAGAGGCTTGCACTGCCCCAGAAACAACTCATAGACTGTATGAAGTCCAAGAAGTAAAGAAAACAAAACAAAACAAAACAAAAAATCTTTATAGAACAAGAAAACTTTGACTATTTCTATGTTACATTTTGTTTTACATGTACTTTATGCTCATTGTAACTATTATGTTTTCAATGCATACTATCAAACCTTTAAAAAAATTAAGTACTGACTAACAAATATATTCATACAGTTTTATTTAAAAATTATTTTAAGATCTGAAAACAAATTACTGACAAAAATGTATTGTATAATTTTATGGAAAAATGCTTAAAATCTGTACATTTATCTTTTTTGTAAAATAAAGTTGTTAAAAAAAAAGAACTAGCTATAAATCTCCTGGGCATATAACCTAAAGATGCTCTACCATATCAAATGAACACATCCCCCTCTATATTCATAGCAGCTTTGTTCATAATAGCGAGAAACCAGAAGCAATCCAAGTATTCCTCAACCAAAGAATGGGTACAGTAAATGTGGCTCATTTACACATTGGAATACTGTTTAGCATTTAAAAATGAGAAAGTCATGAATTTTGCAGGCAAATGGATGGGACTAAAAAATATCCTAAGATAACCCAGATCCAAAATATGGTCTGATAAGTAGATATTAAATACAACATACAGAATACCCATGATACACCCCGTTTACACAAGAAGTTAAACAATAAAGAAAGCCCAAGTAAGGATGCTTTAATCCCACTTAGAAAGAGGGATTAAATAATCATAGGAGCATAGGGAGGCAGGAACACAAGTGAGCCAGGGAGGGAAAACAGAGACAAGATGACACATGGGTCGACACAGGAGAGAAGCCGACAGGCCATTAGTATGAATGGAATAGACTAGTGTTGCCAGAGTGGGTTTTGGTGAGGGAAAATCTAAGAAGTCCCAGAATCCTGAAATGAGGGAGGCTCCAAGGAATCAGTGAGTGTGTGTGACCTTAGTGAAATGCTCAAAAATGGGGATATGGAGCCTGAAGAGACCACCTCAAGTGTTCTGACAGGAACCCCTACAGAAAAGAAATGGACACATCAACCCACCTATGAAACTTTGCACTAAAATTGCTCTTGTGTAGAAGAAATGCAGAAATTGGAGGAATGGCCAACTTGTAACAGACCCAGCTTGGCATCTGTGGGTTTGCACCTAATTCTGAACCTATAAACTGATACTATGTTGTGCTTGAAAACAGGAGCCTAGCATGTCTATCCTCAAAAAGGATCTGCTAGCAGCTGACTGAGTTAGATGGAGATATAGCCAAGCATTAGACTGAAGTCACGAAACTTTGTGTAAGACTTCAGGGAAGGATTGAAGGAACTGAAGGGAATGGCAACCTCATAGGATGACCAACAATGTCAACTAACATAGATCTGTGGGAGTTCCCAGAGACTGAGCCCACCAACCAAAAATCCATACATGCACAGGCTGATCTGAGACCACAGGTACACACACACACACACACACTCACACACACACACACACACACACACACACACACACACACACACACACAGCAGAGGATTGCCTTTTTAGTCCTAAGTGGGAGAAGATGTGCCTAATCCTGTAGAGACATGATGCTCCTGGGTAGAGGTTTATGAAAGGGCCACCCTTTCAAAATGAAAGGGTGGGGATTAAGGAACAATTCCTTGAGTGGGTATCCTGAGGAGGGGCAACATTTAGGATATAAATAGGTAAATAAATATTTTTTTAAACCAGACTGACATGATCTAACCCATTATCAGTTTGACGACTGCTGCCTACACTTTTTGCTGTGTAGTTCTGCTGAATACGCACGGTCATAACTTTTGTTTCTTTTACAGTTGTGATATTACTGTATCTCTCCTGGAAGGTACTTTATGGAATTGTTAGTGGTAAATGTAACCTTTTAAACTTTGTTTTACTAACTTTCAAAATAGTAAAGTTTTAAAACTTTATTGTTGGCTTACACATCTATAACATGAAATTGTTTCAATTCAGTTTTTCTTTTATTTATTTCATGCTTACTTTGGCTGCCACATTCATGTCTATGCTTTTACTTTGTTTGTCTACAAGTGAGCACTCTCTTAAATATTCTTTAATAATATTGTCATTTTCTCCTCTGTGTCTGTGTTTCTCTTTCTGCCTGCCTGTCTATCCTCCATTTTCATTAATTTTACAATAGTACTATTTATGATAATTTATAGTCCCTTATTTGCCGATGAAGATTAGTTACTACAGATTGATGCTCACTGTTTCACTTATAGCAAATGTACAAAAAACCTTTTTATACATTTAGGTGTCAAATTAGTCTGTGTGGCTTAAGAATGAGTCCATCAGTGGAATTCCATTTCTTCCCTCATGATTCGCGTCTCAGTTATTTTCTCAATTAAGCAGTGGAGGAAATTCGTATCTTTCTCAGCAGCATAATATATGTGTAGGACCATTGCTTTAGGACCTTTACCAAAGGTACGGTCATTATTTTAATGTCTTTATATATTTCCAAAAAGCAGTCTGTCTTTCACGGATACTGAAGGTAGGCATGAATGTAGTGTTATTATTCCTTATTCAGAGTTTTTGTTTGTATGACTGATGGATGAAATGAGAAACACAACTTAGCTGATATACTGCCTGTCTCCTGATATTTGTTCATGTTTTTCTTATAAGTTCCCAAAGAAGCTTAAAATAAAAAGAGTTGTGAGTCTTTTCTTGAGAGTTGCAGTGATCTCAGACATTTCTAGATATCATACAAACTCATATTTGAAATCAGGTATTTTTATAAATACTGACGGTTTTATTTCTCCACACATGTGTCTTTTATTTATGCCATATTTTCAACAAACTAGAATCCTTGTATCCAATTTAGAATGAGTGTGCATCTTTGAAATATAGTGTAGTTGTGTGGTTCTATGTTATTATAAGAATTGGCTCAAACATGTGACTTTACATTGTTTTCAGAATGAAACCAGTGTTAAGTTGCCTGTACCTCATTGAGGTGTAGTAATGCCATACACCGTCAAGCTCCTTACGTGTGTAACATGTCAAATACAGTGGCCAGAAAGAAAATGCAAACACAAAACAACAAGTCATGAAATAGGGATACTTGGTTAAGATGATGGCACAGAAGAGGTGTACATTGTACCCATAATGTGTTAAATACATGCATATTTAATAATAATTTTTGATGGTCAAAAATAAATAAATAAAAATGTCTTAAAGGTACTGTGACCTTTGGTCATAGTTACGAGGCTTCTGAAATACTTCATGTAGCATGTCTCGGGTAAAGACAACCCATATATCAAGATTACATTTCTAGAAATTTGTAATTTAGTAAATCATTGTTATTCTTTATCTCTAACAAAATTGCATTACATCCTATATTTGTATTTAGTAGGGCATCTATTGAAATTGTTGTGTCAAGAAGAACAAACACTAAAAAAATCACTAAATATTCCTTTTGTTTACGAGACATTTGATAATTATTTTAAATATTATTGACAGTCAAATTGTAAGGATCTCTAAACTAAAAACTGCAGTGGATCAAATTTATTGTAAATAACACTTAATTCTTTTATTTATTACCTAATTACAAATATGTAATTGCAATGAAATGATTTAGCATCCCTATGATTTATTATTTTAGAAAGTTACTGATAAAATTTCTGAGATATGCTTTTACTGTATAAAGTGATAAAATTACATATTAGACAATTTTAGCTAAGGGTTTACATTCATGTTTTTTTTTTCTTTCTTTGTAATCTGTGGATAATAGAATTTATGTCTTTTCAAATACAATTGTACATAGGGTACAGCTTTAGACCGATTTAAAGATGTTGCCACAATTATAGAAGTGATTTTGCATTTCAAGTAGCCTGTGGACTCTAAGGAAATGTGTAAAGCATCATTAAAATTGTTGCAACAATTCATATATGTAATTATTTTTTAATTAACTGATGTACCATATTTTTGAAAAAAAAAATGAGAATAAAAATCCCACATTTGTTTGTTTAGAATAAATGTAACTTTAAATCTGTTGTTATTTTCTACTTTGTCTAAGTTACAGTAGCACAAAATCACATATATGGAGTTGTGACTGTATTGTCTCATAAGAATCAATTAAGTGTGTAGCATTTTAAGAAAAATCTCATAAGTATAGTAATTGCATATTTTTGTCTAAAATTCATCAAATAATAATACACTGCAGTTTACTGATATTGTAAACAAACTGTAAAACAATGCCTTAAATTTTAAACAAAAAAAAATTAGTTAATGCTTCATCAATGAACTCTTCAGAACCAACAGGCATTGAGTACCAGTTATTAGATACCATCCTATGTCTCTCAGTAACCTCACCAAAGAACATATTCTTTGATACTGATGTGAAAATCCAGATGTGATGAAGATTCGGATGATCTTATGAATCAGCACTGTTAACATGTTCATCATTACACTCACTGCTGACTTTCTGTATTAAACCATTTTTCTGGAGGCCAGCATCTATTATCTAGCAACAAAATATTCTCAATGCTCCATAGCAATGATATAAGTCTAGCGAGAGGGTAAGTCAAGTCATAGTCTCCATCATTCTAGGTGTAATATTATGCAAGGGCAGAAATGCAAACGTGTAAGCTGTGCTGATGGAAAAAGTGAATCTTTATTAGATTATGTTTTATACTGTTACATAACTGATTCACACATTTCAAGTTATTTATATTGTACTTAGAAAATATTAAGACTTTTTTCTGTAAAATTATTCATAATAGTCTGTATTGCTTTGAAGCAATTAAAAATAACATTCAGAAAATGTTATCCCTTATCATCAATTTAAGTACTAGAAATTTAATTGATTAGTCAGAAATACTCATGATGTACATGGGCACAGAAGAAAAATTCCTAAATAGATGGCCATTGGCTTATGCTCTAAAATCAAGAATTGAGAAACATGACCTCCTAACACAGAAAAGCTTCTGTAAGACAAAGGATATTGTTGATAGGACAAAACAGATAACAACTGAATGGGAAATGTTCTTTACCAATCTTACATTCAATAATTGGCCAATATTCAATATATAAAAAAAAGTCAAGAAGGGAGATTTCAGAGAATCAACCAACAATATTAAAATTGGGGTACAGAGCTAAACAAAAATTTCTCAGCTGAGGAACATTGAATGTCAAAAAAGCACCTAAGGAAATGTTCAACATCCTTCATCAAAACGACCCTGAGATTCCACCTCACACCAGTCAGAATGGCTAAGATCAAAACCTCAAATGACAGCAGATGCTTTTGAGGATGTGGAGAAAGAAGAACACTAACTACTCCATTGTTGATGGAACTGCAAGCTGTCACAATGACTCTGGAAATCAGATTGGCGGTTCCTAAGATAATTGGACATATTACTACCTCAAGACCCAGCTATTCCACTCCTGGGCATATACCCAAAAGAGACTCCTACATATAACAAGAACACATGTTCCACTATGTTCATAGCAGTCTTATTTATAATATTCAGAATCTGGAAAGAACCCAGATGCCTTTCAACAGAGGAATAGATTAAAAAAATTGTGGTAAATTTACACATTGATAAAAATTACAAAGTATTGGAATATTACTTAACTATTAAAAACAACGACTTCATGAAATTTTAGAAAAATTATGAAACTAGAAACTATCATCCTGAGTGAGGTAAACCAGTCAGTCACAAAAGGACACATATGCTATGCATTCAGTGATAAATAGATATTAGCCTAAAAGCTCAGAAAACCCAACATACAATCCACAGACCATATGAAGCTGAAAAAAAAAATACCAAAGACTGGATGCTTCAGTGTTTTTTTAGAAGGAGGAACAAAATACTCCCAGGAAGAAACTTGTGAAGCAGAGTCTGAAAGAAAGACCCTTCAGAATTTGTACCACCAGGGGATCCATCTGTACTCAGTCACCAATCCCAGACAATTGCAGATGCCAAGAAGTGCATGTTGACAGGAACCTGATAGAGATGTCTTTTGAGAGGATCTGCCAGAGCCTGTCAAATACAGAGGTAAATGCTCTCAGTCAACCTGTGGACTGAGAGAATGGTACCTAGTGGAGGAGCTAGAGTAAGGACTGAAAAAACTGAAAAGTTTTGTAACACCATAGGAAAAACAACAATATTAACCCATTTCAAAATTATTAAGGATTAATAAATCATTGAAGGTGTATTTGTAAATGATTTTTCTAAGCAAAATGATTTTGAAATATGATACTAAAGCTATTTTTGAACCATATTTCCATAGCTGATCCTTTAACATTAAGACAAATAATTCTGAACAAAATATATCTAAATAACTCTGATATCTTCCTGGCTTTCTTATACTACTTTCAAATATCTTCCGCTCTATTTGTTATCTTAGGTAATAGTATACTCAAATGAAAAATATTTATATTTCTCTATTCCAGTTTCTGTATGAATCTGTGAGTACATTCTGCACCAGTGCTATGTGGTTAATTTATTTTAGTGTCATTTTCAGTAGTAATGCTCTCTTCTGGACGTATTAGTTCTGCATGTCTAAATGAATTTTATGTATATTTCTGAATTATGGTATCAGGTTGTGAAGCACAGTGAGTTTGGAGGACATAGAAACCCTTAGATTAGCTGTGACAGCCTCTGCATATTTGATTATTAGGTATAATTATATATGTGTGTGTATATATATATATATATATATATATATATATGTATCGATATATGTATATGTAGATAGACAGATATGTGTGTTTGTGTATATGTACATAGTCATATGTATATACATATGTATATATTTTAATTGTTTAAATGTTAAAGTTGATATATATATATATCTACAGATATGTATATAGCAGTATAAATGTTGAACAAAACAACAAAACAATATGTATTTAACGTTATTAAGTGTTTACCTCTAGTGTTCTAGAACTCCATGTAATACAGGCTCATGCTGACCCTGTTCAGGCTGCCAGTCTATGATTCCAATGTATGTTAACCCTGGAATGTCTAGAAGGCCTTGTTCTCTTGCTGTTCTTCATCCCTTCCTTCTCCTATGTGCTTTTTAATTCCTCTTCCAATGAGTTCTCTAATCTCCAATATTTCAAGGTCCCTTACTTTCTGCATAATTTGTGGCTGGAGGTCTTTGTGTTTGTTCCCATCTGCTGCAGCAATGCACTTTTCTGATGGGAGGTGAGCAAGACTTGGATCTTTGACTATTTCAGAATGTCGTTTAGAATCCTTCATTGCCTCATGTTGTCACTTTTTCTTTCTTTTTCTTTTTTTTTCTTACAGATCCTTGATGGCATTAGTTTTACTTTTCATGAGTTTTCTGTGTCCGTGAACCTGCATGTCTCTGCATCTATGTGTTTCTTAGACTTGTTCTTTCAGTCTTTCTTTTTGTTTGTTCTGTACTAGTTTGATATTTCAGTATCTTTTCAATTATTTTATTCCTTTATTATCCCATATAAGTCTGTTTGTTTTCTAATTATGGAAAGAAATAATGTAGATTCAAACAGAAAAGAAGATGGATTACACTTGAAAGAAAAAAGCCACAGCATCTATTACAAACACAGTTTTGACTGGATAGGCACAGGACGAATAGGAATCTTAAACACACAGCTCAGCTCTTTCCCTGCACCCCCCTCTCTCTCTCATACACACACACACACACACACACACACACACACACACATACACACACACACACACACACACACGTGTTTGTGTGTGTGTGTGTGTGTGTGTGTGTGTTTGTACGTATATACTATATGCTTAATTATAGATGGCTGGATAAAAGAACTGTTAGCTTGAGAGAGAATGGCCAAAAATAAATAAATAAATAAAATCACGTTGTGAGCAATTAACTTTTTGAATATAATGTCAACAATAAAAAAATTTTCAGCCAGCCAGACCACATAAAGTACAGGGCACCCATTCCAACATTCTGCCACCAGGAGCAGCAGTGAGCCAGCAATGATCCAGGGACACCGGAGTGGAACAGTGGTGAGCCAGCGGTGGTCCAGTGGTGGTCCACGGACCCAGAATTGGTGAGGAGTCATTCTGACTGGTCGGGGTTCAGAGAAATTTATGCGTAGAGATCTCTGCCAAATGCACAAAAAAGTATGGTACCCCGGTTCCCACTCCCTGCCTCAGCTTAGTTCAGGGAACCTGTGACCCAGCATTGTGATGTTCACAGACGGACCACATAAAGTGCAGGGCGCACACTCGGACCTTCCACCACCAGGAGCAGTGGTGAGCCAGCAGTGGTTCAGCAGTGGTCCAGCAGTGATCCAGTAAGGAGGAGGTTTTCTGACCAGCCAGGGTGCAGAGAGATCTCTGCAGAGCAAATGAAAAGAGCAGTTCATCAGTCCCCCTTCCCGCCCCAGCTCGGTTCAGGGAACCAGTAACCCAGCATCAACACAAGACTAACAACAAGATGGCAAGAGGAAAGGAAAAGAACTTATCCCAGAGAAACCAAGAAAACCTGGCAAAACCAGTACCCAGCTCTACCAACACAGCACACAGCTGAATATAACATACTCAAGAAAAAGAAGACCCAAACCTGAAATCATACCTCAAGATGATGATAGAGATCCTTAAACAAGAATGGGACGAAAAGCATAAAATATTAGAAGCTTTTAAAGAAGAAACAAGAAAAACACTCAAAGAACTAGAGGAAAACAGAACCAAAGAGATGAAGGAATGAAAGAAGGCATTTAAAACAGAAATAGACACAAAAGAAAACACTAAAATAGAAAACCCTAGAGATAGAAAACCTAAAAAAGAAATCGGGAGTCACAGATGCAAGCATTTCCAATAGACTACAAAGAAGGAAGAGAGAATCTCAGGGGTCAAATACAACATTGAAAACATAGACAAAACAGCCAGAGAAGATGCAAAAACCAAAAAGCTCTTAACCCAAAATGTCCAGGAGATCCAAGACACAATGAGAAGACCAAACCTAAGGATAATAGGAATAGAGGGGGATGAAGAATATCAACTAAGAAGCACAGTAAATATCTTCAACAAAATCATAGCAGAAAACTTCCCTACCATTAAGAATGAGATGACCATGAGGATAAAACAAGCCTACCGAAATCCAAATAGATTGGACCAGAAAAGAAATTCCTCCCGACAAATAATAATCAAAACGCCAACTGCCCAAAGCAAAGAAAAAATATTAAGAGCAGTAAGGGAAAAAGGCCAGGTGACATATAAAGGCAGAACAATCAGAATCACACCCAATTTCTCAAAAGAGACTATGAAAGCTAAAAGAGCCTGAACAGACATCATGCAGAACCAAATAGAGCACAAGTGCCAGCCCAAGCTGCTATGCCCAGCAAAACTCTCATTCACCATAGATGGAGAGACTAAGATATTCCAAGACAAAAGTAATTTTATACAATATCTGACCACAAACAAGAAAATCAAAAGAAGAAAGAGACAAAGACAAAACTTAACCTACAAAAACAATAATAGCAAGAAACAGCAACCACTATTCCTTGATATCTGTTAACATAAATGGACTCAATTCTCCAATAAAAAGACATATGTTATCAGACTGGATACATAAACAAAATCCAGCAATTTCCTGCATACAGGAAACTTATCTCAGAGACAAAGATAGACACTATCTCAAAGTAAAAGGTTGGGAAAAAACCTTCCAAGCAAATGGCCCTAAGAAGCAAGCAGGAGTGGCCATTCTAATATCATATAAAGTAGATTTTCAACCAAAAGCTTTCAAAAAAGATAAGGAAGAACACTTTTTACTCATTACAGGGAAAATTTATCAGGAGGAACTCTCAATCCTTAACATATATGCTCCAAATACAAAACCACCCATATTCATAAAGGATACCCCACTAAAGCTCAAAAAATTCATTGCGCCCCACACAATAATAGTGGGAGACCTCAATACCCCACTCTGACCAATGGACAGATCATGGAAACAGAAACTGAAAAAGGACACTATAAAACTAGCAGAGATTATGAAGTAACTGGAATTAATAGATATCTACAGAACATATCATCCTAAAACAAAAGAATTCAACCTCTTCGCAGCACTTCTCAGCACCTTCTCGAAAATTCACCACATAATCAGTCACAAAATGAGCCTCAATAGATATAAGAAGATTGAAATACTCCCATGTATCCTTTCAGATCACCATGGTCTAAGGCTGGTCTTTAACAACAACAAAGACAACAAAAATCCCACATACACATGAAAACTAAACAATGCTCTATTAAATGATAGTAGGGTCAAAAAAGTAATAAAGAAAGAAACTAAAGATTTTCTTGATATCAATGAAAAGGAAAACACAATATACCCAAACATATGGTATGCAATGAAGGCAGTACTGAGAGAAAAACTCATAGCTCTGAGTACTTCCAAAAAGAAACTGGGGAGAGCATATATCAGCAACTTGACAGCACAGCTGAAAGCTCTAGAGCAAAAGGATGCATATACACCTAAAAGAGTAAAAGGCAAGAAATAATCAAACTTTAGCAAAAATAGAACAAATAGAAACAAACCAACAATTGAAAGAATCAAAAAACCAAGAGGTGGTTCTTTGAAAAAAAAAAATAACAAGATTGATAAACCCTTAGGCAGACTAACTAGAGGGCAAAGAGAGAGTATCCAAATTAACAAAATCAGAAAGGAAAAGGGAGAAATAACAACTGAAATTGAGGAATTGCAAGAAATCATCAGATCCTACTAAAGAAGCCTATACTCAACAAAGTTAGAAATCCTGCAGGAAATGGATAAATTCCTAGACAGATACAAGATATTAAAGTTAAATCAGGACCAGGTAAATCATCTAAATAATCACATAACACATAAAGAAATAGAGGCAGTCATCAAAAGCCTCCCAACCAAAAAAAGTTCAGGACCAGATGGGTTCAGTGCAAAATTTTATCAAACATTTATTGATGAAATAATGCCAATACTCTCCAAACAATTCCACAAAATAGAATCAGATGGAACTCTACCTAACTCATTTATTGAGGCTACAATAACCCTTGTTCCTAAACCACACAGATACCCTACAAGGAAAGAGAAACTCAGACCAATATCACTTATGAACATTGATGCAAAGATATTCAATAAAATCCTTGCAAACCGAATCCAAGAACACATCAAAACAATCATTCACCATGATCAAGTCGGCTTCATCCCTGGGATGCAGGGATGGTTTAACATATGGAAATGCATCAATGTAATCCACCATATAGTCAAACTCAAAGAAAAAAAACCACATGGTCATCTCACTACATGCTGAGAAAGCATTTGACACAATTCAGCAATTCTTCATGTTAAAAGTCTTGGAAAGAATAGGAATCCAAGGCACATACTAAACATAATAAAAGCAATATACAGCAAACCAACAGCCAACAGCAAACTTAACGGTGAGAAACATGAGGCAATCCAACTAAAATCAGAAACTCGACAAGGCTGCCCACTTTCCCCCTACCTATTCAAAATAGTACTCGAAGTCCTGGTTGGAGCAATTAGACAGCAAAAGCAAATCAGAGAAATACAAATTGGAAAGGAAGAAGTAAAAACATCACTATTTGCAGATGACATGATAGTGTACTTGAGTAACCCCACAAATTCCACCAGAAAACTCTTACAATTGATAAACAAGTTTCAGCAAAGTGGCCTGATATAAAATTAACTCAAGGCTCATAGAGGCTGAGCAACTGGTGGGTGAGAGACCTTTGGCTGCCAGGGAGCAGAGAGATCTCTGCAGAGTGCACACGGAAAGTGCACCCCCTCCCTAGCCCTGCCCAGCCCTGCCCGATCCAGCGACCAGGAACAGAAATTTCGAACTTCTGTTTCCCCCTGGTGGCAACTTCAGGACACAGAGCCAAGCCTGACCCATCTGCCACCCGGAACGGAGGCTCATAGAGGCTGAGCAACTGGTGGGTGGGAGACCTGGGCTGCCAGGGAGCAGAGAGATCTCTGTGGAGTGCACATAGAAAGTGCACCCCCTGCCTTGCACTGCCCCGCCCTGTCTGATCCATCAACCAGGAATAGAACTTTGGAACTTCTGTTCCCACACAGCGACTCTGAAGCATAGAATAGGGCTTGACCCATCTGCCACCTGGACCAGTGGAGATCCAGAAACACAGACCAGAAACAAGGGAAAGGCAATAACATATCACTGACAACAAAATGGCAAGAGGAAAGCAATAGAGTATATCCCAAGGAAACCAAGACAACCTAGCAACACCAGAACCCAGCTCTCCCATAACAGAAAACATCAGAATTCCAAACACTCCAGAAAAGGAAGACACAGACCTGAAATCGTACCTCAAGATGCTGATAGAGATACTTAAAAAAGAGGGGAGAAAAGCAAAAAGATTGAGGAGGTTTTAAAGAGGAAACAAGAAAAACAATCAAAGAACTCAAAGAACTAGAAGAAAACAGAATCAAAGAAATGAAGGAATGGAAGAGGGAATTTAAAACGGAAATGGACACGATAAAGAAAACACAAAAAGAGATAACCCTAGAGGGAGAAAACCTAAAAAAGAAATCAGTAATCACAGAAGCAAGCATTTCCAATAGATTACAAGAGATGGAAGAGAGAATCTCGGGGGCAGAAGACAACATTGTAAACATAGACAAAACAGCCAGAGAAGATGGAAAAAAACAAAAAGCTCCTAAACCAAAATGTCCAGGAAATCCAGGACACAATGAGAAGACCAAAACTAAGGATAATAGGAATAGAAGAGGAAGAAGAGTATCAACTAAGAGGCACAGTAAATATCTTCAACAAAATCATAGAAGAAAACTTCCCTACCCTCAAGAATGAGATGACCACGAGCATAAAAGAAGCCTTCAGAACTCCAAATAGGTTGGACCAGAAAAGAAATACCTCCCGACACATAATAGTAAAAACATCAAGTTCCCAGAGCAAAGAAAGAATACTAAAAGCAGTAAGGGAAAAATGTCAGGTAACCTATAAAGGCAGACCAATCAGACTCACACCCGATTTCTCAACAGAGACTATGAAAGCTAGAAGAGCCTGGACAGACATCATGCAAACCCTAAGAGAACAAAAGTGCCAGGCCAAGCTGCTATACCCAGCAAAACTATCAATCACCATCGATGGAGAGATGAAGATATTTCAAGACTAATCAAAATTTACACAATATCTGACCACAAACCCAGCACTACAAGGAATTATAGGTGGAAAACCCAATACAATGAGGGAAAATACAGCCTAGAAAAAACAAGAAAACTCCTAAACTAGAAAACTAAAAGAAGAAAAAGACACAGAAACAACTCAACCCACAAAAGCAATAATGGCAGAAAACAGAAACAACTATTCCTTGATATCTATTAACATAAATGGACTCAACTCCCCAATAAAGAGACATAGGCTATCAGACTGGATACATAAATAAAATCAAGCCTTTTGCTGCATACAGGAAACTCATCTCAGAGACAAAGACAGACACTATCTCAGAGTTAAAGGGTGGGAAAAAAACTTCCAAGCAAACAGCTCTAAGAAGCAAGCTGGAGTGGCTATTCTAATATCGAATAAAGTAAATTTCCAACCAAAAGTTATAAAAAAAGATAAGGAATGACACTTTTTCTCATTACTGGGAAAACCGGTCAGGAGAAACTCTCAATTTTTAACATATATGCTCCAAATAAAAAATCACCCACATTCATAAAAGATATCCTAGTAAAGATCAAAAAATGTATTTCACCTTACACAATAATAGTGGGAGACTTTAATACCCCACTCTCACCAATAGACAGATCATGGAAACAGAAACTGAACAAAGACACTCTAAAACTAGCAGAGACATTGAACCAACTAGAATTAATAGATATATACAGAACATATTATCCTAAAGTAAAAGTATACAAGTTCTTCTCAGCACCCCATGGCACCTTCTCGAAAACTGACCACATAATTGGACACAGAACGAGCCTCAATGGATATAAGAAGATTGAAATACTCCCATACATCCTCTCCGATCACCATGGTCTACAGCTGGTCTTTAACAACAACAAAGACAACAAAAGCCCACATACACATGGAATCAAAACAACGCTCTGTTAAACGATAGCAGGGTCAAAAAAAAAAATAAAAAAAAGGAATTAAGGATTTCCTAGAATTCAACAAAAACGAAAACACAACATACCCAAACCTATGAGATGCAATGAAAGCAGTACTGAGAGGAAAACTCATAGCCCTAAGTGCTTCCAAAAAGAAACTGGAGAGAGCTTACATCAGCAACCTGAGAGCACAGCTAAAAGCCCTAGAAAAAAAGGAAGCAGATATACCCAAAAAGAGTAGACGGCAAGAAATAATCAAAATTAGGCAGAAATAGAACAAATAGATTAAAAAAGAACCATTGAAAAAATCAACAAAACCAAGAGAAAATCAACAAGATTGATAAACCCCTAGCAAGACTAACTATAGGGCAAAGAGAGAGTATACAAATTAACAACATCAGAAAAGAAAGTGGGGACATAACAACTGAACCTGAGGAAATTCAAGAAATTATCAGATCCTACTACAAAAACTTATACTCCACAAAATTGGAAAATCTGGAGAAAATAGACAAATTCCTAGATAGATACAAGATCCCAAAGTTAAACCAGGACCAAGTAAACCATCTAAATAACACTATAACACCTAAAGTAATAGAAGAAGTCATCAAAAGTCTCCCAACCATAAAAGTCCAGGTCCAGACAGGTTCAGTCCGGAATTTTATCAGACATTTATAGGGGATATAACACTAATACTCTCCAAACTATTCCAAAAGATAGAATCAGATGGAATACTACCTAACTCATTTTTTGAGGCTACAATAACCCTCGTACCTAAACCACACAAAGACCCTACAAGGAAAGAAAACTTCAGACCAATCTCACTTATGAACATTGATGCAAAAATACTCAACAAAATCCTTGCAACCGAATCCAAGAACACATTAAAACGATCATTCATCATGACAAAGTAGGCTTCATCCCTGGGATGCAGGGATGGTTTAATATAAGGAAATCCATCAATGTAATCCACCATATAAACAAACTCAAAGATCAAAATCACATGGTCATCTCACTAGATGCTGAGAAAGCATTTGACAAAATCCAACACCCCTTCATGTTAAAAGTCCTGGAAAGAACAGGAATACAAGGTCCATACCTAAACATAGTAAAAGCAATATACAGCAAACCAACAGCCAACATCAGACTTAATGGCAATAAACTTGAAACAATCCCACTAAAATCAGGGACTCGACAAGGCTGCCCACTCTCTCCCTACCTATTCAACATAGTACTGGAAGTCCTGGCTGGAGCAATTAGACAGCAAAAGGAGATCAAGGGCATACAAATCAAAAAGGAAGATATAAAAATATCACTCTTTGCTGATGACATGATAGTGTACTTGAGTGACCCCAAAAATTCCACCAAAGAACTTTAACAACTAATAAACAAGTTCAGCAAAGTGGCTGTATACAAAGTTAACTCGAACAAATCATTAGACTTCCTATACTCAAAGGACAAACATGTGGAGATAGAAATTACGGAAGAGGTACCCTTCACAATCGTCACAAAAACTATGAAATACCTTGGTATGACTCTAACTAAGAAAGTGAAGGACCTGTACAACAAGAACATAAAACCTCTAAAGAAATAAATTGAGGAGGATCTCAGAAAATGCAAAGATCTCCAATGCTCATGGATTGGAAAAATCAACATCATAAAAATGGCCATCCTACTAAGAGCAATCTACAGATAATGCAATCCCCATCAAAATTCCAACCCAGTTCTTCATGGAATTGGAAAGATTAATGTGCAATTTCATATGGAATAACAAAAGACCTAGAATAGCAAAATCTATCCTCAACAACAACAAAAAAAAAAAAAAAAAAAACATCTGCGGGAATCACTATCCCTGACCTCAAGCTATATTACAAGGCAATTGTGCTGAAAACTGCATCGTACTGGTACAGAAATAGGCATGTGGATAAATGGAATAGAATAGAAGATCCAGAAATGAGCCCTCATGTATATGGTCACCTGGTTTTTGACAAAGGAGCAGTAAACATTCAAGGGAAAATGGACAGCCTATTCAACAAATGGTGCTGGTCCAACTGGCACTCAGCATGCAAAAGAATGAAAATAGAACCTTTCTTATCTCCTTGTACAAAGCTCAAGTGTAAGTGGATCAAAGATCTCCACATTGAACCAGATACACTGAAACTATTAGATGAGGAAGTAGGGAAAACCTTAGAAAACATAGGCACAGAAGAAAATTTCTTGAACAAAACACCAGTGGCTCGAGCTCTAAGGTTAAAGATTAACAAATGGGACTTAATGAGATTGCAAAGTTTCTGTAAGTCTTAGGACATCGTCAAGAAAACAAAACGGCAACCAACAGAATGGGAAAAGATCTTTACCAACACCACATCAGATAGAGGCCTAATATCCAAGGTGTACAAGGAACTCAAAAAGCTAGACACCAGAAAATCAAATAACCCTATTAAAAAATGGGGTACAGAGCTAAACAAAACTTTCTCAGTTGAGGAACACCGAATGGCCGAGAAACATCTGAGGAAGTGCTGGACATCCTTAGCCATCAGGGAAATGCAAATCAAAACAACCCTGAGATTCCACCTCATACCAGTCAGATTGGCCAAGATCCAAAAATCAGATGACAGCAGATGCTGGAGAGGCTGTGGAGAAAGAGGAACACTTCTCCACTTCTGGTGGGGTTGCAAACTAATACAACCACTCTGGAAATCAGTCTGCGGATACCTCAGAAAATTGGATATAGTACTACCTGAAGACCCAGCTATTCCACTTCTGGGCATATACCCCAGAGACCCTTTAATACACAATAAAAATATTGTGTATTAAAGGGTTTCTGGAGTATATTTATTTATAATATTTATTTATAATAAATATTATATTTATTTATTATTAATAATGCAGCTCTATTTATAATAGCCAGAAGCTGGAAAGAACCCAGATGTCCTTCAGAAGATGAATGGATACAAAAATTGTGGTACATTTACACAATGGAATACTACTCAGCAACCAGAAACAATGATTTAACCAAATTCTTAAGAAAATGGCTGCATCTAGAGAATATCATCCTGAGTGAGATAACCCAGTCACAGAAGAACAGACATAATATGCAGTCACTGATATTGGGAAGCTAACCCCAGAGGCTTGCACTCCCCCAGAAACAACTCACAGACTGTATGAAGTCCAAGAAATAAAGAAAACAAAAAATATATATATTTACAAAACAAGAAGACTTTGACTATTTCCATGTTGTGTATTGTTTTGCATGTACTTTACGCTCATGGTAACTATTAGGTTTTCAATGCATACTGTCAAGCCCTTGAAAAAATCAAGTACTGACTAAAAAACATATTCACATAATTTTATGTAAAAATTATTTTAATATCTGAAAAAGCAGTACTGACAAAAATGTATAATTTTAAGCAAAAAATGTTTAACATCTGTACATTTACCTTTGTTTTGTAAAATAAAGTCCTTTAAAAAAATTAAATTAAATTAACTCAAACATATCAGTAGCCCTCCTGTATTCAAAGGAGAAACATGTTTAGAAAGAAATTAGGAAAAAGATACCCTTCACAATAGTCACAAAAACTATGAAATACCTTGGTGTGACTCTAACTAAGAAAGTGAAGGACCTGTATGACAATAATTTGAAACCTCTAAAGAAGGAAATCAAGGAAGATCTCAGAAAATGGAAAGATCTCCCATGCTCATGGATTGGAAAGATCAACATTTTAAAAATGGCCATCTTACCAAAAGCAAACTACAGGTTCAATGAAATCCCCATCAAAATTCCAACCCAGTTTTTCATTGAGTTGGAAACAGCAATGTTCAATTTCATCTGGAATAACAAAAGCACTAGAATAGCGAAATCCATCCTCAACAACAAGAAAACATTTGCGGGAATCACTATCCCTGACCTCAAGCTATATTACAAGACAATTATGCTGAAAACTGCATGGTACTGGTACAGAAATAGGCATGTGGATAACTGGAACAGAATAGAAGATCCAGAAATGAGCCATCATGTATATGGTCACCTGATTTTTGACAAAGGAGCCGTAAACATTCAATGGAAAAAAGGACAGCCTATTCAACAAATGGTGTTGGTCCAACTGACACTCAGCATACAGAAAAATGAAGATAGACCTTTACTTAACTCCTTGTACAAAGCTCAAGTGCAAGTCGATCAAAGTTCTGCACATTAAACCAGGTACACTGAAACTATTAGATGAGAAAGTATAGATATCCTCAGAACTCACAGGCACAAAAGAAAATTTTCTGAACAGAACTCCAATGGCTCATGCTCTAAGGTCAAAGATCGACTAATGGGACTTAATGAGATTGCAAAGTTTCTGTAAATCTAAAGACACTGTCAAGAAAACAAAACGGCAGCCAACAGAGTGGGAAAAGTTATTTACTAACCCCATATCACATAGAGGCCTAATATCCAAGTTATACAAAGTACTCAAAAAGCAAGACACCAGAGAATCAAACAACCCTATTAAAAATGGGGTACAGACTTAAACAAAAAGTTCTCAATTGAGGAATATCGAATGGCTGAAAAACATCTAAGGAAGTGCTCAACATCCTTAGCCATCTAGGAAAGGCAAATCAAAACAACCCTGAGATTCACCAGTCAGTTTGGCCAAGATCCAAAATTCAGTTGACAACAGATGCTGGCGAGTATGTGGAGAAAGAGAAACACTTCTCCACTGTTGGTGTTGTCAACTGATACAACCACTCTGGAAATCAGTCTGGCAGTTCCTCAGAAAAATGGACATAGTACTACCTGAAGACCCAGTTATTCCACTTCTGGTATTTACCCAAGAGATGCTCCAACTTACAACAAAGATACATGCACCTCAATGTTCCTTTTAACTTTATTCATAATAATCAGAAGCTGGAAAGACCCCAGATAACCTTCATTAGATGAAAGGATACAAAAAATGTGGTACATTTACAGAATGGAGTTACTACTCAGCTATCAGAAACAATGACTTAACAAAATTCTTAAGAAAATGGATGCATCTAGATAATATCATCCTGTGTGATATAACCCAGTCACAAAAGAACAGACATAATATGCAGTCACTGATAATGGGATACTAACCACAGAAAGCTCTGAACACCCTAGAAACAACTCACAGACTGTCAAGTTCAAGAAAAAAAAAAAAAGAATATATTTTAATGAAAATAGAACAGTATCACATCCACCTTTCCTTCCTACAACTCCTCCCAGATTCTCTCCCATCCCCTCAAACTAATACCCTTGTTTTTTATATTATTGTTATATATATACATATGTGTATGTATATGTACCCACAAATACTTAATTACAACCTTAAAAATGTATTCGTATACTTCTATGCAAAAATGTACATTTATCCTTGTTTCTTAAAATAAAGCTTTTCAATAAAATAAATTCAGCAGAATAATCTTTTCCTTAAATATTTCTGAGGCAACTGAGTTTATTTACAAATTATAAAGTTGAAACGTTCCCTCTGACTATATAGGAAGAATAAATAAGTAAACCCTTAGCACATATATAAGACCCAAATTTATAAAAACTCTCAAATAAAACAGTAGACAAGACCCAAAACCCACCTGCAGGGATCTGACTCCCCAAGAGCACTCTCAGTCCTAGGCCCAGAGGTGAGACCCCACTTTGTCTCAACAGACTGTCCAGAATGACACATGACACAGGATCCACAGGGCTGCCTCAGACTACTCACTTCCAGTTTAGAACTGGGCTTTCCCACAGAATGCTGGTCTCACAGGCACCCTCACACTCTTAAGCCAACAAGTGAGACCCCACTTTTGCTCTGCTGATTGATCAAGAAGACACCTGCCGAGAGTGTGCAGGGCATGGAAGCCTCAGGGTACCTGAGACAGGAGGCTTCTACTCTCCATCTGTGTCCAGAGATAAGGCTTTCCCACAGACCTCAAGACCCAAAACTTGCCCAGAGAGAGCTGGTCTCTTAGGAGTGTTCTCACTCATAAGAACACAAATTCCCAGAACAATAGGAGGCACAAACTCCAGCACAAGAAAGCAAGAGATAACAAGTCTAACAATAGAGATAACAAGTTGTTAATAGGCAAGCACAAGAACCTAAGGAAGAGAAACCAAGACAACCTGGGATCATCAGACCCAGTTCTTCCACCACAGCAACTATTGGATATCCCAACATACCAGAATAGCAGGATTTAGATTTAAAAGCACATTTCATGACAATAATAGAGAACTTTGGGAAGTATATAAATAAATTTCTTAAATAAATACAGGAAAACAGAGGTAAACAAGTAAAAGTCCTGAAGAGAAAACCCAAAAATTCCTTTGTGGTTTATAGGAAAACACAAATGAACAAGTGAAGAAATTGGCAAAAACCATCTGGGATCTAAAAATGAAAATAGAAAGAGTAACAAAATCACAGAGAGAGACAAGCCTGGAGATAGAAAATGAGGAAAGAGACCAAGCTTCACAGATACAGCATACTCAACAGAATATAAAATAATGAGAAGAAAATATCAAATACAATAGATAACTGAGAAGACTGAGAAATTAATTCACACAACTATTTTCACTTGATCTTTGAAAAAGATCTAAAAACATTCAATGGACAAATCACAGCATCTTTAACAAATGGTGTAGTTCAACTGGCACTCAGCATGCAGAGGAATGCAAATCAATCAATTCTTATCTCCTTGTACAAACTCAAGATGAAGTGGATCAACAATCTCTGTATAAAACCATATACACTAAAACTAAAAGAACAGAAAGTGGGGGAAAGCTCAGAACACATAGGCACAAGGGAAACTTCCTAAACAGAACATCAATAGCTTATGCTCTAAGATCAAGAATCAAAAAATGGGACCTCATAAAATTTCAAAGCTTCTGTAAGGCAAAGGGCACTGTTAAAAGGTCAAACAGGCAACCAACAGATTGGGAAAATCTCTACCAATCCTACATCTGGTAGAGTGCTAGTATCCAATATATACAAAGAACTCAAGAAGTTAGATTCTAGAGAATCAAATAAACCTGTTAAAATGGGGTACAGAACTAAACAAAACATTCTCAACCACGGAATATCAAATGACTGAGAAGCACCTAAAGAAATGCACAAAGTCCCTAGTCATCAGGGAAATGTAAACCCAAAGAACCCTGATATTCCACCTCACACCAGTTGGAATGGCTAGATAAAAAACTCAGGTGACAGCAGATGCTGGAAAGGATGTGGAGAAAGAGGAACACTTCTCCATTGTTGGTAGGATTTTAAGCTGATACAAGCATTCTGGAAATTGATCTGGCAGTTCCTCAGAAAATTGGAAATAGTACTACCTGAAGACCTAATTATTTCCCTCCTGTTGGAGTATCCAGATGATACTTCAACATATAACAAGGACAAATGCTTATATATATATATATATATATATATATATATATATATATATATAAAACAGCCTTATTTATAATAGCCAGAATCTGTCAAGAATCCAAGACATCCTTCCACAGAAGAATGGATATACAAAATATCCATTCTGGTACATTTACAGGTTGGAGTACTACTCAGCAATCAAAAACAATGACTACATAAAATTCTTAGGCAAATGGATAGAACTAGAAAATATCATTTTGGGTTAAGTAAGTCAACCACAAAGGAACACATAGTAAGAACTTTCTGATAAGCAGATACTAGCCCCCGAGACTTGAATACCCAAAAAATAATTTACAGACCACACAAATCTTAAAAAGTAGGAAAACCAAAATGTGAGTGCTTCAGTCCTTATTAGAAGGGACATCATAATACTCACAGGAGGAAACAGAGTTGAACAGGACTGTACAAATGGCCATCCAGACATTGTCTCAACTTGGAACCCATCCTATATGCTGCTACTAAAGCCACTCACAATCTAATGCCAAGAAGCGCTGATATAGATCAGAATTCTTGTTGCCAACCATCTGTCTGAGAACAAGGTCCCCAATGAAGGAGTTAGAGAAGAGATTGAAGGAGCTGAAGAGGTTTGCAACCCCATAAGAAGAACAACGATATCAATTAGCAGAACACCCAGAGCTCCATTGGATTAAACTCCAACTAAAAAGTACACATGGAGTGTCCCATAGCTCCAGCCACATTTATAGCAGAGGATGGCATTGTCTGGCATCAATAGATGTCTTCATTTTCTCTGACAGCTTGTTTCTCCAGTGTACAGGATTGCCAGAGTGGTGAGATGGGAGTGTGTAGGTGGGAATGTGAGCATCATGGAAGCAGGAGAATCTTCATGGAAGCAATGGGATGGGGAAAGAGGGATGGAATACATAGATAGGGGGATAATATTTGAAATGAACATACAAAAATTTTTAATAAAAAGATTTTAAAATATAGACATAATAATGACTTGCTTCTCATCAAAAGGTTCATAGAAATTAAGACAAGAGCTATAAAAGTAAAGACAAATAATTTCAATAAACTTTATCATAATAAAAAATGAGTTAATTAAAATATAATGAAGGCAGTTTAAAAACAAACCATAAATTGGTTACTTTATATCATATCCCTTTTTTAAAAGTGAGGTAGAGAAGAAATATTACATGAGAAACATGAAATATAAAGTGTAAAAAACACTGATTTTTAGATGTAATTTTCATCTTGGAGACTTACTGCTGAAAACTCATCCGTTCTATTTGTTTCTGAACTCTGAGTGGTTGATTCAACAAAGCTGTTCTGGCACAAACTCCTTTCTAGGCTGACTTACTCAAATTGACTTGACTTGGCTTATGACTGTTTTGCTCTGGTTGTTTTGAAAAACTGCCTCTGAACTTCATGAACTGTATTGCACTGACTGCTCCAAACTGAGATGGGCACAACTGTGCTCAACTACTTTTGACTAAACTCAATTGATAGAATTGAGCTCCATTGGATTGCCTGAGTTCATCTAAATCAACTGTATTCACTGAACTGCCATTAACTTCAGACTCATGCTACTCATTTCTTGCTTTGTGTTCATGAGAGTTTCGAATATTCTAACTCCAACTCACTCTGTCAAATTTTTCACTGACTCATCACTTCATCTGCTTCTTAATATCACTTTCAAACATTGCTGCTTCCTGCTACAAACTAATTATATTGTCATTATTTAGAATTATAGGTAAGAGCAAAGGGTGTGTATGTTTTCCAGCCAAAGGAATTAAAGATGTGTCAATGCAGCCTTATCATACAGACCTAGAAGTGTTTTTGTATATGACTCCTTACTGGTTCATTTATGTTGCTGGATTAATATTTCTCTACAACAAAGCTTTCACACTTCACAAAAGAAAAAGAAAGATGAAACATATCTGAAATACAAACCCTAAAACAAATAGGACAGTTTTTAAGAAAGCACCTAAAAGACATTCAATGTAATTATTTATTGATAACACACAACTCAATAATGAATTCTCATACATTGATATGTGTACAAAAAATAGAAGAAGAAGACAGATGGTGTTCAGGCTTGGCAGCGATAGGGAGAAATTGAAACTCTTATAGATTGCATGTGGGGACAGAAGATGGTACAAACATTATAAGAGTTTGGCAGTTCTTCAAAAATATAAAGCTGCCATATGATCCAGCAATTTTGTTTCTCTGTATACATCCAAGGGTAATAAAAACATATGTCTACACTAAAACTTGTATAACCATGTTTACAGCAGAATTAGACATATCCAAAAATTAGATGGACCAAATGACTACAAGCTGATGGTTTAATAAATAAAAGGCAAGTCCCAAATGGCACTTTCAGCAAAGTCAGTGTTACTATTACATGCCACAATACGGTTGAATTTTGAAAATATGCTACTATCATTAAATAAAGAAAACACTGTGTCATGTTTAATGCTCATTATCACAAATGGAGGCAAACCAGATTATTATTTGCATATGAATAGAGTGCTTAGAAGTGAAATCCAGATCCATCATGAAATTTCCTTAAATTGAAGGTGCTTGCATTCATTCAAGTTTGTGAACATATTAATAGTACTGAATTTCATACATTAAATCGATTTATGCTTTATGTAGCTCATTTAGATTTAGAATTTTAAATAAATAAAAGTTATTAGGGAGCTTCATGTTTAATATTTTGCATTATATTTTATAAAGTTTATTATATCAAACACTTTTATGCTTCCACTTTTGTTTTTTATAGTATATCTTTCACAAGTAAAATTGCAGGTCTGGAGTTGGTTCAGAGATACAGATTGCTGACTCTTCTTATAGAGGACTGCCTTTCTGACCTATAGGCATACCATAAAACTGGACATGAACAAAAACCACCACACATATATACACACTCATTTACATAAAAGAAATAATATATGTAATGCCGCATATATTTTCAAATGAATTCCTCTCTAATTATCCATTTCCTATCTAACATCTATATATTTCTATTATTTATCTATGTCTGTTTCTATTTATTTATCATTATCAGTCTGCCTTCTGGCTTGCCTGGTTAGCTGGGTCTCTTTCTTCCCATCCCTGCTTCCCCCCTCTCTCCCTTTCCTTCTCCTTTAACTTTCATGCATTTTCTGCTATTTATTATATATTCACAATACAGGAATAATGTAAAAAAGAAACAGGAGAAGAGTGTGATAAAATATCAAGGATTATATCTAAGATAAAAGAGGTTCAAATTGCTGCAGGTCCCAAAATCGCAGGCAAATAACTTCAAAATGAAAACAAGCTCATATAATGAGTGAATAGATGAACTTTTATTAATAGTACATGTTGATGTTAGGATGCAGAGATGTAAAGAAACTTACTAGGCATCAATTGAGAATGAAACTTAAACAATACTAAAAATTTTAAAAAGACTACGTATGTAATGAGATGCTCAGGGGACAAAGTATAACTTACCTCTAAGTCTGATGATCTCAGTTTGATCTGTGAGACACCTGTATTATGAGAGAATACCCTACACACCTCCAATCTCATGAGGACATATACAGATACACAGATATGTAAAATGTGGTGAAAATTAAAAGATACAGTCAAATTAAAATCTAATATACTAAAAATTAAAATGTCATTTTTTCCAATGTAATAGAGAAATAAAATATTTTAATTTCTCTAACTTTAGGAAAAAATATTGGCAAAATCTAACAACATATTACTCATTTTATTTTTATTTTATTAGCCAATCCTTGAATGATCTAAGAATGGCAAACAGGATAACACATTTTTAACAGACAGTTGAGATAGAGACAGGGCAAAAGATCTTATGAAACAAATTAAAACTATGTAATATGTTTTTTAGTGAAAGCAATAACCAGGTAAGTGATAAAAATTTCATTCAGATAATTAATTTATTCTTTGCAT
>NC_137974.1:9431401-9466556 GCF_963924665.1 Micromys minutus
AATCAATGCCAGTAAATTGATCTGGGTTGAAATTGTTTCTATTTTTCTTATGATTTGGAAAAAAATGATACTGATTCTTAAGGGAAGGCTATGTCACTGATGCTTTTTAATTCTTTCAGTATTCTCCCATGAATGCTGTCATTTTTAATTTCAAAATTATCATTGTTGAGAATAATAATAGTTGTAGAAATTGACAATGTTATACTTTTTTTTTAAACCTGGTTACACCCACTTTAAGATCTATGCAGAAACTAAGTTATGTACAAGTATATGAAAATAATTTATGTACAAGTATATATATAAATATATATGTACAAGTAAATATAATATATATTTATATATATATAATATATAACATATAATAAATATATATGTACAAGTATATGAAAATAATTAAGATTTACATAGAAACAGAGGCAACAACTAGTTACTTCATATTTTTTTATTTCAGGTGAAAACTTTAATTTATCTTTATGACAACCACTAATAGACATTTGACAACATAGTATTCATATTTCAACAATTTCATAAGTATATATATATGTATATATATATATATATATATATATATATATATATATATACATAGACATAGAGTTTGAAAGCTCTCCTCTGAGTTAGTACATTTGCTCATTATAATATATTAGGTCACAGTTTCTTTGAGACTCAGAGAAGACTTTTACTTTGGGATTTTTTGGGATAATGTTGACAATCGTAAAGACTATTTTGTTTTTAATTTTTTGTTTGTTTATTTTTTCTTTTAAAGTTGAACAAACACATTCAACATTATGATATGGGCCTGAACTAATGACTGATGGCTGTCAAATGTAGATAGCTGTAATTTGGATGATAAATTCACTTCATGGGCTCATACATTTGACTACTTGGTTACCATAGGTCACTTTATATGAGGAGCTTATATAAATTCTAAGACTAAGATAGTTGCTAAAGAAAGTAGGTAACTGGAAAGCGGGCTTTGAAAGATTGAAGCCCATTTCAGACTTTGCTTCTTGGGTGTGGTTGATACATTCTTTCTTAGACAGGAGACTGAACTCTTGTTCCTACAGACAGAAGTTTCTATGTCTACAGATGACAAATACTCTGGGAACCTAAGCCACAATAACTTTTTAATCTATTTTTCCTTATGATATCTTACCATAGCTACAAAAAATAACTAATATAAACTATAACATTATTGACAGCTAAAATAAGTCATATAGTTTAATAGTCACATAAAGTAGAGCATACTGACTCACTGTTAAAATATCTATTTATATTAATATGCACCAGTTTTAAATAAAAATTTAATGAACATAATGATGGCTAATGATTTGTCATTTTACAGCAGAGAATTAATGTAGTAAAGATAATATGTTCAAATTCCATTTGGGTTGTTTTAAATTCAATAATACTAAAAGTATAATAAGTTTATTATATTTAGCATTATCTCAATTTAAAATATGTTTTATTTGTTACATTTGTGATTGTGTGTGTAGGTATGGATAGATTGTATATGATGAATATATGTATGTATGTGAAAAAATGAGAGCAAGAGAAAGTAGAAAATGGGGTAAGTATGTGTCTGTTACAGCATAAGTGTTGAGAACAGAAAACAGTGATGAGTCAATTGCTTCCTTGCCTGTGGTTTCCTGAGATAACACTTACTCTCTTTGACAGGCTTGCGAAATAAGTGTCTTTATCACTGTGATTGAGTAATCAGTGCCCAGTTCTTTCTGAGTCTTCACTTATTTTAATGAAGGAACAAGTATATTGATCCCCTTCTTGTATGTCCTCCCTTATCCTTTCAGTCCTTCTACTTGACTTCTTTTTCTTCTTTTTAATTCATTGACCTTTAAAAAAAAATTCCAGTCATTATTACATTCCCTTTCAGTCTTCCCTCTGATTGTTTTTCCTCCCATTCCTCTTCCCCAGTCTCAAAAAAGGATGTCTCCGACCTCTTTCACCTTTCCACTCCCTGGGCCTTCAAGTCTCTCAAGGGTTAGTTGAATCATCTCTGAGTACAGACCCAGCAGCCCTCTGCTATATATGTAAATTCTTCCTTTCCGGTGTCAATGAGTTTCTGTTGTCTGTCATAAAATGCTTACTTTCAATGTCATACCTTTAGTTATGTACCTAGTTTTTAACATTATTTTAGCAACTTAATTTAATATAACAAGCTAAATAGACTTCTTATAAACATCTTTTGGATTTATATCTTTATATTGATGAGAAAATCTTATTTAATTATAAATATGATCTCCTTGGTATTACTTTTATTTTAAAATCGTGATAATGATTTTTCTGCTGTACACCCTAATAAAATAGTAATTTCCATGTCAAACAATCAGAATAAGAACAATATTAAATTTATATCCTCCGAGTACCTTAATTGTTTAAGTTTTAGCATTTATAATGATATATATTAGAATATACATATAATATATAGTTTTAATACATTTTCACTTCACATATATAATTATTTAAAGACATAAGGTCCACTGAAAATGGTGACTTAATATTTTCTCTTCAAGTTTTTTTCTATTCACTCACAGTAAACTAATGTTACATTGCTGTTTTGTTTTGTTAAATATCAATAGTATGATACAGAATTTACATTTGTATTTAAAATCACCAACATGCACGTCTTTAAACAATTTGCTTATGAAAAATTATAAAGTAATGTAGGTCAGGTAGGCCGTGTTGGGAACCCTGATTTTTGGTTGAGACAGTAGATGCCCCAGGAACTGTAATAGAGACACCAGGAAGCATCACATTCTCCTGAAAAATCAGGAATTTTTGCCCTAAGCGACACACTTCCCCTTGAGCATTGGTTATGCCCCACATCCCGCCTCTACAGGAGGACGTGACATAGACCACAGCCTGATCAGCAATGACTCAAGCCCCTCTCCTTTAGGTAGATGTAACTGCAGGTCACACAAGCTCCAGATAGAAGTGGGACCACCCCAAAACATGTAGTCAAGGTCTTCCCAATCCCTCAGACAAATACAATAGGAAATACCAGTTGTCAGACTTTGATCGATTTTCAAACATGCGTGTGTGTGTGTGTGTGTGCGCGCGTGTGTGTGTGTGTGTGTGCGTGTGTGTGTATGGTTTGGGTCAATATTAAAAGCATGTAAGAATCATTCCACCATCTGAGAGTCTTGTTCTAAAGAGCTGATAACACCTCTGATTGGGAAGAGATTCTCTCTCCCAAAGCTTCTTGCATGCCAAACCGAAGCTTAGGGTTGGCCCTGTTTAGCCTGGCCAAGCAATCTTGGCAGTGGCAGAAATGCAGGCAAGCTGAGCCCAGCAGCTTAAGCAGTAAAACTTTGCTCCTGTACCCCACAGCGAATCAATGGCCAAAACAAAAATTGGCCCTCCTTTTGCCTAAGCTTGTGAACACTAACCTGGACCTAGAGGCAGAGGTGGCCGGAGTTGCCCCTATCTCTAACCAGAGAACTGTGTGTTATTTCCGGATTCAGGATCCAAAAAGTAACATGTCTCTTCTATCCTCATTTAAGACTTTTAATACCAATATATAAATTAAAAAAAAAATTAATCTTCATATCATGTTGGATTAGTTGATTCTTATAGGTTTGTAACTTGATGGGAAGAACAAAAATATCAGCAAACCAAAACTCCCAGATATCCCAGGGATTAAAACACTAATCAATGAGTACACTTAGAGAGACACATGGCTCCATTTACATATGTAGCAGAAGAGAGCATTGTCTGGCATCAATGGGAGGAGAGACCTTTGGTACAGTGAAGGCTCATTTTCCCCTTGTAGGGGAATGCCAAGGCACTGAGATGGAGTGAGTGGTTGAGAGAGGAAACACCTTCATGAAAGGAAAGGGAGGGGGTATAGGAGTGGTCGGAAAGACTATAGCATTTGAAATGTAAATATAGAGAATATTTAATAAAAGTGATTTAAATAAAGAAGACAAAGGCAACATGAGAAACCAGTGGTTGGTTACTCAAATGAAGGCTGACACCTGCCTCTGGCTGGTGTAAAGAAGAATGTGTCTGTGCCTCTGTAGCTTCTGACAGGAATAACATTCACAAATCTGTAATCCAGTGCAGGGAAAATAGTTTACTTTTCTCATTCATCCTCACCCTGAAATTATCAGACATATGCTGTCATTTTTGCAACCATTAAAGGTATTTGTCTATTGAAATTAATTGGTTAAACTATTAACATAATGTTTAGAATAGTTTACTTTGTTCTGAACTATGTATCAGTATGTGCAATTATATTATGCTATAGATAATCTCAAGGTTGTAATTTATATATTTATAAATATAATGGCCAAAGGAAACAAGAAATGAAAATATATAGTCAGTGTTTTCCTTACCAAGACTCAGCATAATGCTTAAACCAAAAAAGGTTTAAGAAAATAGTATAAGCTGGACATGAGGTGCCATTTTGTTAATCCTAAATTTCATATGGAATAACAAAAGACCTAGAATAGCGAAATCCATCCTCAACAACAAAAAAACATCTGCGGGAATCACTATCCCTGACCTCAAGCTATATTACAAGGCAATTGTGCTGAAAACTGCATGGTACTGGTACAGAAATAGGCATGTGGATCAATGGAATAGAATAGAAGATCCAGAAATGAGCCCTCATGTATATGGTCACTTGATTTTTTGACAAAGGAGCAGTAAACATTCAATGGAAAAAGGACAGCCTATTCAAAAAATGGTGCTGGTCCAACTGGCACTCAGCATGCAAAAGAATGAAAATAGACCCGTTCTTATCTCCCTGTACAAATCTAAAGAGTAAGTGGATCAAAGATCTCCACATTAAACCAGATACACTGAAACTATTAGAGGAGAACATAAGGAAAACCTTAGAACACATAGGCACAGGAGAAAGTTTCCTGAACAAAACACCAATGGCTCAAGCTCTAAGGTCAAAGATTAACAAATGGGACTTAATGAGATTGTAAAGTTTCTGTAAGGCTAAGGACATTGTCAAGAAAACAAAACGGCAACCAACAGAATGGGAAAAGATCTTTACCAACACCACATCAGATAGAGGCCTAATATCCAAGGTATACAAGTAACTCAAAAAGCTAGACACCAGAGAATCAAATAACCCTATTAAAAAATGGGGTACAGAGCTAAACAAACCATTTTCAGTTGAGGAACACCGAATGGCCGAGAAACATCTGAGGAAGTGCTCCACATCCTTAGCCATCAGGGAAATGAAAATCAAAACATCCCTGAGATTCCACCTCACACCAGTCAGATTGGCCAAGATCCAAAACTCAGATGACAGCAGATGCTGGCGACGCTGCGGAGAAAGAGGAACACTTCTCCACTGTTGGTGGGGTTGCAAGCTAATACAACCACTCTGGAAATCTGTCTGGTGATACCTCAGAAAATTGGATATACTACTACCTGAAGACCCAGCTATTCCACTTCTGGGCATATACCCCAGAGACACTTTAATACACAACAAAGATATATGCACCACAATGTTCATAGCGGCTTTATTTATAATAGCCAGAAGCTTGAAGGAACCCAGATGTCTTTCAGAAGATGAATGAATACAAAAATTGTGGTACATATACACAATGGAATACTACTCAGCCACCAGAAACAATGACTTAACCAAATTCTTAAGAAAATGGCTGCATCTAGAGAATATCATCCTGAGTGAGTTAACCCAGTCACAAAAGAACAGACATAATATTCAGTCACTGATAGTGGGATGCTAACCCCAGAGGCTTGCACTCCCCCAGAAACAACTCACAGACTGTATGAAGTCCAAGAAATAAAAAAAGCAAAAAAATATATATATACATATATTTACAAAACATGAAGACTTTGACTATTTCCATGTTGCGTTTTGTTTTGCATGTACTTTATGCTTATTGTAACTATTAGGTTTTCAATGCATACTGTCAAGCCCTTGAAAAAAATCAAGTACTGACTAAAAAATGTATTCACATGGTTTTATGTAAAAATTATTTTAATGTCTGAAAAAACAGTACTGACAAAAATGTATAATTTTAAGCAAAAAATCATTAAAATCTGTACATTTATCTTTGTTTTGTAAAATAAAGTCGTTTAAAAAACATTTGAATATTTTTCCTCTGGTTTCAGTAAAGTTCAAAGAAAAAGTTAATTTTTTACAAAGGTTTCAAGTATGCATTCTTGATTTCCATTGTGTTTGTTTACCGTGTTGTAATAATGTACATATGGCTCATATAAAATTTATGTATGGGTTTTCTATTTATATACAATTTCTGTATATGTTAAATACAAATCACAGTACTTTTATATGTTAAATATTCAAGCCTTCATAAATATGATAAATGTCTACTTTTCCTTAGGGATAACTTTATTTTTCTTATGGAAGCCAGTGTAGAAAGTAAGTTCATGAGATAGTTTCACAAACTCAAGAACATATTAGATTTGACAAGAAGTCTGAACTTGACTAGATGTTTTACCGTAGGTGCTAGAAGACATATGTGCAAGGATCTTGAAAAACTGCCCTGAGCATGAGGTATTTGTGAGTACTTATGATTCTGTCTGCTAGTATAATCATTTTGTTTCTCTAATCAGCTTTCCTTGAGTCTATCTAAAACTAAAATTTACACCTAAAAATAGAATTCTTATAGTGAAATCTTATCCCTAAATCTCAGTTATGTTCTGAAAAATGCAGATAAGTTTTTTTTGTTTTGAACTCAAATGAAAATAATTATAAATGTAATATCTGTGCTCACTAGTCTTGTCCACTTGAAATCCACTCTAGCCATATAGGTTAATGTGACAAAGGTTGAAAAATAGTCACCCTTATATTTATCTGTGAGGAAGTATGTATGACATTTTCCTTATTAATGTATATTTCAGAAGGCCCCAGCCGATTTGAGTGGTGCTGTCCCTATAATAGTGGTACTGGGTTGCAAAAGGAAACAAAGTGAATAAACCATGGAAAGCAAGCTAACTGGTGCTCAACATCTCTCCATGGTCTTTGCTTCATTTCCTACTTCCAGATTCCAGCCTTAACTTACCCGATCGTGGGACTATGATTATCAGTATGTGTAAGTCAAACAAACCATTATTTCCCAAGTTGTTTTTGGTCATGGTTACATATTTAATATAATATAAATCTTATATTATGTCTCAAGACTGATATTATATAGCATAATTTTGACATGCAATCAAATTAAGACTAAATGAAAATAGATGCAATTATAGTATCATTTATTATTGCTTAGCAATATAATGTTCTGAAAAATAGAAAACTACTTCTCAACTAGTTACTGTTACAAAATGACAGCATTCAGTCTTCTGGTCATGGAATCTCAGTGAAAATTACCATCATTCCAAAAGTTTCAGAAGCTATAATTTGAGAATCTTCTCTAAGAATATATGTATTCTTACAGATTCTATAAAACATACATTATAAATTTTGGTATTACCACTAATTTTTTTCCAAGTTCAAGGCTACCTGGTTCCTTCTTCAAGTCTCATATACATCAGTAACTTAAGATTTAGACTTAACTGAAGTTTTTAAGGTAATCATTCATTGTTTTAGAATAATGGCAAGTGTATCAGTCCTGTTATATCTGTAATACAATATTTCTTTGTGTCATCCATGCCCCCTAGTTCTTAAAATGTTCTTGCCTCCTGGTCTGCAGTTCACCTGGATTCCTGACTGGAGGAATTTGAAGAACACATCAATATTAATGAAAAAATAAACTGCAAAGCATTGTTATTAGAGTGGTTGCAGAGATGGACGAGTGATTAAGAACACCGAGAATTCAATGTCTATTTCTCTGTAAAGTAACTCATGTATGCCCATTACTCTGATTTGAGGGAACTAAACCCTGCCTTCTAATAACAAAGGTCTCTACATAAATATACACATATATTTGTATACATTTATATACAAACATCCAGGTATGGATTGTAAAATTAAAAGCTTTGATAGTTCCATTTGCCACCACAGAAGTTTCAACTATTAATATTCAAAATTTCTTTGTCAGTTCTATTTCATAAAATAATTTTTTCACTTTCTATGCCTAGTTGTTTCTGATCTGTATTGTTATACCTCTTTAGAACCTTGGTGTGTACAGTTTTTAAATGTCTATCAAATATATGGTCAACTTTCACAATCAGGTAAATATCTGATTTGCATGAAATTGGCTTATTTCCATGTAGTTCTATGGGTTGCTTTATTTTATCTTTTTCTTCTATCCAGATATTTTTAGAGTGTAACTTATTGAGGTCTTTGTATATATTAGATATTAGCATTCTATTGAATGTAGGATTGGAAAAAAAAACATTGTTTTCCAATCAGTTGGTTGCCATTTTGTCCTAATGGCAGTGTCCTTTGCCTCATGGAAGCTTTGAAAATTTCAGAGGTCCGGTTTGTCTATTCCTGATCTTGGAGCATAAGCCATTGGTGTTCTGTTGAGGAAAATTTCCACTGTGTTCATGTTCTGGAGGCTCTTCCCCACTTTCTCTTCTATTGGTTTTATTGTATCTAGTTTAATGTGGAGATCCTTGATCCACTTGGTTATACAGGACAATAAGAATGGATCAATTTTCATTCTCCTATATTCTGATTATACGACTTGTCATGTCTTGACAATGCTGTCTTTTTTCCACTGGATGGTTTTAGCTCTCTTGTCAAAAAAATATTTATAAAACAAGAAAACATTAACTATTTCCATGTTACATTTTGGTTTACATGTACTTTAGCTCATTGTAACTATTAAGTTTTCAAGGCATACAATCAAACCTTGAAAAAAATCAAGTACTGACTAAAAAATATATTTAGATTGTTTTATGTAAAAATTATGTTAAAATCTGGGAAAAAAAGTACTGACAAAAATGTATAATTTTAAGCAAAAAAATGTTTAAAATCTGTACATTTTTCCTTGTTTTGTAAAATAAAGTTGTTAAAAAAAAAAAAAAAAAAAGCAAGTGGTCAAAGGTGTGGGTGTTTATTTCTGGGACTTCATTTATATTCCATTGATCTATCAGCCTGTCTCTGTACCAATACTATACAGTTTTCTTTTCATTTTTTTATCATGATTGCTCTGTAATACAGCTGGAATTTAGGGATGATGATTCCCATAGAAGTTCTTTTATTTTTGAGAATAGTTTTTTCTATCCTTTTTTTTTTTTTTTTTTTTTTGTCATTCTAAATAAATTTGCAAAATGCTCTTTCTAATTCTATGAAGAATTGAGTTAGAATTTTCAGGGGAATTGCATTGAATCTGTAGATTGCTTTTGGTAAGATGGCCATTTTTACTACATTAAACCTGCCAATCCATGAACAAGGGAGATCCATCTTTCTTCTAAGTTCTTCTTCAAGTTCTTTCAAGAGACTTGAAGTTCTTGTCAAAGAGATATTTCACTTGCTTGGTTAGGGTCACACCAAGGTATTTTATATTATTTGTGACTACTGTGATAAGTGTCATTTTTCCTAATTTATTTTTTAGCCTTTCTTTGAATAGAGGAAGGCTACTGATTTGTTTCAGTTAATTTTATATCCAGCCACTTTGCTGAAGGTTTATCAGCTGTAGGAGTTCTCTAGTGGAATTTTTGGGGTAACCTGATAGAGATGTCTCCTAAGAGGCTTTGACAGAGCCTGACAAATACAAAGGCAGATGTTCACTGCCCACCATTGGACTGAGAAATGGGTTTCCAATGGACCAATTAGAGAAAGGTCAGAAGGAGCTGAAGAGATTTGCAACCCTTAGAAAAACAATAATATCAATCACACAGACTCCCCAGAGCCCCTAGGGTTTAAACCACTATTGATAGATTACACATAGAGGGACCCCTGGTTCCAGATTCCTATGTAACAGAGAATGCTATATTTGGGCATCAATTGGAGAAGAGAGTGTTAGTCTTATAAAGTCTAGATGTCCCAGTGCAGGGAAATAACAAGACAGGTTGTTGGGAGTGAGCAGGTAAGTGTCTGGATGAGCACCCTCAAAAAAGCAGGGAGAGGGGTGGGATAGTAAGTTTCTGGAAAAGAAACTGGAAAAGGTGATAGCACTTGAAATGTAAATTTTAAAATGTCCCATAAAAGGAAAAACAGTAATCTTCAGAATTATTGCATTAGTCCTTTATTGATTGATAACTTCTTTTCTTTGTTACTTTTTAAAGAAATATCCTAGGAGAAACTTACACAACCAATATTGGTAGGTAAATGGAAATTTTGAAGAAAAAAATGAAAGGAATATAAATTTGAAGTTGCTTGTCTTATTTCTTTTTATCTATATGGACTTATTATTTGGCTAAAGATGAACTGAACTCCAAAAAGCCTAAGTGTGACATTATCAGTACTTGTTAATAGATTAGATTTAGTAGGTGAAGAATAAGTCTGTTTAAAAGCAAATCCTGGATCTGTGGTGTGATTACTTGAGAAGATGTTATTTATTTCTTCAGAGATGAGAAAGTATAAAATGAATATATTCTAAATTATGTAAATACAAGATTCATTTTTGAATTATATTTCATCCAGTTTGTACTTGTGTCATATCTCTACAACTGCCATATCTAAACTCCTAGATCCTTCAGCTTTTTCATTTTTTATTCTAATGGATTTGACTCTTATGCAGAATGCTGGATATTTGTCAGTGATATTCAAAAGGTTCTATTGTTCTCAAACTACAACATATATGCAATTCCACATGGGATTTCATAAAATGCAAATCTTGATTCAATTGAATGAAACTTACCACCCCTTCCCCATTAAACTCATTCAAGTAAAACCAGAGTTGGAATAAAATGGAATCAGCTAAAAATAATACAGTAATTCTGTGTGTTGATTATCTAGGATATATGTCTATGATATTCCACCATTGTGACTATTTACAGAATTTTTCTTACAGATGATCATAATTTCAACCAGATGATTCACTGCTTGAAGCGGAGGCATAATTGGGTCAGTTCACTGATTATGCCTCTAGAGACCAACGTGATAGGGTACTCTATGTCTTATACAAACACACACTTGACTGAAGGAACAGTTTGTTGCCTTTTGGAAAGTGCTCTGGTTGCTCAGACTCAGCTGGGACTCATTGCATCCTTGCTGATTAGAACAGAATTGTTCTCTTCTTAGTTTCTCAGGGCCTGACTCACAGCTGCACACTGACTTTCTTAGGACCAATATAACACTACTTGTATTCATACTGCTGTATAACTCTTGTTTGCTCCATCATTTCAGGGTACACCATCAGCCCTCTAAGGTAGCTTCCTTATCAGAAACCTAGAGACCATCAATCCATTGATTGGTATTTCCTCTGATTAAGGGATGAGATAAGAGCCTTATTGCAGCTGTACAAATACACTGCTTGAGATATCCCCAAAACATTTCCTTTTCTGTTCTGTCACTAGACCTAAGCTTGGAAGCATCTTAAACTTTGTGCAATCTACTCTGCAAGAAAGTGAAGACTTTATCTTGTAGCCTCAGTCTGCTAAACCAGACCTAGAATGTTTCAGCCTGTGAGTTTTACTGCAAAAAAGCTCACCCTTTTTATTTCTTTTGGAACTCTATTTTTCTGATTCTATTCAGCTACTTTGACTCAAACTTCTCTCCCAGCTAACGGGCTTCTTAATGAACTGTTCTGATTGCTAAAAACAAGCTGTGGAAATTTGTTCTAGTTTCAGGATGTTTCTCCATTTACAACTATCTGTGTTGACTTATACTGAACTGCATGAATTGTTAACTCGAAATGTATCTTTGTTGTTGAATGGTATTTCTTGAATTCAGATCCTTTTTTATATCCATTTTGTTAGTCTATGTCTTTTCATTGGGGAAGTGAGAAAACTGATATTGGGAAATATCTATTAGCAGTAATAGCAGTTGGTAGTGTATGTGTGTGTATGTGTGTGTGTGTGTGTGTGTGTGTGTGTGTGTGTGTATGTATGTGTGTGTTAGAAAGAGAGAGAGAGAGAGAGAGAGAGAGAGAGAGAGAGAGAGAGAGAGAGAGAGAGAGAGAAAGAAATTTCTTTTTGATTTTGCTGGTTTGTCAGTATTTATTTCCTATGTATTAAACCTCCATGTGTTATGAAGCATTTTCTAGCACCTGAGAGTTTGTAGGTAGATATTGTCTAAATTTCACTTTATTTTGGAATATTTTATTTGATAGTTGAAAAATAATAGATAGAGTAGTCTGGCTTGACCATGTGGAATCTTACAGTCTACAGCACATCTATCCAGCTTTTTCAAGTCCATGATTCTCTCTTTAACTTCTTGAAATCATTGGCAAATTTTACTTCTATGGTTCCAAAGTATATAAAGAACTCACAAACTATATATCGAAAGGGAAAAAAAGAACAGAAACAAAACAAAAACTCAAATTATCCAGTAAAAAATAGGTATAAATCTAAACATAGAATTCTTAATAAATATAACACTAATGGCTGAAGGGCAATTAAATTTTTGACATCCTTAGCCAGCAGAGAAATATAAATCAAAAGTACTTTGATATTTTATCTTATATTTTTCAGAGGACCAATAACCATGCTGCCAAAACATGCTGGGATGGACTTGAAGCAAGAAAGCATGACTACATTGCTCTTAGTAGTATAACCCTTTATAACTGCAATATAATTAATCTGGCCATTTCAGAAAGCTTAAAATCAATCTACCTTAAGACTTAAGCTATACACATCTTAAGTATATACCCAAAGGATGTGTCCTGCTATCAAAAAGACTTTTGTTCAGCCATGATGTTTATGGCTTTATTCATAATAGACAATGTCTATAAACAACTTAGATGGCCTAAGAAATTGGATGTGAAATGCTGTACATTCACAAAATGGAGTATTACTCAACTGTATTTTTAAATGATATTATAAATTTGGAGGCAAATAGATGAAACAAGGGAAATTAATCCCAAATGAAGCAATGAAAACACAAATAGAGGTATTCAAAAATCATTAAGTTTAATCTATACATACCAAGAAAACTCTGTTTCCAGATACATTCTGTTCTACCCATGCTTTATGCTTATGGTAACTAGTAAGATTTCAATACATACTATCAAACCTCTAAAAGAATCAAGTACTGACAAAAATATATTCATATAGTTTTTTTTATTAGTCACCAGCATCTATTTAGAAAGACTGCTGATATTTTTAGATCATTCTGTAAGAAAGGGTGCAGAGATGCCACTGTACTCCAGAGATGTACGTACAAAGACCACACGTGCCTATGTGAACTCACATTTGCTCCCTACCTCTACCACGGTCTAATTCACTCAAGAACACTGTCCTGCCTTGTGTCTTTGTGGTTCAGTGTTTATAGCTTCATCCACACAGGCTTGGTGACCAAGATCTCATGCATGCCTGCATCTCTTCATGCACATTAATTAATTGAGATTGTGCTTAGGGTTCTGAGAGATAAGCAACAAGTAGCATGCCTGCTCTTCCAAACTGTAAAATGAGAACCTCCCAAACAAGGTGAGAGTCAGTGCTGGGATCTCCTTCTAAAGGCAATGCCTATTCTTGGATCACACTGAGGAGTTCATTTCTACCGTGGTCTTTCCCAACCCACTCCCCCTCCACACACACCTTGTCTCCCTTTGGGAGGAGTTTGAGGTTAAGACTCCCGATTGAGTTTGGTCCACCTCCCCCAGTCTTAGCTTCGTTCCTGGGTCCCTGTAGCAGGCAAACTAACGTCCTCTGCTTCTGTCTGTCACTTCTATAGACACTAACCTAGACTCAGGTCCATCAAGCGCTCTGCCAATTAACAACAAAGATTATTTGCCCTCCAGTTTCAAATAAAGTGTTTCTGCAGTTCCATGTGAGGCTGCACTACAGCAGCTTTAACATTTATAATATTGCAGCATTCCTAATCTAAGTACATGTTAACTAACAAGATTCAAACCTTTTCCTAACCAACTTTCACACGCCCTCAGCGCCACGCTGTATTTTCCTCAGTGCCCATTCATCTTGAAGTCAGCCTCGAGGGACCTAGGATCATCATGGAAAAAATCTCTGGGAATGACTGAGAGAGAACTTCAAGTGGGAACGCCTGTCTCAATTCAGAGTGGTACTACCCCGTGAGATGGAGGCATGAACTTGCACAAAGTATCAAGCAAGTTGAGCACAGGCTTTCATCTCTTTACTTCCAGACTGTGGATGCCAAGATACCACGTATAATCACAATCATACCTCATATAGTTTTATACTAAAATACTTTTAAAAATCTGTACATGTATCTCTCTTTTTTCAATAAAGTAAAAAAAAAGAAAAGAATACACCAAGAGATAAAAATGTTATATATTTGCTTATAAGTCGATATTCATATTTAAATAAATGATAATCAAGTACAATCTATAGACACAGATGGCTTTTAGTGTCTAGTGATAGTGAATGGTACCCCTAGAAGAAAGTGCACTCTCTAAGGGTGCTCTGAAGTTAGGTGGGGATAAAAGCATGGCATCAAATTTGGCGGATAGAAGTGGTAGAAGAAAAATTTCAGGGAGAGAAACCTGGAACTGGGAACTGTTTGGGAGATAGTTTGTCTACTAGTACAATGGAAAGTTTGTGGACTGCATGAAAATGATTTTCCTGAAGACTCCTAGTAATAACATTACAGAGTCTCAAAAGACTATGCCTTGTTTCCAGGCAGGGCTTCCAGAAAAGAGCTGGGGAAATTGGCCAGTTGTTGTGAGTGTGGGAGAGCTGGATATTTAAAAAAATCTATTACTCAGTCCTTTATCATAGCTATGGGTTTTCTCACCCCAACAGTTCTGCCATCTGTGAACTTCTTGGGCTTATGAAGGGGCTGGTCCTATAGATCCAAAATTGCAGGATCTCCATGGCACAGGGCAACAGTAGGATATCCAATAGTCCTGGTGAGCATCCAACATTGAGAGTATAGCAAAAAGCAAAGGCCTTTAAATAGACCAATGACCCATTGCAATGAGAATTTTCAAGCAAAGAAATACGTACAGATCTTCTATGGTATGTTAGAGAAAATGTGGCCTATAAATTCTAGGAGTATCCGAACATTCACTGATCCACCTTGGGAACTTTGACATGAGAAGGAACAAGTGCTTGACACTGTCTGGAGGGCCAGCATCCAAAGCATGGGATGCCCAGGGTCTTAGCAAACATAATTAGGGAAAAAAATCCATGAAATAATTCCTGATCATTTGCTACCATACTCAGAGACCAGAGACCAGCATAAGATGTCATTGGAGAGAATAAGCAAAAATATCTATTTTGAATAAAAGAAAAATAAGAGTTATAATTGTATACCACACTTAACTTTTTCATCAAGGCATAGGATAACTTTTTTTTCTTTTATTAGATATTTTCTTCATTTATATTTTCAAAAGTTATCCTTTGTCATGGTTTTCCCTCCAGAAAGGAACCTCCTATCCTGTTATATCTCCCTTTGCTTCTATCCCCCACCCATCCATCCAGTCCTTCCTGCCTCTCTGCCCTTGTATTCCCCTACATCAGGGCATTGAGCATACACTGTATCAAGGGCCTCTTCTCCCATTGATTCTCAACAGGGCCATGCTCTGCTACATTTGTGACTGGAACCATGAGTCCCTCTATGTGTACTCTTTGTTTGGTGGTTTAGTCTCTGGGAGCTTTTGGGTATCTGGTTGGTTGATATTATCATTCTTCCTATGGGGTTGCTTCTCATCAGATATTTGATTGCAGCTAAGTAAAAAATAGCAAACATATACTTCTACCCCTGTCCACATCAACCTGGGATGATTCTAGTCCCATGTAGTGGTTGACTGCAGTAAGCAAGGTCATGATGAAAGAGCATTGATCTGGAAGGTATTGATTATCTATTTTCTGAATTCCATCAGTGTCAAAAATATATTCCTAGCATGTGAGCAGTATAATTGGAAGCCATTGTGGAATCAGCATTCTAATATGAATACACAGTTTAGAACCAAGAAAAAGTGTTACACTCTAATTTAAGGTAATAATTATTTATAAGGAAATGGATAAAGTAAGAGAACAGACAATGCTAATGAGGAAATGGTAGTTTACAGCAAATTTTTTTTGAGCAGTCTATGATAAGGATATATTTGAAGAAGATGCATAATTTCAAAGTGCCAGTGAAATCAGGCCAGGGGAGACTGCCCTCATCAACCAAGAAGTAACATGTGTCAAAAGGTTTGAAAGAAATGTCGGAAGATTCATAGATCCTGGTTTGGAAGATAATCAATAATATAGAATAAACCTTTGGCAGCTTGTATATTCATTGTGAGAACACTATTAGAATATAATTACAAATTAACAAATAGATAATCACATAAACAAACAAAATAACCCTAAAACAAAATGAACAGGCAGATACCATGGGTTCCCTGGGAGACAAAATTCTATTGTAAATTCAGACCCTTGTTTTACCATTAAACTCTGTGTTAATTATCTCACACGAGATTAGTAGAAATAGCAATTACTATTTTTTTAAAATTCAAGACAAAAAATATAATATTATTCAACAAAATTGCTCTTTTTAATTTCAATTTGGAAAGAGAACAAACAAAAGTAAATTACCATAAAGCAAAGCAGAACGCTAGTATTTTAGTTCAAATGTTGGAGATTCCATAACTTTCAAAGTCTCCTCTTATTTTGCTTTATTTGTTCCTCTTCTCACTGTATCTTCTGCCCAAGAATCTCACCGTGTTCAGTACACCAAATATATTCCCAACATAGTGAATTGATTGGATTTTCAAGTCAGGTTGTTCTTAATATATATTTCTTCAATTCATAAGGTCAGAATTTCTGCTAATAGTCCTATCTTAAACTCTAATTTGAGTTTGTACAATTACATGTTTATATTAAGATCTGAATGATATTTTTCCAGGAATTTACCAGAAGAGCTTCTAAACAACATAGAATAACACACACCAAAGTCTTAGAGACTCCTCAAATCCTAATTTATCGAGGAATAAAATATATTTCTGAACTATTTACTTTAAATTTCCCATGGACATTATCTGGATTGATAAAGATAGAAAGGAGAATTTTAGAAGAATTTTCCGTCAGTTTTTTCGAGTTAAGAAGCTGGAAGATCACGGTTGTATGGAACGTCATATCCAAATTCCTCTTTTCTTTCAGATGGCTAAATTTTTTCTGTCATAAGCATTCTGACTGGCAAATGTCTCTTTCTGTTCCCAAGCAACAAAAAAAGTAGTTAGTGGTAAGAACTTTTCTAGAAATTGTAGAATTCTGTGTCACATAAACATCTTATAAAACTTTAAGCAAGTACTGGTAACAGTGTTTTAAACTGTAGGATTAATCAAATTTTTATTCTGAAAAGTGTGATTGTTTTCATTCTCCATGGTCTGTGTTACCATTTTATATAAACCTGTGGTTTGGAGTGCGATAAACTATATAATGGGTTAATAAAGCTAACAACATACTGGCATTTATAGTATACTGCATTTAATTACACTGGAAAAAGCACACGAGCACAACCCATAAAACAAGACAAAACAACAGCACAAAAAAACAACTTATTAATTTTGTGAATGTTTTGGTTGAGTTTGCATGTAATGTTACACGTGCCAAAAAATTCCATGTGTTTAACCCAAAACCGAATGTCAATATTGAAATGGATGGGTGGCTCCATTCCTCAACTAGGGGCCATGTCTACCTACCCGAGTTAGTTTTGTCTTTCTGCTGGAATGGTAAAATACATGGCTACTAGATTTAGTTCTGACAAAACTAGCATACTTCACATGTAAAGAGACAGACTTAAAACCAAAAAAAAAAAAGCCTAAAAGTAGATAAAGTAAAAATGCAAGGACGTACATTGTATGTGCTCAGTGATGAGTGGATATTTAGTAAAAAGTTAGAATACCCATCTCAGAATACTCCAACTCACATAACACCTAAGAACAAAGAAGGCCCAAGTGGTGATGCTTCAGACCCACTTAGAATGAAGGATAAAATAATCACAAGAGGTAGAGGGGAGGAGGGACCTTTGTGGTGGAGAGGAAAATGACAGTACTAAATCAGGTATGGGGTAGACAAGATAGAAGCCCAGAGGGCCAGGAGAATTAATAGAAATATGCAGCAGTGTGGGGCAGGGGGAAACAGTAGAAAATTCCAAACACCAGGGATATGAGAGATTCCCAGGACCCAATGGGGATGACCTTACTCAAAACACCAAACAACAGGAATATAGAAACCACCTCAGGTTGATAGACATGGCACCTAGTGAAGGAAGTGCTACCCTCCCATCTTATTTTTTTTTTAACTCAGAATTGATCCTGCCTAAAGGAAATGCAGGGACAAAACGATAGAGCAGAGACTGAAGGAAAGGCCATCCTGAGACTGGATCCATCCCATGTGCAGATATCAGTCCCTGATATTAGTTAAGCTGGTGCCAAGATGTGCTTACAAACAGGAGCCTGTCATGGCTGTCCTCTGAGAGGTTCTACAAGCAGCTGACTGAAACAAATATACATATATACTGCAAACCACTGGACTGAGGTTGGGGACCCCTATTAAAGAATTAGGCGGAGGACTAAAGGAGTTGAAGGGTATTGCAACCCCATAAAAAAGCAAGTGTTAACTAACCAGACCTCTCAGAACTCCCAGAGACTATGCCATCAGACAAAGAGTATACGAGGGCTGGTCTGTACCCCTGTCACATATGTAGCAGAGAATGACCTTGTCTCTCCTCAGTGGAAGAAGGTTTGGTTGTGCCTAATCCTGAAGAAACTTGAAACTCCAAGAAAGGAGGATGTTCAGGGGGGTGATTTGGGGGGCAGGATTTTGGCAGATCATGTGGTGGTGGTTTGGGAAGTTGGGGATTAATGGGGGAGCATCATCTCAGAAGAAAATGGGGGAGAAAATGGAGTTAAAGACTCTGAGAGGGGTGAAAAGGAAGGAGCAGCAGTTGGAAGGTAAATAAAATAATTTACTAAGTATAAACAAATTATATAATATATACTAATGCATACAAATATTATATTATATATTATATAATATATTGTACATATTAAATAGTATATAGTATATTCTTATGCTCTACTTATTCACTGGACAAAAAGAGTTATTCACAAGAATAAATACCATAAATAGTGCATATGTATATGATTATACATTACTGTAAGCAGAATTTGATTCATTAAAGTATACATATAATCATGGTTAATCTAAATCCTCAACATATACTTCCTTATCGACTTTCGCTGTGACTGTTTGAATTTGCAATTGCTCCAATAGTTTATGTAAATAGTTTGTCACAAGGTTTCCAGCTTCCATTGTACTTTGTTTTCTTGATGACAACCTTTCAAGTAGAATGATATGGAATCACAATGTAATTTGCATTTACATTTCGTTTTTAACCAACATCAAATATTTTTGAATTTATTGATCATTTTTACTTTGAAAACAGTTTTTCTGTTCATTTACTGTTCTTAGTTATTTTTTTCTATTTGTGGATTTACTTTTTAGAGTTGTATAAAATTTTTAAAGATTGCTATGAGTTTTGTATATTAATTTTTCTTTCCCTTTTACTGAAATTTTTTCTCATATAATATATCCAGAATATGATTTTACTTCTCTTTCCTCCCATCCTCTTCCTATTTCTACTCCATTAAGATCCATCCCTCCTTTTTTAACTGATTAGAAACAAAGAGAAAACAAAGTCTTGTATTGGACAATAATATTATATAAAGATAAAACAGAAACTATCACATTAGAATTGGAGAAAATAAACAAAATTTAAAAAGCTTGAGAGAAAGCACAGAAAACAGAGAATAATTTATTTTACACTCAGGAATTCCATAAAATCCCATTAAAACGAAAATCATAATGCAAATGCAAAGAACTTATCGAGTATGGAATGTGAATAAAAAGAATACATAATATAAATAAAAAATAATTTTTATATAAAAGAGCTTTTCTGACATAATATTATGAAAGAAGGAACCTTCAAAGGCATAAATGTACTTCTAGAATGTCAAGGTACAGAAGCAAAATCGTTTATTTCAAAACTATGGGAGGCAGAGGCAGGTGGATATCTGAAGCCAACTTGGCATACAAAGCAAGTTTTAGAACATTTAGGGCTACAAAACAAACAAAAACACCAAACCAATCAAACAAAGAAACAACCAACAGAAATAAAAAATAATTCATTATTCATGTCACTAACAGTCACCGTTTTTGGAAAAAGCACATGTTCTAAAGTTGATTTATAGTACATATAAAATACTCCTAATGGATTTTGGATAGTCTTTAACATATTTCAGTAATATCACCGTGGAACTTTAGCAATAATCCCAGACTTTGCAACACTAATTATTTTTATTTTCTTACAGTGAATGTGTCAATTTCCACACCAAGATGTTTTTATGTTGCTACTCTCCAATCTTCAACAAAGTAGAATTTAAACCTCTGTGCTTGTTGTTTCTTAAGTTGTAGCAAAATTAAATTCATATTTCAAGAGTGAAGTCAAGTCCAATATTAGTAAAAGGGATGTTTTAGAAATAGATAAAAGGGGAGTCAAAATTAAAATACAGGAGTAAATTCTATTATAAGTCTAGTAGAGATTTCAAAACTAGCAACCACACAATACTGTTGACAATGCAGATATATATTCACCAGAATGTGAGGATATCAATTTCATTTGTTAAGCCATCCTATTCAAAGTACATTGCTATTGCAATACTGGAAAGCTTCCACCATGGCCTTCTCCTTTCATGAGTTTATTACATATATATCCAGCTCCAATAAGCATAGCAAAATATACAGTTAAAGAAAGCAAACAGAAATAAGAAGATTGGTGCCTTATGCATTACTACAGTAAAAGAATGACAGCGGCCAGAAGTAAAAATCATTTGTCCATTTTATGAAGTCTGGAAGTCTTACCTTTTAATTTTTTTCTCTTACATGCTCAGAGAATATGCATGGTTATCTTGGGCTTAAATTGGAGAGGAGGTGTGATTTAGTGGATGGCTGAACACTGACATTTCCCAACTACAATTACTACTGGCTCACCACAGTGACCTAGTGCAAGTCCTTTATCATCATTACCATGATATTATTATCATTAGATTTTTATGACTCACATGAATCTGGTTTGAACTCATTAGAGTAGTAAGCTCCTCAGTGGCTCAGTACTTACAACTATCTCTTATTGGAATAGAAAATTCCCCAGAACTCACTCCCTGTTTAAACTACTAAGATTGAACAGTATTGTGAATTTTCTCTTCACTGCTAAGCTAAATGCAAAAATATCTTAAGATTATCGTATTTATTATTATATTTTCTGTTTCCGCTTTCATTTTCCTAAAACACAAGTCACATTTCAGCATTATTACTCATGCTATATTAAATCCAAGAAAATTATTTTTTCTACTTTTCTAAGTAGATAATAATTATGGGCCTCATATTATACTCAAGCATTCTAAAATCAAATTGCTATATTTTACTTTTTAAAAATATATTTATTCTTTACTACAATAGAAATAACAAGGATAACTCATATACACCTCTCTATCGTTATAGGTCTCTAGTACTTTTCTTTTTATATGTTAGTGTAGATTTCATAAATCTCATCCTTTTGTGCTCATGTAATAAGGTTATTCATTCACATAAAAAATTGCCAGGATATGTGATTATAAAATTACATTTGATATGTATAACTTTTAAATACCATAGTTGATATCTTTTTACTTTTTATTTTAAATAAGAACAAATTGGAAATTATTATAAGAAGTAATGGATAAAAATACAATTACAGTTTATATAAATTAAAGACTCCTACACTTTCCAAACCTACAGTTCAATATTATGGTAAAAGTATAAAAATATACTTATCTTTCAGCATATAGAACATTTTGCAGACTCTCTTGAGAAGCTTACACCTACTATAAAATTTTTACTAGTGCAATATTCTTGTATTTCTTCATATTTCTATGACATTTTGTCAATGTCTAAAGTAACATAAATATTTAAAATTTTTGTTAATAACCCTTATGCTTCAACATTGATAAGAATACATAACAGGCAAAACATGTCTTTATGACTAAAGCTATTTGCTTCTTTGTTTTTGTTTGTTTGTTATTGAGGTTAGAACAGAACACCAATTTATTTCATGTAGAGTTATTATTTAGAAATTAAAGTCAGAAACATAACCTGATTAATAATGAAAATTTAAAAAACTGCATTTATAAAATTTTTAGAAGTTGCCATTCAGAACTGGGCATGATGGCTTACTCTTACAATTCTCTCTGATTCACTGAGTCAGAGGTTGGAAGATTGCAAAGATTTCAAGGCCAAACTTTACTATACAGTCATGTTTCTTTGGTATTCAACATAAGACTTTGACTCAAAACAAAACAAAACAAATAAAAACCACAAGAGGACAAAATAAATGATCGAAGAGATACAGAAAATGCAGGGAATCCTGCAAAGGATTGTATGTTTGTGGAGAGATATCTTGGATAAACACTTTGCGCCTATTCATCAACATTACATAGTGCATACAGTATAAATTTATCTTGTTACTAGTTGTAAAGTCTGAACTTACCTGAGGGTTTAAAAGGATACATTAATAGAAAGTATATTACTGTATTAAGGATGATTAGAAATATCTTTCTTTTTTAATGCAATATTTCTTTGCTTACATTTCAAATGTTATACGCTTTCCAGGATTCCCCTCTGAAAGTTTTCTCTCTCATCTCTCTTCCCTGGTCTCTTTATGAGTGTTCACCTTGCTTCTTAAACCTAAGGCCTGATTTAAAACACTTTGTTCCTTTTATTTCAAAACATACAGTTTGTTCCCACCTGTGCTCCCTGTTGAATTGCAATGATGCTTATATATTCTCTGAGCAGTACAATATTCTGAATGCCATACATTTTTGTTTAAAGAATAAGTAACAAAAAGGTAATATATGCTATGCTAATATTCTGTAATTGAGTTCTTATTTTTTTGCAACATAAACATCTGGAAATTAAATATTACTTTTAGGCAGTTATTATGTGTGTATGCTGCCAATATATGCAATAATTCACCTATTGAATAACCGACTCCTTTAATGTTTTACTTATTAAGAAATATACAACTTAATATGTATGTAATATAATTCATAATTAATATAAGCACTTGGGTTTGGTAACTTTCCCTTAATATAATATTTGGTAATATTAAGTGCTCCATTTGGTTCTAGCAGACTTTGTTCTGAAAAAGAAAGCTCTTACTATAACTAAGAAGGTTAAATAATCATTATCTGTAATAACTGATATTCATTTATATTTTTTGAGTTTGAAAAAATAATGCTTTATTGGGTTATATTTTTCAGTTTTGTCTTATATTTGAATTAAAATATTTATTATTATTATTATTATTTTATTTTTAAATAGAATGGTCATTTTAACAGAGATATTATTTTATTATATCTGTGTATGTGTGCACATAAGTATATGTGTTCACTCATGTAACTATACGGCGATATTCAAATGTTCAACCTGTGTGTCTTCAGTTATTTTGTAGTCTTCTATTGGTTTTAAATGTTTCTCCTGCACAAGTTCATCTGAGAAATGACCAGTAATATTCACCATGACACCTTGTATGGAAAAAAAAGTCCTGCACTGAACTTCATTTATGCACATACTTCATTGCATAACTTCAGAAAATAGAGATGCAGTCTTCTTATTGTCTCCATTTATCATGATGGGATGCCCCTGTACTTGCCATTCTAGTGTGCTTGGAAAACTTCCTGACACATTGGCACCTGGCATACATCTTCCCTTTTTGTAGAGTTTCAAAGTACAGCATGTTGAAAATAAGACATCAAGTATCCCCTTTGTACAAATGAACTTTTAAATGAGATTTATGGAAAAGCTTATTTTGCATGAATCTATACCTAAAGATTTTTTATCTTATTAACTTAATCCTATTCTGGTACATTTTCTCAGAATCAGAGCTGTTTGACTGGGGCATTTTGGGCATATTGAATTTTTTCTTTCTGAGTTGTTTGAAAAGTAGGAGAAAGAAAGCCCAGGGAATTGACCACTGAATTCTCTTTGAGTTCCAATCTCCATCCTCAATGTTGTAGACCCACACTTTAGAAATTTACTTGTATCATACAAAATGTGCACTATTTTTAGTTTCATTTCAGAGGATATAGGCTATGAAGTGTAGGAAAGACATCACATCAGAATTGAAAAGTGAGTTTAAAATATAGAAGTTTACTAAATAAAATAATACTTTATAATTTTCTTACCATATTTTATAAACATTTCTAATAATTAATAAATCAATCTAATATGCATGTGTATATTATTTTTAATAAAATAAAATAGGTTAAATATCCATTACTTGTACTTGTTGTTCTGAGTAACAATAATATATTCAGTTTAAACTAATTTTGGATGTTTTGAAATCATAGTAAATGATTAAAAAATTGGATATTTAACAATTAAACCTTTCTTTAATATAAAAATTCATGGAATGTATGCTTTTACACATTGTCACTGTTCTCCGTATCTTCAAGACTGGTCTAAATTCATGTTCTCTGTCTCTTTATGACTCCCTATCTCCTTCTCTCTCTGTCTCTCTGTCTCTCTCTCTCTCTCTCTCTCTCTTTCTCTCTCTCTCTCTCTCACACACACACATACACACACACTCACAAACAAACAAACACAAATAAATACAAAAGTTAAAATAATAAAGTATAAAACCAAAAAATCAAAATGTGCTTTACATTGGAATTACTTAATATTTGTACAGATAAATTTGGGCTTACCTAGAAATTATATGAATATAAAGTTTCTTGGAGATGAGTTAAAATGATAATTCCTATATAAGTTTACTCAAAGTGTTTCAAATAAACAGAAACACTATTTACACAGCACAAAATGTTTATATATTGAGAATAAAGTTGATTGCAGATTATGAATATTGTAAGATTTTTGACTCTATTGCACTTTATTCACACACTGGGCCATATGATATTTATTCTTTTACATTTTCTATATAATTAAAATAGAAAAAAGAATTAAGGCAGAACAGGTGCTCAGGCCATCTGCCACCAGGAACAGTGGAGATCCAGGGACACAGGCCAGGAAGAAGGGAGAGGCAAGAACCAATCACTGACAACAAGACCCATATAAACACAGAAAACAAGATGGTAAGAGGAAAGCAAAAGAACTTACCCCAGGGAAACCAAGACAAACTGGCAACAAAAGAACCCAGCTCCTCCATTACAGCAAATAGCAGAATATCAAACACACCAGAAAAAGAAGACTTAGACCCGAAATCATACCTCGAGATGATGATGGAGATCCTTAAACAAGAACAGGAGGAAAAGCATAAAGAATTAGAACCTTTTAAAGAGGAAACAAGAGAATGACTCAAAGAACTCAAAGAACTAGAGGAAAACAGAACCAAAGAGATGAAGAAATGGAAGAAGGAATTAAAAATATAAATGGACACAATAAAGAAACCACTAAAAGAAACAACCCTAGAGGTAGAAAACCTAAAAAAGATATCAGGAGTCACAGATGTAAGCATTTCCAACAGACTAAAAGAGATGGAAGAGAGAATCTCAGGGTCCAAAGACAATATTGAAAACAGAAAAAAACAGTCAGAGAAAATGCAAAAACCAATAAGCTCCTAACACAAAATGTCCTGGAGATCCAGGACACAATAAGAACACCAAACCTAAGAATAATAGAAACAGAAGAGGGCAAAGAATATCAACTAAGAGGCACAGTAAATATCTTCAACAAAATCGTAGAAAAACACTTCACTAGCCTTAAGAATGAGATGAACATGATCATAAAACCAGCATACACAACTCCAAAGAGGTTGGACCAGAAAAGAAATTTCTCCCAACACATAATAATCAAAACGCCAAGTGCCCAAAGCAAAGAAAGAATACTTAAAGCAGTGAGGAAAAAGTTCATGTAACATAATAATGCAGAACAATCAGAATCACACTCGATATTTTAACAAAGACTACGAAAGCTAGAAGATCCTGGACAAACATCATGCAGACGATAAATGAGCATGAGTGTCAGCCCAAGCTGCTATACCCAGCAAAACTCTCAATCACCATAGATGGAGAGAATAAGATATTCCAAAACAAATCTAAATTTACGCAATATCTGACCACAAAGCCAGCACTACAAAGAATTATAGGTGGATAACCCAATACAACGAGAGGAAATACGTACTTGTAAATACAAGAAAACTCCTAAGCAAGAAAACCAAAAGAAGAAAGATACCCATGCACAATTCTACCTCCAAAAGCAAAAATAGCAGGAAACAGCAACCACAATTCCTTGATATCTGTTAACATAAATGGACTCATCCCTGATAAAAAGAAATAGGCTATCAGACTGGACACATAACCAAAACCAGCATTTTGCTGCATACAAGAAACTCATCTAAGAAACAAAGACAGACACTATCTCAGAGTAAAAGGGTGGGGAAAAAACCTTCCAAACAAACAACCCCAAGAAGCAAGCTGGAGTACCCATTCTAATATCGAATAAATTAGATTTTCAACTAAAAGTTATCAAGAAAAGATAAGGAAGGACACTTTTTCCTCATTAGAGGGGAAATTTGTCAGGAGGAACTCTCAGTCCTTAACATATATGCTACAAATACAAGAGCACCCATATTCATAATAGAAACCCTACTAAAGCTCAAAAAATACATTGTACCCTACACAATAATAGTGGGAGACCTCAATGCCCCACTCTCACTAATGCACAAATAATGGAATCAGAAACTGAAAAAGGACACATTAAAACTAGCAGAGGTTATTAACCAACTGGAATTAATAGATGTCTACAGAACATATCATCCTAAATCAAAAGAATACAGCTAATTCTCACCACCTCAGGACACCTTCTCGAAAATTGACCACATAATTGGTTACAAAAGGAGCCTCAATAGATATAAGAAATTTGAAATACTTCCATGCATCCTTTCAGATCTCCATGGTCTAAGGCATGTCTTTAATAACAACAAAGATAACAAAAAGCACATATACACATGGAAACTAAACAATACTCTATTAAATGATAGAAGGGTCAAAGAAGAAATAAAGAAAGAAATTGAGGATTTTATAGTATTTAATGAAAAAAAAAAACACAACTTTTCCAAATCTATGGGATGCAATGAAAGCAGTACTAAGAGGAAATCTCATAGCTCTGAGTGCTTCCAAATAGTAACTGGAGAGTGCATACACTAGCAACTTGACAGCACAGTTGAAAGCTCCAGAACAAAAGGAAGTGGATACACCCAAGGGAAGTATACTGCAAGAAATGATTAAATTCAGGGCAGAAATAGATCAAATAGAAACAAAAAGAACCATTAAAAGAATCAACAAAACCAAAAGCTTGTTTGTTGAGAAAATTAACAAGATTGACAAACCCTTAGCCAGACTAACTTGAGGGCAAAGAGAGAGTATCCAAATTAACAAAATCTGAAATGAAGGTAGAAACACAATAATCGAAACTGAGGAAATTCAAGAAATCATCAGATCCTACTATGAAACCTGTACTCAACAAAGCTGGAAAATCTCGAAAAAATGGATGAATTTCTAGACAGATACCAGATACTAAAGATAAACCAGGACCTGGTTAAACATCTTAAAAATTCCATAACACCTAAGGAAATAGAAGCAATCATCAACATCCTCCCAACCAAAAAAATCCAGGTCCAAATGTGCTCAGTGCAGAATTCTATCAGACATTTATTAACGACCTAATACCAATACTCTCCAAACTATTCCACAAAATAGAATCAGATGAAACACTATTTAACTCATTTTTGATGCTAAAATAACCCTCCCCTAGTTCCTAAACCACACAAAGACCCTACAATAAAAGAGAACTTCAGACCAATCTCACTTATGAACATTGATGCAAAAATACTCAACAAAAACCTTGCAAACGGAATCCAAGAATACATCAAAATGATCATTCACCATGATAGTGTACTTAAGTGACTCCCAAGTCTCCACCAGAGAACTCCTACAGCTGATAAACAAGTTTAGCAAAGTGGCTGAATATAAAATTAACTCAAACAAATAAGTAGCCTTCCTCTATTCAAAGGACAGGCTTGTGGAGAAAGAAATTAATGAAAAGATACCATTCACAATAGTCACAAATTTTATGAAATACCTTGGTGTGACTCTAACTAAACAAGTGAAGGACATTTATGGCAAGATTTTCAAACCTCGAAAGAAGGAAATCGAAGAAGTTCTCAGAAAATGGAAAGATCTCCCATGCTCATGTATTGGAAGGATCAAAACTGTAAAATGGCAATCTTAAAAAAGCAATCTATAGATTCAATTAAATCCCCATAAAAATACCAACCCAGTTCTTCAGAGTGTTGAAAAATGTGCAGTTTCATCTGAAATAACAAAATATCTAGAATAGCAAAATCCATCGTCAACAACAAGAAAATATTTTTGAGAATCACTATCCTTGATCTCAATCTATAGTATAAGGCAATTGTGCTAAAAACTGCATGGTACTGGTACAGAGATAGGCATGTAAATCAATGGAATAGAAGAAAAGTTCCAGGAATGAGCCCTCACATATATGGTCACTTGATTTTTGACAAAGGAGCTGTTAACATTCAATGGAAAAAGGACAGCCTCTTCAGCAAATGGTTTTGGTCCAACTGGCACTCAGCATGCAGAAGATTGAAAATAGACCCTTTCTTATCTCTGTGTTCAAAGCTCAAGTGCAAGTGGATCAAAGATCTCCACATTAAACCAGGTACACTGAAACTATTAGATGAGAAAGTAGGGAAAACATTAGAACACATAGGCACAGGAGAAAATTTCCTGAACAGAACACCAATGGCTCATGTTCTAAGGTCAAAAATTGACAGATGGGACTTAATGAGATTGCAAATTTCTGTAAGGCTAAGGAAAATGTCACAAAAATAAAATGGCAGCAAACAGAGTGGGAAAAGATCTTTAACAACGACACATCATATAGAGGCCTAATATCCAAGATATACAAAGAACTCAGGAAGTTAGACACCAGAGAATCAAACAACCCTATTAAAAATGGAGTACAGAGCTAAACAAAAAGTTCTCAGTTGTAGATTATCTAATGACTGAGAAACATCTAAGGAAGTGCTTGATGTCACTGGCCCTCAGGCAAATGCAAATCAAAACAACCCTGAGATTCCACTTTACACCAGTCAGATTGGCCAAGATCAAAAATTCAGATGACAGCAGATGCTGGTGAAGAAGTGGATAAAGGGGAACACCTCTCCACTGTTTGTGAGGTTGTAAACTTGTACAACCACTCTTGAAATCATTCTGGAAATACCTCAGAAAAATGGACATAGTACTAACTGAAGACCCAGTTATTTCACTTCTGGGCATATACCCCAGAGACACTCCAAAATACAACAAAGATACATGGACCACAATGTTCATAGCAGCTCTATTTATAATAGTCAGAAGCTGGAAAGAACTCAGACGTCCTTCAGTAGATGAATTGATACAAAATTGTGGTATATTTACACAATGGAATACTACTCAGCTATCAGAAATAATGACTTTATGAAATTCTTAAGAAAATGGATACATATAGAGAATATCATCCTGAGCGAGATAACCCCGTCACAAAAGAACAGACATAATATGCAGTCACTGATAATTGGATACTAACCCCAGAAAGCTCTTAACACTCCATAAACAACTCACAGACTATATGAAGTTCAAGAAAAGAAAATAAAAACATTATGCTTAATCCTTATATACCAAAAAAACTTTGACTAATTCCAGGTTACATTCTGTTTTACATGTACTTTAAGCTCATTGTAACTAGTAAGATCTTAATGCACACTATCAAACCGTTAAAAAAAAAAAAAACAAGCACTTGCAAAAATGTATTTGTATACTTTTATGCAAAGGTGCTTAATATTTGTACATTTATCTTTGTTTTATAAAATAAAGTTGTTCAATAAAAAAAGAAATGGGAATTTAAAAAAAAAACAAAATATGTGAAATGATTTTTTGAAAATATTTCAAGTCTTGAAGCAATTGTAAATTTCCAAAAACCTTCATGCCAAGATACTGAAATATTCAATTGGACTTCAGTTTTCTCTGAATTAAAATTTCCCAAACTACATGACAGTAAGAGAACTAGATTAATAAGATTTGAAATATAAGACATTTCTGCCAAGCCACTTCCAGTTGAGTCCAATAGCACATGTAGCTACTCTGAGATGTGCTCTGATTCCTCTACATTCCATCTTTGGGACCACATTTATACCTGCAATCTGAGAGATCTGGAGCCACCAGGAAAAACCAAGTGAGATCTCTCATCCAGTTTTCTGTTGGACACACCCAGGCCTGGTGAAATCTGCCCTGTAGCCTCATCACTTCATTTCCTGAGCTACAACTTGACTTATATTCTTGGAGACCTGCTGCCACCCAGGACAAGCAGAAGAGATCTCCATGTCCCCATCTCCTGCCTACCGTGTCTGCTGGCAAATTCAGCCAGTGTAAAGTCTGCCTTGTTCCATCTCTGATCCATCTTCTAGTTCAAACTATACCTGAAATTTCAGAGGCCTGTCTGCAGTCATGAATGAATAACAGGAGAGACTCCCTACTCCAATTCTTGGCTAAAGATCTCTGGGCAAATCCAACAGCAGCATGTTCTCCACTGTTCCTTCTGTATTCCATTTCCCAGATCACCGCTCTGCCTGCAAATATGGAGGATCGCTGCCATATGTGACATTTAGATGCCTAAAGCCATCTGCAATTACCAGCTCAGCCTCTGTACCTAGGAAGCCTGCTGCCACCAGGGACTGTCATCTCTACATGTAATCCCAGAAGGGACTACCAGCTCTACTTGTAGTCCCAGAGGATAGCTACACCCAGGAAGAATGCTTGACATAGTCTCATCCAACTCTGGAGGTATCACCATCTTGATCTCAAGCTTTACTATAGAGCAATAGTGATAAAAGCTGGATGGTATTGTTACAGAAAGAGACAAATTGATCAATGAAATCAAACTAAAATACCAGAAATAAAACCATATATTGGTTGATGTCTATATGCAGGTGAAGGCTGGCACTAGTTAGGTCAAGGCAATAAAAGATTGGATGGTAGAGAGAGTGGGACTAGGACAATATTTTTAGTAAGGCAGAAAAGAAGAAAGATGGAGAATCAAGATGGGGCATGAGGAGGAGGTTTTAGACCTAGATGGCCTTAATTGGCAATAAGTAATTATAATTATTTCTATGGGTTTCTATGGTTCAATTTGATCTAGGTGGGTGGTTTACGTCTTTGTCAAATGGTTGTAAGCTTATTGTGTTGTTGTATTGTGGATTGAGAATTTAACATATAAATCTGATTGATAAGTTATAGATTATTAAGTCATGAATTTACCGGGCTGTGATCTAAGTTCAGGGCAGGCAAGGAGACAGAAAGGAAAGGGCAGCTTGTGGTCTGCTTGGGTTTTAGAGTACTTGGGGTAGTGTGGAGCTGCTGAGATGAAGATACAAAGTTTCCACATTATTTTTTATTTACAGCAACACTCACACATCTAAGGATTTTTGATTTCTTTCAATGAAAGTCTTTTTTATTTTGATTTATTAAATTGACATTTTATCTTTATGCATGTACTACTGTTGTACTTAATAGAATCATGACAATTAGAAATAGAGACAATTCAATATTATAGATAGACTTAAAAGAAAGATAGGTATACACACACACACACACACACACACACACACACACACACACACACATATATATATATATATATAACACGTATAATATTATTCATATATAATAATAAAATGAAAGCTTTTCACATGATAGTCATTGTCAATACTGTGTGGTCTATGGCTCCTCCTTAAGATGTTTGTGTTTATTGTCTCTTGGAGTAATTTAGAATCATTTACTAGATAGGCCTACAGGCCCACCTGTGAAGGATTTTCTAGATTGAGGCTGGGCTTTGAGAATATCTGTAAAGGATTATCTTGGTTGGAGTAATTGATGAGGGAAGACCCTTCTTAACTGTGAATTGATCTAGTCTCCCAGCACAGATCTAGAATTGTATTAAATGAAGGGGTAGAGAGAAGCTCTAACATATGTCTTCTAATGATGGAATACATGATGTTTGCAGTTATTACAAGCTACCACCATGGGGTTCCCCTTCATATCATAAACTCAAACTGTGAATCAGGATAAACAGTAACTCTATGTGCATGTTTCCCAAGATTGAGGGTCATATTAGTTATTTTTTATTACTGGGGTAAAATACTTTGTTAGTAGTAAGTTGATGATTTTTGATTTTTGAAAACAAATTTGAAAATTTACAATGGAGAAAAGCATGATTTTTGAATAAATGGTAACAATCTGACTGCATATCTGCATGTAGAAGAATCTTATAGATGCTTATTTATTACCCTCCACAAAATTCAAGTCGAAATAGATCAAAAAGCTCTACATAAAAACAGATACGCTAAATTTTGTAGAAGAGAGACTGAAGAATATACTTTGGTTCATTGGTATAAGAGACAACTTCCTGAATAGAACATTATTGGCTCAAATTATAAGATCAGCAAGTAACAAATCAGACATCATTAATCAGAAAAGTATTATAAGGCATAGGATATTGTCAAGAGCACAAAATGACAGCCTCTCAAATGGCAAAACAAAAAAAAGGACTTTATCAACCCTATGTCCAAGAGAACTCATATCCAAAGTACATAAATACCTTAAGAAATTAGACACCAACTGAAAGGAAAAAGAGATATTCAGTCATTTGGAAATTTAAATTCCACATATGGGACACCAATGATGTATTAAAAAAAGAGAGAGAGAGAAAAAAAAAATGACATTCTGGATTTCAGCATCAATGTTAAGAAAAAGATGAAGAAAGTGTGGGAGATATGGCTTATAGCAGTGTTCCAAGTTCTGGAGTGATGCCTCTAGGGAACCATGTTGAGAATACCTTCCCCCTGAGGGACTAGCCACATGGTGGTATAGTACAGTATAGAGTTTAGTCAGGTTATGTGGGTGGATAGTTAAGAGGGTAAGAGGGAAGAAGAGGCAGAGAAAGAGAAGAGAGGAATAGACAAATATAGGCCAGCCATGAGCACATGGAAATATAGGGAGAAAGGGATTAAGGAGAGGAGGAGAGCATTGAGAGTAAGAGAGAGGATGGGGCAAGCATCTCCTTTTATAGTGCCAGGTAACTAGGGTGGAACATACCTGGCTGTTGCCAGGTAACTGAGGGGTGGTGTTTATAGAATCCCAATACCAACAATCCAAATGAAAATGGAGTACACAGCTCAAGAAAGAATTCTCAACAAAGGCTTCTCAAATGGCTGAGAAATAATTGAAGGGATATTCATTGTCCTTAGATTCAGAAAATTGCAAAACAAAATGACTTTGAGATTTTTACCTTACCTTCATCAGAATGGCCATAATAAAATACTTAAAGAAAAAGACATGCTGGTGAGAATGTAGGCCATGACAAACACTCCTCCATTGCTTGTGGGCATGTTAACTTGTACAACCCAGAAAATGAGAAATAGTTCTATCTCAAGACCTAGCTATACCACTCCTGGGGATATAACCAAAAGACAGTAATCCATATCACAAGGAAATCTGGTTAATTAAGTTTTATCAGCTTTATTTATAATAGCCAGAAAGTGGAAACAACTCTGATGTCTCCGAACTAAAAAATAGATGAAGAAAATGTGGTTCATTTATACAAAGGAGCATATCTTACCTATTAAAATCAAGGACATCATAAAATTTGTGAGCAAGTTGATGGAACAAGTAAGTATCATACTAAATGTGGTAATCTAGACTCAAAAGACATATATAGTACGTTCTCACTTATAAGTGAATATTAGCTATAAAGTAGAGGATAAGCAAGTTACAATCCACAGACCTTAAGCAGGCGAATAACAATGAAGGCCCAAATTCAGATTCTAGATTCTCACTCAGAAGAGGAAATAAAATCATCATCAGTTGTTGATAAAGGGAGAAATGGACCAAGTGGAGATGAGGAGAGTGATGCACAAGGCAATCAGATGCAGGGAGAATGGAAAAAATAATGGAATTAGTGTCAGCCAAGGGAACATCTTTAGGATATTCCAGAGACCTGCTACATGAGAGACTCCATGGAGTATGTGGGGTTATTCTAGCTGATAATCTTAGAAGTTCAAGATATGGAGCCTGGAGAAGCAAACCTCTGTAGCCAGGCATGACACCCAGCGTAAGGATCAGAACACCAACCCATCCAGAAAACCTTTGTCACAAAATGTTTCTTTCCTACAAGACATGGATGGACAAATATGGAACAGAGACAAAAGGCATAGCCTACCAATAACTGTTCCAACTTGTGATCCACCCAATGGGCAAGATCCAGGACTGGTGCTATTAATAATATTGTTTGCAAAGATATGTATATAACTTCCAGCCTGCCACCAGAAAGGCTCCACCTAGCAGTGGATTAAAATAGATGCATGGGGCTAGTATCCAATTATCAGTGACTGTATATTATGTCTGTTCTTTTGTGATTGAGTCACCTCACTCTATGATATTCTCTTGATGCATCCATTTTCCTAGGAATTCATAAAGTTATTATTTTTACAATTTTTGTATCCATTCATCTACTGAAGGACATCTGGGTTATTTCCAGCTTTATAAATATGGTTGCTATGAATATGGTGGAGCATGTGTCCTTATTGTATGTTGGAGCATCTTTATGGTATATGCCAAGAAGTGGAATAACTGGGTCTTCAGGTAGGACTATGCCCAATTTTCTGAGGAACTGGCAGACTGATTTCCAGAGTACCAGCTTACAAACTCACCAACAGTGGAGGAGTGTTCCTCTTTCTCTACATCTTCACCAACATCTGCTGTCATCAGAGTTTTTGGTCTTAGTCATTCGGACTGGTGTGAGGTGGAATCTCAGGTTTGTTTTGATTTGCATTTCCCTAATGACTAAGGATGTTGAGCACTTCTTTAGATGCTTTTCAGACATTTGATATTCCTCAATTAGAATTCTTTGTTTAACTATGTACTCCATTTTTTAATAGGATTGCTTGATTATCTGGAGTCTAACTTTTTGAGTTCTTTGTATAAATTGGATATTAGATCTCTATCAGATGTGGGATTGATAAAGATCTTTCCCCAATCCGTTGGCTGCCGTTTTG